>NC_134854.1:58761168-59061835 GCF_049852395.1 Peromyscus maniculatus bairdii | reverse complement strand
TGTCCTTCGCAAATGCACTCTTGACCTTGGCATCATTTGCCTGTATCTTGTTAAGTTCATTCTTGTGCATTTTGACAAACTGTGTGTTCCCCCAAAACTTGAGACCTTTCCCCTTAAGAAACATGTATCTTGTGACTGGCATTTCTTGATATTATTTCTGTGTCATTTGAGGGACCAATTGTGCTTGGTGTGGTTCTTAGACGTGACAATGAATCCATGGCTCCTGAAGTGCCATGGGACAAGAAGGCAAAGAGTATGAGTCATCTGTTTCCCCCACTTCCGATAGTGGATAACAATCAAAATGCCAGAAAACTATAGGTTTTTTTTTTAGAACGCTGGGTGGGTTCATCCTTTTCCGATAGTCTCACTTCTCCCTGGTCAGTTGTCCTCCTACCCCTCCTTCATTCTCTTTGTTTTTCCCTTCAGTGCTAATCTGTCCCAGGCCCCTCTTAGGAAAATTAGGAGCATTAAAAAAATGGACTCATCTCACAAGCAAATAGTCAGTGTTATATTTTTAATAGACTTGAACCAAGCCAAGCACCTGAAATCTCAGCACTCAGAAGGCAGAGGCAGGAAGGTAATGAGCCTGAGGCCAGCCTGGACTATGAAGTGAGAGCCTGTCAAAGCGGCGGGTGTGTGTGTGTGTGTGTGTGTGTGTGTGTGTGTGTGTGTGTGTGTGTGTGGCAAGGAGGGAGAGAAGAGGGAGGGAAGGAGGGGGAGTCAAGAAACCCAAAAGAGATGCAAAAGAATGCTAAAATCTAGTTTTAGCATTCTAAAATCTGGAGAGGGAGGGAGGGAAGGAAGGAGGGAGAGAAGGAGAGAGGGAGGGAAGGAGGAAAAGAGAGACTTTTTGGTCAAAACAACAGTTCTGTGTTCTCTATAGGTGAAAGTGCTAATTTCATCAGTTGCACTGTTCAGACTAAACCTCTTATTCCCAGGAGCAGCCAGGGTGGACTCTGCTATGCCTCGGTAACAAAAGCTCTCACATCCCGGTGATACAGAGAAGCAAAGATTGAGTTTTAACTTAATCTGTGTGTCTACCAGGATCACCTAGTGGCTCTTCCGTTGTCATTGTCCAGGCTGATGGGGCAAGCTGCTCCCTGGAGCACTGAAGGTGTTTACATCATTCAGCTCTCATAGTTCACTGCTTTGGAAGCAAGTTGTGGGCCAGATGCACTTTATTGGAGTGGGATGTTGTATTGCTCACCCAGAGAGGGAAAGGAGAAATTATGGTCCAGTAATATAAACTTCCAGTATCTCTAGGAATGACTCCCAAATCATACATGTGTCCTTAGTTGTAGTGGGTTCCCTCAGCAGCCCCACAGTTTCTGCCTCCATATTCAAGGAAAGTGTTTTTCTGAAACAACAATCAGGTGGGTTTAGAGGAGGTGCAAGGTGCTAAAATGACCCTCCCAGGCCTCCACTCCCTCTGCTAGGCCAGGAGCAACTCTGCTAATTTGACTATATCACCTGTTCTCTACTTGGAAGGGACAGCACCCAGCTGCAGTTCTCATCCTGAAGATGAGGTATTCATGGGACGTGTAGTCCATGGAGGAAAATGATGACCCCCATGCTCACAGTGGGAAGACAGTTCAGGGACCAACTCAGTGGTCGATTACTTTTGTGTACAGCTTTTTTTTCCCTCCTTCAATTCATCCACAGTATCTCCTGAGCCGGTCACTGAGCTAACTAAGCCAAGGTAAATTCAACTGAGCAACCTTTAAGAGTCCCAGTGACGGTATTTGTTTATAAGGTGTGAGATATTTACTGTTTTTCTGTTTTGTTTTCCAATGAGTAACTAAGGCAGCCACTCTAAATGTCACTGGGGCTGCAGGACGGATGCCCTTGTGTTTGTACAGGGTTGTTTTTATGACTAATAAGACCACGTGTGTTGGCATGGCCTTTTGCAGAACATCAGGTCTCTTTTCAATCAGTTATCTAAATCAGACTAAGAAGCCTTTCTGGGCTTCATGGCATAGTTAGAACAAGCCTCACTTTGTGAATAAGGAAACAGATATACCAAGAAGTGGTCTGTCTGCTCGAGGTCATGGTGGTTGGGGCTGGTGCAACTTGAGATTACACTGATAAAATTTGCTGGGGATGTGGCAGGGATAGGGTGGAGTAGAGCATCTCAACCTGCATCTTCCTACCCTGCCTCCATGTTTACTACGAAGAGAACATGCTTGCTGGTCACTAGCTACTTTGCTGGTTGAGTCGGAGCAACCAGTCCCTGGGCCTTGAGGCCACTACCGCGTCTCCTTCCATTCACAAAGTCACTGTTGAGGTGTGTCACTTGCTTGTGCTGGCTGTCTGTGTCTGCTAGAGGTTGTTATCCCCCTCCCCCAAGCCTCGTTGATCTTCCTTAGTAGTTTTGTTCCAGTATGGTTCTCTGGAGGTGGAAGGCTAAGAGGCCAAGCCATAGGCACAGCCATGGCCACTTCCTCCAGGTCCCTTCCTTGGGCCAGGTGGCCTCACCACTCACCATGGTTGAGGCTACCGCCCTGGTGAGTAAATCTACACTGGCCAGCAGGGGCCCTGCCTTACAGGTTGGAGAGACTAGCGTGTGGCTTGCCAGGAAGAGTTAGAGCAGAATAGCAAAACTTGTTGCATTTTGTAAAGAGACTCTGATGGTGAGGGCTGGAGGGCTGTTAAGACAGATTCGGGGGCTGCTGAGGCCCCTGACAAAGCGCTGTCAACATCGTGGCAGTGAACTTACTCTCCCAAACATGCAGAGGCACCACCCATGCGGCTGCCTTAAATGAGAACAAAACCTTAGGTAGAAGGGCTACTCTCTGATGATTAGTGTCTGGAGAGAGGAGGTGCCACCATCACCATGGGAGAGGTCACTGCCCACTTCTGAGCCCCCTTACCCAAACAGTCACATAAAGACTCCAAATCTCAAACTGCATTTTTATTATTTTTTAATAAACTTTATTCTATATTACAAATAGTTTTTTTTGTTCTGAACTGCAAAATAGGAATGCCTTATATTTACATACACAGGTATACAATTAATTATAACAAAGGTACAGAAGCTTGCCTTTACCAAGTTACAACTGGGCTCCAATTTAAATAGCATAGGTTTTCTTTTAAAAACTTTTTTAAATCTTTTTTTTTTAATCTTACTAGGATACTCTTCTTTAAAAATCAAAACCAGAAGACCCTCTTTTTTTTTTTTTTTTCCTTCAGAGACCCCATTCACCTGTCCTTGAGGCTCAGGGTAACACTGTTGTCTAAAGGTATACTTTGCTTTCTGCTCTCGAAGGGTCAGTATTCAAGGTGGTGAGGGTTTTGGAATAGAAGTGGAGCACGCTGGGAAGGGCTGTGTGGTGAGGAGAACAGAAATGATCTGCCCTGCCTCTCTCAGTGGCCTCTTGCTCCTCAGACTCCCAAGGCCTCTGCAGCTGCTTAACCCATTCATGCGTCCATTTCTATTTCTCTCCCTTCTTTGCCCTCCTAGCATTTGGGGCCTAATTCTGGGTGCTCTGACCAAGCCAGAAACCCTGCTCTCTCCCATACCTCAGTGCTTGGAGCCATTGTCTTTCGTGGTACCTGGAGTTGCTGGTTGCTATGGTAACGTCACAGGACCCTGCTAGAAGAGACAGAGGCTGTTCCCTACATGCTAAGTAGGGGGCGGGGGGAGGCAGCATCCAATCCTTCCTTCCCATTTCAGGCCTGGGGACCTGGTTCCTTTGCAGAGCAGCCAACCCAGGAAGAAGCTAAGATGCCCCAAGCACACCAGGCCCAGGCAGGGAGGGATGTGGAGGGGTGTGGGGAGGGTCATCCATTCTCAAGCCATGTCATTGGTTTCCAAATGGAAACAAGAGTCTTTGAGGTAAACTAGCTTTTATTTGTGAAGAACAGAACGGAAGGTTTCATAAGCCTACAAGCTGACAAGAACGGCAGGGGAAGGTCAGGAGGATAGATGAGGACACATAGCCCATCTTTGCCTCTTGCTCGAATGGAACTGATCTCTGCACAGGAACATTCCTCAGTTCTGGTTGTGGAAGTGTTCTCTGCTTCAGAGTGTCTTTGGGGGTGCTGCTTAACTGTACCCTCTGTTTGTTTAACTGGTGCTGTTTGGAACTCTACTCTCATAAGGGAACCCTTCCAACGTGTGCTTGAGTCTTTAAAGATACAAACAAAAGAAATGGGCAGAAGAGGCAGAAACTGGCAGAACGACTGTCCACTTGCTTTTGTGTTATTGGGGAGGGGGAGCTTGGGTCGCCCCAAATTGAGCTTCAGTGTAGTTTGAAGGAAGCTGAGAAACAATATGAAGGATTCATTAATTCCAGAGACAGCCTAGAGAGCCAGGACTAGATAGGAACCCAAGGAAGAGGGAGGAGGGGGAAGAGAGGAGGGATGTGAGACTCCCCAACCAAAGACCCCACCAGTTAGAGCCTGGCCATCTTTTCCAGGAGCTAGAACACAATGTTCTCTTCACTCCTCAGGAACTGTTTGCTCTGCTCAGCTTCCTGACAGCCATCAGTCTACTCAAGGGATTCCAACGGGACACTAAGGAAGACGTCTGTCTTTCCAACCAAAAGACTCAAATACTTTTTAAAACTTGGACGCTCCCTAAATATTAATAAAAAGCAATATTATTGAAGAGCCATGATTTGTAGTAAAAAAACAAAAAAAGTCTCTCCTAATATTAAAAACATTTCCTACAGTGATTGCTTTCTAAATGGGAGGCATGGGGTGGCCTCTCGGAGCACCAGGAGAAACTTACAAGCCTCTTTCAGGAGTTGCACCTTTACTATTACCTGGAATGGTACCCCAACTATCCACTTATAATAATGAAGCTTGCATTGATTCCATGCAGAATGCCCTGGGGAGAATCCACGAGAGACGGGAGGAGTGGCCTCTGTCTGTCAAAAGGGCAGGGGAAGCATGAGGGTATTAGCAGCCATGAGGATGCTTCCCCTAGCATGTTCACAGTTCACATGGGGGAATTTCTGGACCATTTTCCTATCTAATGGAGAGGCTGTCTCACTCCTACCTTTAAGCTAGCCTCATCTGCTTAGAAGTCACTGGAAGAATTTAAGAATTCTACTTAACTCTTCCTCTCAGTTATTTTACATCCACAGCCAGGCTCCCTCTTTACTTTCAAATTCTTAATATAAGCAATCAAAAAAATAAGGAACTACAAAACCCCAATCAAATATCCCACAGCTTTTTTCCAAAGGGGAGGGCCGTCTAGTCAGGCCCCACTTGTCCTGAAAGGATGGGCGGAGGCCCTTGATGTGGATGAGGAACATGGAGGAAAGGCCAGAGAAGAGCCAGGACAGCCAGCTACCTGGACAGGGTCACCTTGGTTTACTCACAGAAATGCCCCTGAACCCCAAGCTTACTGGAACTGTCACTGGGTGCTGCCCTTGGAAGGGACATAAGCTGAGTACCTCTGAGTTTCCCACCTGCTGAGTACCTCCTCATATCAGTCATCTCCTGGCTTCTGGGGCTCTCTGTGAGAAGGGGGAAATTTATTCCTGATGACAGGAGCATTGGCCTTTCTCAAGATGAAGTATTAACTTGCTGTCTGGTGAAGCCAAAGGCAGAGAGTTCTAGGATACAAGACAGAAAGGGGCCTCTGCTGTTTGTGTCAAAATGAGAGGTGCTTAGGCCAGGATGGACCACAGTAGCATCACCCAGGGTCCTAGAAAGTGGGGCAGAGCCTTGCCTCTTAGAGATCATTTGGGATGCCATTGCTTGTGACTCCTCTAACAGAGGACCCACAGGGCATTGGCTGGAGGAGAGGAGACCCTCTCACTCAGGGCAAACAGCCAAGGCTAGGATGGGACAGCACTCACTTCTAATGGACTGAAGAACTGAGTAACTCCTGTATCCAAATCAGTACTTGGCCTCAGGGAGGCTTTTTGTACAGGAGGGTCAAGGAGGAATAGGGAGAAAGCTAGCTGCCAGAGTGGGGCACAGTCAGGAGACAGACATGCACATGGGGTGGGAGTGGGGGTGTAGGGTGGTACATGAGCACCATGGACCTCTGGGATGGGATGTTAGGGTGGTGGACGTGCTGGGTATTATATCAACATTAACCCAGTGGAAGCAGGACCAGAGTCTACAAGCACAGAAAGACTTGGTCTGTTAGCAACTCCTGCTTCCTTGGAATCGTCCTGGATACTCTGCCTTGAGCTGTGGGATTCATTAAAAGTATTTCTCTTCCCAAATGTGGCTCCGCTCAGGCACCACTCTGAACTCACTCCAGGTCTGTGGACTCCCAATATGAAGGCTCCAGGGGCTGGCTCTGGTCATGCATGCTGCACAGGGTTGCAAAGTACCTTAGTCTGGGAGGGGGAGGTTCTCTGTTTGTCCTCTGTCCCCAAGTTTAAAACTGTATTGAAAGAAGAAGGCAAGAAAGTATTTTCCTGAGGAAGTAACTGACACAAACGCTAACGACTTCATGGCACTAAGAAACATTACTGTGTCTCCTTACAGGGAAGGATGAAGACATGACCAGACCACGCCCACACCTAGAGAGACAAACATGCCACAGAGCGGTAACCAGCCTGCAGATACCTTCCTAGGTTCCTTCTACCCAGTCTTTTACTTTCAGGACCCCATCAAACTCCCTGCTCCCTGCTGGTCTTCTCCTTTCAAGATTCAAATCCTCAGCCGGGCGGTGGTGGCGCACGCCTTTAGTCCCAGCACTCGGGAGGCAGAGGCAGGCGGATCTCTGTGAGTTCGAGGCCAGCCTGGTCTACCAAGTGAGTTCCAGGAAAGGCGCAAAACTGCACAGAGAAACCCTGTCTCGAAAAACCAAAAAAAAAAAAAAAACCAAAAAAAAAAACAAACAAACAAAAAAAAAAAAAAAAAAAAAGATTCAAATCCTCACTTGGTCAGTCATTTGGGATGTGTGATCAGCAGTACCATTTTGACCAGTGGTGTCAGGAGCAGGAGGATGCAGAGGTGAGGTGAAGGGGGGAGGTGAGAGAGGATACCCATTCCCCCTCTGAACAAACTCCAAGAGATAAATAAAGGTTCTACGGTCCGCAGATCCGCAACAGCCCACAAGTGAACTCTGGATGGGGGCGAGGCACCGCTCTGTCTTATGTCCTAGTTTCTCTGACTTCGTTCTCTGAGAGCTCACAGACCATCAGGGTCTCTCTGACTGCTAAGAGGAGCTAGAGAATCTCAAGGGGGAGTTGCGAAGGAATATCTGGGAAGAAGTGACAGATTTCAAACAACGTTGCCTAACCTTGCTTTTAAATGTATCACACTTGCAAAAACAAACAAACAAAAAAATCAAATGGGAAACAAAAACAAACAAGCAAACAAACAGCAAAAGGAAAGTTGATTTTTTCCCCCCACAGGCAAGATGGGCCTTGATTTCTGAGTCCTCAAGCAGGACACAAGGACTGCCTATGAAGTACCAGAAAAAACCCACATCATCAATTAAAGTGAAAGAATCTGCCCAAAGCCCCCTCAAGAGAAACGAGGAAACCCAGGAAACCCAGTCAAGACTGTCCCCGCCTCTTTCTTCCTGATATGTGTATTTCTCTGAGGTGTTTGAAGTTTTGCTTGTTAACAAAAGCAAGGAAAAAAAAATTCTGTACCGACAAAATAATAATAATAACAACAGTAAAATCATCCGGTGGGGGGGGGGGGCGAACATGTCAGCAAAGCCATGGTAACAGTCTCTTGTTGCTGCTGTTCATTTTTTCTCTAACTGTGCAAAACTTAAAAATCAAAGCACACTACACACACACACACACACACACACACACACACACACACACACACACACCTTCCATCCTGCAAATCTGTGTTAAATATGTTCATGGCTCTCTCCTCCCCAACCCTTCATATGTGCAAAAATACCTTCTCAGCTGAGGTGCTCCCTCAGCCGGACCTCCACATGCACCCTGAAGCCTGCCAGGTCCCATGGCTTCATGGAAGAAAAACAATAGTCACTGACAGAAATTCCATATGTCTCCACCTGGCACTTGCTTTGCCAAAACCTCTGGTGGTCTTTTTGGTTTGTTTTTGTTTTCTTTTCATTACCCTCCCCACTTCCAATGCCTCTTTCCCCAGACTTTTCATCCTTTTTCCTACATTGGTGTGTCTTTGCCATTTTGTCCACAGCAATGCCACAGGGTGCTGCTCTGGGCTGCCAGAGTTCAGCATTCGCAGGTGACATCCTGATTTCCTATGGACAGAAGAATGGTCTCACCACACAAACGATGAACACTCAGTGATGTATACTGACCCTGAAGGATGGACAGATGAGCCAGGGGACAGAGAAGGAGACCATCTCAATATCCTCCTACATAGGATAAGAAATCTTTCCATGCTTTCTACAGATTCCTAGGTGCCTTCCTCAACCCTGCTCTCTCATATGGGTCTCGATGTCCTAGAAGGTGCAGGATGACACATGGACTTGGCTTGAAATGGTACAGCTCCTTCTCCATATGAGGCTCATTCTGAGTGATGGGAAGAAATGACATGTAATGCATGGAGAATGAAGGAAGGTAAGGATGTGGAATGCTATCAACACCGCCTTCTCCAACGCCTCTCTTGTCTGCATGAGTGGTGGACAACAAACCTCAGCTGTCTAAAGAGATTCTTGCTTATGGTAGAGACTGGACCATTCACTATCTAAGATCCCTTCAAGACTGTAGGTTCCCAAGACCCACTAGTAAACACCTCTTGTCATAACCACATGTTACATTTCTGAGCACACATTTGCCTGATTTGGCTAACAAAATGGCATATCAATAGATGGGAAAACACAATGCAAAGATCAATGCCAAGGCCATGGTTAGTGGTATGCACTTTTCTCTGTATCCAACCAGGTCCCTCACTTGGCTCTCCAGTCCCTTCCAGGCACAAGAGCTGGTGGCTGAGGCTGGCTGGCATCTTGTTTTGTCCTGGTGAGGCTGTGCTTAAGTATGTTTCCTCTGATGATGACTTCAGAAGGGATGAGGAAGAAGATCCACTGAAGAGACAGCTGATATGTTGATGAAACAATTCCCACAGAGCTCTGGACAGTCCAGTGACAAAGTCATCTGCATAGCAATGGCACCAGATTCTGCAGGAGGGACAGGGGTTGGGCTGTCTGCCCTGGCCTTCTAGGGTATTCTCAAAGACAGTGGAGATGGAGCCTTGGAGACGGCTGGAGGTAGAATCTCCTAGATGCACTCTGCATTTCACTGTGAGTTTTGATGATGGTGATAAAGGAGCATGGAGATGCCTTCTCTAGACAATACATGAGGCTCTGGCAATGGACCTTTGACTACAATCAGGATGCATTTGAACTTGGGGGTGAACAGAGAACAATCAATGTTGCTTCTGGCATAGATGATACTCTTTCCTTCTCTCTCTCTCTCTTTCCATGCTACATTTCTTTTTTCAGGAACCAGATTAGATGATGTAGGAACATCTCCATGGTGGAATGTAACTGTTAGTTCTTCCCCTGTCTGACTTTTTACAGGAAGGGGAGAAAGGTCTGAATGGATGCTTGGAAGGCCTCCAAGGATATTGGGAGGGGACAGAAGGCTGCTGGACATCAAACAGGTAGGCAGCGGCCCCTGAGAGAGCATCTTTAAACTTCCACTGGTCCCTACTCCAACATCTGTAGGAGGCAAGGCCTTTTTCTCACAGTCACAAAGCACCCAGGTCACTGCCTGGCCCCTTGTTGTTGAGTGTGTGGAAAGGGAGATCCGAGTGATGTCTCCTACTTCAGATAATACTGAGCTCACAGTTGTTTCCCGAAGCCAGGTTTTGGACCACAGTGGGGATTCTCAACGCAGAAGGTAAAGTAGCAGCATAGGAATGTTCTCCATCCTCAGCTCCTCCTTTTTATTTGAGCCCTGCTGCTGATGCATGGGGCCAGAAGCAGCTGGGAGGGAGAGCCTCACTCTGACATCTTCTGGTCAGGTCTCTCACCATGGGGCCTGGCCATCCCTGGACTGACTGAGGGTCAGTGACCTGGTCCAACCACACTGGTGGAGCAACTGAAAGAGATGGAACTCTGGAAAGAGGGAGAGACAGAAGAGGGAGAGAAATAAAAGGAGAGACGGCGCTGCTCGGGGGTTGCTGCTGATGCCTGTCGGAACTTGCACTTGGTAAAGATGATAATCTAGACTGAGGCACGGCTTGGTGTGTCCCTCCCTCCAGGATGGCCCTGGAAGGACAGTTCTCAGCTGTCTAAGCTCATGAGGGTTATGACTTGTTCTAGTTTGTAAGCCAGTTTCTGCTTTCCACACTGGTCATCATGGTCCAGGGGTCCAAGGATCTGTGAACGAATACAAAATGGAGGATTACTAGTCTGGGTATGGGTACCTGGGTTTTTAGGGTACATAAAGACAGCATGGCTATTGTTGGGACATTAGTGTACCTGCGGCTACTGGCACTGCTGTGAAAGCAAGCAGCCTGAGTGACATGGGTAAGGAGAGGTGGGAGGCATATGGGTGCACAGGACACCAACAAATACACTGTCACACATCTGGAAAATGTGTGCATTCCATTGTCTGTGAGAGACAACTGGTAGGAGCAGAGGCTTTGCTGAAGATGCCTATCCAGAGAAGTCACTGTCATCTACAATCTCAATGGCATCTGGGGAGCTCCATAGCGAGTACAAAAGTAGGGTGCTGGGGGGGGCAGAATGCGCTTTTCTGATATTAACAAGTCCTACCTTTCCCTCCAATATAAGGAAGGGCTTCCCCAGCAGCTTCTTGGGGGCCCAAATATCCCCCAAATATTTTCTAACTGACATTTAGAAAGTCAGTTAACTTGTTTGTTAAAAGCCAGATATCCCTAAAGGAATAAGGTTGTAGGCTGACTATACTTTCCATCCCTATTCTATAATTGGCCCATAGTGGCTAAGGTCTCCAAAACCCATTTCTAAGGTCAGGCGATTGACAGAGGACAATGATGGGTGATTGGGATGTTTTCCACAAAGAGACTCAAGACATGCCAGATTGAGTCATGGCTCTGCCAGTTGCCAGGCTGGTGATCTGGGGTAAAATATGATCTTTTTGAAGGATCATGCTTCTTTCTCTGGAATCTACCTCTGCTTTGCTTGGGTCTGGTGGATAAGGCCAGGTCACACACATGATCACCCTATGTACCAGACTAGCAGTGTGGGATGTTCTCTGGTCCGAAGGGATGAGGGTTGGAGAGCAAAGAAAGGTGGCTGGGCTTAGACCTAGAAGCTCCTTGGGTTTCAGATTTTATGACTAATTAACACATACTTAATTGGCGACATCATGCTACTGAGCTGGTCAGGAACTGTCCTTTACTGCTGTGATACTAAAACTAGACAAGTGTTCTGGTAGGCGAAGGGATGGTCCTTTCCAAAACGAAGCCAGAGACTTACAGTGCTGTATCAGAGAACATCCTTATTATCGTTACCACCACAAACAGGAACACTTTTCCCTGGACCATAACTGGTCTGCAAACTGATGGTAGCAGTCCCTCCCCTAAGGGACTCGCCACTGCTTTCTGTTACCATGAGGGTCATATAATATGTTGTTCATGGCCTGCAGAACACTGGGCTCTGGACCTGCTGGAGTCCTTTAACAGGGTTCTTGAACTTCTCTGGGTGATAAGGCACTGCCTTCTGCTCCAAGAAGGCTGCTATGCTGTGCTTGGATGCAGGGACTCTGGATCCCAAACCACTTAAGTCTGTGTCTGCATAGCCAAGCAACTCTTATAGCACCTTTATGTTAACTAGAATGAAGGCAGAATCTACAGTGGCAGTTACCCAGTTGGTGTTTTACAACAGAGAACACAACAGTGAAAACTATGCTCTCTGTCCCTATTCTATTCTGTTCCCTCCCCTTCTAGTCTATCTGTTCTGTCCATCTATTCCACTCTCTTCCATTTGACATCATCCTATTCCATTCTGTTTCTATTCTGCTCTGGTCTGTTCTACTCCACAGGATGCCACAATCCACTGTGTCATCCATAAGAGTGAGGAAGTTCATGCTCAAAGAGAATTGGATCAGAGAGGAAAATGAAAAGAATTTAAAGGCAATAATAGAGAAAGAATAAGCTAGATCTAGTGGGGCACTCTGTTTTCCTAGAAAGGAAGGCTAAGGCAGGAGGCAAGTTCAAGGCCAGTCTGGGGTCTGGGGGTACAAAGTGAACTCAAGATTGGTCTGACCAATTTATGGAGACTATCTCAAAATAAAAAGTGGTGGAACTCTCGCCTAGCATGTGGGAGGCCTTGGATTCAGTCCCAGGGCAAGGGGTAGAGAGGAATAAAAGAAACAAATTTCTATATCTGAGAAGAATAAGAGTTGATGCAGTTATAAGGATTGGATCATCCTCAGTGCCCATTTCAGTCCCACAGTGCTGTCCTAGGTCTGGCTGGTAGAATTTCCCTAACAGAGGCATCCGTGGGGCTATTTCTGTACACGATGCATTCAGACATGTCCCCCATCTCTGCCTCTACAGGCCCTGGCTGGGCAGGGCAAAGCTTACCTCCTCACTGTATTTGCCCACGTAGGAGAAGATCTCTGAGAGTGCGCTCATCGTGTTGAACTCATTCATGTGCATCCGCGACTGCTCGGCCAGGTACGCATTCATGTCCTGGTCACTGATCGCTGGCATCTTCCCAATGTCTGAGTAATATCTGTGAGGGGTGGGAGACAGAGAGGAGCTGGAATCTCTACAGAGAGTATACAGGAGACATGCAAGCACCAAGCAGTGAGAGCCTATGCTGTGACCACCTGGGGATCATAGTAGTGTCCCATCTGGGCTTCCAGGCCACAGCCGGGGAGAGCTCTCTGTAGCTCTGCCATAGGAGGCCCAGAGGGAAGGATATGGGAGGGGGGAGAGAGAACCAAGAGTCAGAAGGCTTCTGCCCAGAGCATCTACTTTGTTCCCAGCTCCTGGCATAGGTCTCCGGCTTGCCTTGAGCCTCTCCAGCAGGGCTGGAGGGTTCCTCTTGAACAGTTGCTCTTCCCTGATGGCTCTCGTGCTCTCTGGAGGTTAGGGGAGTGAGGGGCGGAGGCTGCTGGGGGAGAGAGGCTGGCAGAAGGCAATCAGTCACTGTCACTTGCAGCTGTGCACTGCTGTCAACTGGTTAATTAGATGCCAGCATTTACATTTTTAATTTCTGCAATTTGACATTTTATGCACCAGACCTCCAAGTGCCCTGCCAGAGGAGAGCTGCACAGTTTCCTAATGAGGGAAGTAAGAGGTCTCTGTGCTCCTAACACGGCCACGTTTTTACCCTCTACAATGTGCTTTGGGGTTGTAGGTAGCAGGAAGATAAAAGAGGCAACTGGAAAGACGGGGAGTCCCTGGCAAGTCAAGAGGCATTGCGGGTGCTGCCCCATGCTACACCAAACCCCTGGGCTGCAGGGCTGAAGCCAGCAGCATGAGGAGTGGGGGAGGGGAGAAGAGATTCCAGGGAAGGGACAAGGTAAGGCAGGTGAGGTGTCAGCTGGGTATTTAAGGAGGGACAGTCCTTCAAGGTTTTGTGAGTACTGGTGACAGGGGAGCACCCTTAGAGTTCCAAGGACCCAGGCTTCCTTCACAGGGTGACCCCCATGCTGTCTTACTGGCCCTGCTCTGTGACTTTCTCAGCTCATATCCCTTCCTGTTCTGACAGGGTGCTCCTGCCCCATCCCCATGCCATTTCCCCGACTCCTGCCTGTCCCCAGCAGTGCCCAGTACTTGGGTGACAGGCCATCAGAAATGGTTCTTGCCTCCTCCAGCCATCAGCCCCAGGTCTACATTGAATGACAGCTCAATTTGTGACCAGCATCTTCCCAGGCAGGCAAGGGCTGAGATGGCTGTTGGCCTTGGGGCCACAGTCTGCCGGGATTGCCACTGTGTCTTCAGGGAAGAAGAGGTAAGGAGAAGACATTTGGTCCCTGCCTAGGGAAGGGGATGGTCAGAAGGAAAAGCCCGTGGCCTCAGAAACCCATTCCCTGAAGCAGGCCCAGTGCCCACTGCCTGTGAGTGGATCCTGCTGTGGCTGGCAGGGAGCTGTTGGTCCTTGGCCTGCTGCCTGGCAAGAATAAGACCAAGGTTGACCGATGAGGCCTTTCAGGACCGATGAGGCTCAAGGACATTTGGAAGATGTGCTGCCCTGAGTTCACCTGGACTCCTTCCTGCCCTTCACAGCGCTCTCTCCCATCCCCTTTGGTCCTCAGAAGTCCACAGTACTCGTATCCTTGACCTGCTTCATTTGGTTCCTTTACCCCAGAAGACCACCATCTTCTTTACTAGTCGGTCCCCACCCTAAACTCCTGTCTCAGTGCTCCAAAACACAGGGTTCGGGAGAGTTAGTGACATTCCAGGCAGTAAAGGTTCAGGAGGTGTCTCCATTCATGGCCGTGAATAAACTATATCTGAATCTAATAAATGCCAACATTCCATTTTACAGCAGAAGAACAGAGGTTTCACTGATGGGTCCCGACCTTGTCATTGCCAAGGAGATTTGTACCACTGTGCCTTCATGAATCCTGAAACTACCAAGCCAGAAAGGTTATCTTTGCAGTCCTATTCCTGAGAAGCACGGGCAGTATTTTCTCTCAATTTCAGGACTATGGCCAGCAGCTCACAGAACATGGCTGCGTCCAAAGCTTTTGTCCAGATAGTTCTACTCTGTCATCCGTAGATAACCAGAGCCTCTGAGCGGGATGGAAAATTCAGGTTCCCACAGTGAAGACACAACTGTCAGCAGAAGTGAAGGCCCCTGCTGCTCCTGTTCCCCTGGTGTGAAACTGTCACGCTTCTTACAAACAGTCCAGGCTCTGACTGCTGCCTTCACGGTCCCTGACTGCATAGTAGCCTAGGCTAGAGATCATTGTCTACACAGTGAAAGGACCTTTTGCATGCCAGAAACAGAAGATGCTCAACATCTGTCCTTGCAATAGTTTTCCTCCTGAGGGGTGCGTGAGTCATACACTTCTCCAAAGAGAATATTTAGGAAGATTTCATATGTGTGTGTGGCAGGAGAAGAGATGAGAGAGGAAAGGCTGGGGAGGGTTGGAAAAAATAAGAGTGGAGAGGGCAAAAGGCAGGGACTGGAACCTTCTCATCGGAAGGTAGTGGGTGACATGCTGGCTAGGATGTGCCATCAACCCCACCCCCATGCTCTGACACACACACACACACACATACACACACACCCCTCGTGTGGCCTCATCTCTCACACTCTTTTCTTGAGGAGCATGGACTGGACCAGGGCATGTCTGTGGTCCTCTGCTAGCCCCCAGGGTGGACCAACCACACGGCCTTATCTTTGGAAAGTTCTGGATGGGTGGAGGCAAGGCGAGTGGCTACAGGCTACTCAGTCACTGGCCATCTACCTTGTTCTCAGCCCCAGGCTGCCTGCTGTTAAGTGGTCCCACCCTCTCTGCAGGGCTTAGCTAATACTTCCACCCACTCCCCAGCTCTGCCCAGCCCACAGCTAGCCAGTCCGCCCTGCCCCCAGCCTGACCATGACCCCGCATTGAGTTTTCTCGGCCATGTATACAATTGCTTCCTTCCCACTCCTGCCAAGCTGGCCTTCATGCTGGGACCTCAGCCGAGATGCCTCATCGATTGTTAAGAATGCAATAAAGCCCTGACAATGAACTTCAAACAAGTGTTCTCATCAGCTGACTGCACAGGGGGAACAGAAAGGTCAGCCTTGACCCCCTTCTTGAACTTACAGGATTTCTGCCTACGATGAGCCGCCTCTTCAGAGAGGCTCTGAACATCCCCTCAGCCCCCTCTCCCATACCAGTGCTGGCTAGCCCTGGCAACCTGGAAGGCTGGCTGCCATTTGCTCTGACAAGGCGGGGCTGGTTCCCATCTCTGGCCTCAGTTCACTCTCCTTGCTGGGCTTTGCCCAACTTAGGTGGGATGCCAATCCCTGGGGGCCCCACATCACAGCTCAGGGAAAGGTTCCAGAAAGCTGGATTCTTTCGTGTTCCTGAATCTCAGTGGGATGGGTTGACAGAAGCTAGAAGGAGGAGGCTTCAGCTGAGAGTTATGGTCAGAGGGTGGGAATGAAGACATGAAAGCAAGCCATCTTGAGCCTCTGGCTGTGAGGCCCCCAAAGGTGGCTTTTCAGAGGCCGTTGTGAATGGATGACTGATGTCTCCAGACCTAGCAGAATGAAGGCCTCACTCCTTGATTTCCTCAACCCCAGCTTTGTGGATCCTGTTAGACACTCAGATGTGGAAGCTGCAAGGGGAAGTGGTCAGGTCCAATGTGTCCCATGTGCACAACACACATGTAGAGGCAGAAGTGAGCTGGAGGGCTAGAGAAATGATGGGTGGATAGATGGGAAGATATGTGCTATGAATGCACACATATGTACTATGTGTATGGTATACATGTAAATGGACATGAATAGCATGAAGATATGTGTATGTATACACTTATGGTTTCATGTATATATAGTATATACTTGTATTCATGGTACCTGTGCATTCATACAATATTGTGAATGCATGTGTATATGGTCTATGCATATGCAGGGTAAATATGGTAAGTGTGTGTGTGTGTGTGTGTGTGTGTGTGTGTGTGTGTGTGTGTGTGTGTGTTGTGGGGAGAAGATCAGGGATCACATCTCCATCTGGGCCAAAAAGACACTGCAGTCACTAAGATCCATGCTGTTCCATATAGGGATGTGGGTCACCTAGTAAGCTCTGCCATGGTTCCCAGTGCTTGCTTCAATGTGGAGGCCATGAGTTGTGGGTGTTTCAATTGCAGGATCAGCTGTGACAGTGACTAGTCTAAAAGCTTTGTCCTGCTTGCAGGGGAGGACCCACTGGTCCAGGGTTGTGACCTGCTCCAGCCAGGTACCCTCAGATTTCCATGGGCCATACTCACCTCTCTACCCAGTTTTTGTAGCTGGGAATATCCTTGGCATAGAGCAGTTTGTTGGAGGGGGAGTCCTTGCCCAGCCGGTGCTCCGATGTGGAGCAGGAGTCCATGAAGGTCTGGGCCACCACCGAGAGGCAGGCATCCGTGATGCTGTTCTTATGGATGTCAAACACAAACTGAGGGTTCTTGATCATGTTCACCCAAAACCGCAGGGGCAGGCTGTGTGGAGGGAAGCAGCAGCTGGTCAGGGGTGATGGAGTAGTGGGGTGTAGCATGGTAGAAAGTTCTGAGAAGGAACAATGGCTAGATTTCACGGAGCTTAGGAACCATCTGTGGCTGCCATGGAAGGTAAAAGGGACGAAAAGGGACGTGGGTCTATTCAGCATACAGGAAATCAGCAAGGCTGGGGTCTCATATAGAGATGTACCACTGGAGGAAATTAAGAGGAAGTGATATTGTGACTTGGGATTCTGCACCTTCCTTTTGATAGAGGAGTGAGCCATGTGTATGCTTCAAAGCAGAATTTGGGTCTTTATTCCTATCTAGCTAATGCTGGGACCATCCCTTTGGTGAACTTGAAGGAATCTAGGTTTTGCATCTGACTGCTTACTGGATGACTTGGCAGAAGTCACACCTTTGCTTCCTGTCTACTGTCATAGGCTACTTCCTGCCTGGTAAAAGAACTGGCACTAAGGGTGGATGTGACCAAATGATCTTTTTCTACCAGGCTGCCACATAGCACCAGCCCCTTATCTAACCCATAGTGTCCCGTCCCATCCTTCGCCTCCTGTCTTCCAGTCAGTACCTAGTGCCTTGGTCTCCTTAGTGCACACCTCCATAACCACCACCTTCTATGGGTGCTAGGGACTGAACTCAGGTCCTTATGCACACATGGCAAGCATTTCACCAACCAAGCCATCTCCCCAGGCCCCCATCTCCCCCTTTTTTTGAGACAGGATCTCACGTAACCCAGGCTGTCCTTAAATTTACTATGTAGCCAAGGAACCTTCTGCCTCTACCTCCCAAGTATAGAGGTTACACGTGGTGTGCACCACAACACACAGTTTTATGTGGTGTCAGGGAACAAACCTAGGGCTCAAACATCCCCGGGCCCATGCTTGATTTATTTTAAAATCATGCATAGGTGTATTCCTTGGATGGGTTGCAGGTAGGGAATCCACATACAGAGACAAAGAGAGAACATTATGCAGTGTGGCCTGGTTCTGTAGTCACTGCGTTTGCTAGACAGAAGGCTTGCAGGAGGAGGAGCTTCCCAAAGCCTCTTCGGCTGTGCTCTCCCTGCCCATCCCAGCCCTGCAGCTCCCACCAGCCAGCTGAGCTGTCGGTAAGAAGGGAGACAGTGCAGGCATGGCTTTCTTCTTTCTCTCTGCTCCCACCGCTTTACCTCCCGCCTCTTCCCCTGATGTTTTATTGTTGTTTTGGTGGCTGTGCTCACGACTGGTGATAGTTACAATGCCCGCGTGTGTTTGGCTTGCCTCTTAGAACTTAACATCTTTGAATTACATTATTTCAAGGCACTGGATACAATATTTTTGCTCTTGTTCTATCTGCCAGCAGCCAGTCTGTATAATGCAAACAACAAACACTGTAAAGACAGGAAGACCTGACATTCACAGATGCCAATCAATCAACAAGCATTTACTAAGTCTACAATGAGTGCCACATAGGGCTGGGGCAGGCACACTGAGGTTTGGTGTCTGTCATTTGCTTCATCACTGGAAATCCAGGGTAGAAAGAAAGTCAATGGAATGATAGCACATGAAACTCACAGCAGCTTCTCAACCTCCCTAAAAGGTGGTTATGATCTCAGGGCTTGAAACTCTGAATAAGAGACTCAGTTTCTCTCCCAGTCAATTCTCCTGTTCCAATCTCGCTGGGTTTCCCTAAGTCCCACTCAGATCATAGGGGCTGGGAACCCACATGGCTGCAGTACCTGTTTTTCCCTGTCCCTCAAGCCAGTAGGGAGGCAGGTGTACTACACAGGAAGCAGAGGCACCACTGAGGCTCCTGCCTAATGAAATATTAGCATATTATTAACATCATCTCTGGCTGATTGCAGCCACTCTGGCTAAATGAGAAGGAGTGTTATTTAACAGAGAACCTGTAGGGAACTGGGGAAGAAGGGGTGGGGAGGCAGGCAAGTCACACCTTGAGTCAGGAATAAAGAGACAATGCCCTCAGCAGGGACAATGAACTCTAGCCCACAGGCAGCGCTGATCATTCCTGACTGCATCTTGTCCAAGGTACCAGGGCATCAGACCAGGGGCAGGAGATGCCCTTCTAAGGGAGAACTTGAAGCTGGTGTAGTTCTTTCTACAGTAAGTGGAGTATGCTTCAATTCCTAAGCTTTCCATTGCCCTGTCTATGTCTCTCTGCAGCACCTGAGACCTTGGGATGCCTCAGAAAGGAGGCTGGCACCTAGAGGAGGCTGGCACCTAGAGGAGGCTGGCACCTAGAGGTGGCTGGCAAAATCACGTCTCTCTGGCCATCAACAATGGGCTTGGTGGAGCCCCTGCTCCATGTGGAAGGGGCCTGCACTAGGTAAAGATTCGTTGTCAGATGTAGGTACTGCCTCTCAGATGCCCCTCAAGAGATACACTGACAGGACTTGAGAGATGGAAGCCACCTCACCAGAGTGGCTGCACAGAATGGAACCCAGATTCTAGGGGCCCTGCTTTAGAAGGATGGTAAGGACTCTGCTGCATGGCCCGAGCCTCTTTGGGGGCTGGTATTCCTCTGGAAGAGGACAAGGTCACAGCATGCTCAGGTCTAGCCTAGCACAGATACCCCAGGCTGACTTCTGGCTCCTCAGTTTTCAGGTCTGGACCCCCCTGATGGGCATCAGGGTGCCTGCTTTGTGCCAATCCTAGCAGTTATAGCACTTGGTACCACACCTATGTTGCTTTAAGAAGAAAAAGCTGGGGAAGAATGGCCTGGGAAGGAGACCATCTAAAGGTGACAGGAATCCAGTTCTAGAGGATGAGACTAAACATCCGCTAGCTCTGCCACAGGTAAAATTCTCAAGCAGGACATGACTGCCCACATCTCATCAATATTTACCGAGCCCCATTTCCTCAAGGTTCTGCATCCTGTCTTGAATACTGATGCTTGGCCTTGTGACTCCAACCTCAAGTGAAACACTCCCTATATACAGATGGTGGGGAGGATACTGTGCATTCAAAGGAGAAGGGGGACCGCAGTGGAGAGGCCTGCAGTGTTATCAGTAGTTAGAAAATCCTGTGGCCTCCAGGGAACACAAAATGATCCTTAGCGGCTTTTGGAAAGGAGTTTCGGGAAGGAAAAAAAAGCTTAGGGGATGGAATTGGAATCCAGGCACCATCTGCGCATGCATCAAAACCCTACTGACAAGACTTTATGAAAGGCTGTTACTCAGTGGCCCTGTCCAATAATTAATGCATTTTCTATGCTAGTGTTTGTCCATGCATATAGACAATTGTCTCTCTTATTCCATATCTGCATCTGCCAACTTACCGAGGACAGGGACCCTGTCTGACTGCTCTAAGAGCCTCAGTGTTGGACATATTGTCCCACACCCAGAAAGCAGCAAGATGTGACAGTGGTCTGGCTGTGATAGAATAGATTATCTTTTACCCATTAGATTACTATAGTTTGTTGACTAAAAAAATCTGGCTGGAAAGAAAGGCACGAAGACAGACTAGAGGAGGGGGAAGTGAGAAGATGGGGAAGAACAGAGACTGACTAGGGTTGAGCAGAGACCCTGCTAGGAGGTGGACAGTGGCCAGGTCTCCCTGGTGCAGGCCTGGGTGGGCAGGTTACTGGCCTCTCCAGATGTGCCAGATGTGCCCTTCCGCCCTTTACTCACCAGTTGCTTTTCCAGGTATGGCGGACGTGCGGGTCATGGATGCCATGCTTATCAGCCTGCTCATCGAGGAAGTCAAACATGTACTTGATGGCTAAGGGCAGGGCAGAGCCACGGTGGGCTGTGCTGAAGATGGTCTCAAAGAGGTCATCCACAAACTTCTGCAGTGTGCCCTGGGGAAGGGGACAGACACACTTAGATCCAGCCCAGCCGAGGCTGCTCCGAGGAGGCGTTTGAACAGCTACCTTGGGGACTGGGCAAAGTCAATGCTCTGCTTCCCTGCTAAACATGACACTGGGGACACTGTGCACCAGACCTTCTCCCCCTTTACAGGTCCCTGGCAGTTGTACCTTTCCTCTGTGCACAGAACACAGAAGACAGATGATGGAGAAAAACCACCTTCCTCTGCCAGCTACAGGGTTTGGCTACACACCTCTGCCAGTACCATTGTATCACTTTTGAAAATACTAATGAGCATGCTTGGTCAGAGCTGACAAGTACAATCTGCCGGTTCTGTTTGGCCACTACCCACCCTGGCTGATGACCATCCGGGTCCACAGAGAGACCAGAGAATCCAGACTCTGAAGAGAAAGGCTAGAACCGTAGGCATGGAATAATCCCCAGCATCAGGATTAGAAATGGTATCAGCAAAGCTAGGGACTCAGCCCCGGTTTCTAGCCTTATCGATGGTGAGAGAATGGGAATACATGTAGCATGTAAAATGGGAATACATGTAGTAAGTGTCTGAAGCTGAGAAAAGGTGCTTAAGGAGGGTGGGAATAACGCTTCAGATTGTGTGCTCATGTCTTCTTAGATCTGCCTCGAGTGACAGGTTGAGTAGAATCCTGCAGCTCAATCCTAAGGCATCCCAGGCTCATGACAGTCCCTGATGCCAGAGGACAACAAAATGGGCTGGCGCACACTTAGCCACAGTGCTAGCAATTATGTGTATGTGTGGTGTGTGGGCATGCGTGTGTAGAGGTGTATGTGCACATGTGTGTACATATATGCAAGCCAGAGGGCAACCTCAAAGTGTCTTCCTTGATTCCCTCTCCACAGTTTTCGAGGATTTTTGCTGAATCTGGAGCTTGTGATTTGGCTAAATGGAGTGGCCAGCAAACCCCAGGCAGTCTCCTTCCTCAGCTTCCCCAGCACGGGCAAGGCACAGTGCACAGCTTTCCTTTCTTTTCTTTTTGTTTTAAATGAGGACTTGAGGCTATCAAACTTGGGTTCTCATGCTTGTCTAACGAGCTCTTTACCAACGGAGGCCCCCCTCAGCCCTCAGCCCCCAGTTCTTTCATGGCAGATGAAGGCCCTTCCTCTGACCGACCACACACTCCCGGCCCACTGCTCTCATGTCCCATACCTTTGTGGCCAATAATCGTGTCAGGTAGATTTCAGACACCATCTTGCTCCCCCGATCGCCCTCCTTCTGGTCTCCATGCTCATGGTTCTTCACCAGGTGCCACAGCTTGACTCCACTTTCCAGGTCAGGGGTGATCATGGGTGTTCGGGAACGGAGGCTGTCAGGGCTGCCTGTGTACCGGATCATGTTTTCTGCCAGTACAAAGAACACAGCCCAGCACATGTGAGTCTGTATCATCCTGTACTCAGCAACTCACAGCATGCTTCTCTCCCCAGCCACGGCCACTACTGTCTGATCCCTCCTGGCACTGGCTGGCGCTGTTACCTTCCCTCCGTGTGGCACATTCCCTGAAATGCTTACATCTTTCCTGCCACCTCCAGGAATTATCTGTAGTGAATTCCACCCACTTAGGCTGCCCTCCCCCTGTACTTGGCATTGAGTCAACCCTTAATTATTCAATTTGTAGAAATAAAAGCTTGTACTTCTCTTACACTTTTCCTTGTGCATGCTTTCAAGTCCTCTAGCATGTGTGGCCAATTAAAGGCACATGTAAGAGCAGGTAGCTTGTCTCCCTTAACGAATCTTGGTCAGGTGAGGGCTCACCAGAGCATCTGTTTGCCGTTGTTCCCCTCTGGCCCGGGCTACTTCTTCTAACTTACTTGTTGAACCTCCTTCCTATATTTTGAGTTGTGGTTAATGGTAAACTATTGGTAAAATGGGAACTAGCCAGGTAGAGGATGGTGTCCCACTATGCCCGTGTGTAGCCTACATGTTCACCTCTTTATCATTCTCAATACCCTGTGATGCTTGTCTTCTTTTGTTCTAATCCCTGCTTTACAACAAGAATGTCACTGCTCAGGGTGGTCAGGTGTCCCCCAGCACACAAGTGACAGAGCAGGTCATCTATGGAACGTCTTCCTTATATTCAGAGTTCTTTCCTCTCCTTCCCTTTCACACCTCTGCATAATAATGGTGTGACCTTTACCAATCATTTAACCTCTGTGCTGCTGAGTTATAACTTACCAATGTAAATAATAGTGGGAAATAATAATTATTTAATTCACTAGATTGTTGTGAACTTGATGTGAGATGATGGGAGAAGGTAAGACTTATAGACTGTACGACCTCATGAAGGTTAGGTTCTCTCTCTCCCTCTATCTGTGTGTGTATGTATGCATGTATGTGTATGCATATCTATGGTGAGCATGCATGCATGTATACACATATATGGAGGTCAGAGGTCAACCTTGGGTGTTATTTCATAGGTGCCATCTCTCTTGATTTTTGAGATGGATAATCTCGCTGGCTGGGAGCTCACCGTTAGGCTAAGCTGGCTAGCCAGTAAGCTCCAGGTCCCCTATCTCCACTTCCCCAGAGCTGAGATTACAAGCACACACTACCATGCCTGGCATTTTTACATGGGTTTTGGGGATCATCTGAGAGCCCCAGGCTTACATGACAAACCCTTTACCAATTCAGTCCTAAGTTTCTTTTTGTCTGCAGACAGAGTACATGTTTATGTCTCAGAGCTAGTGATTGGAACCAGTTACCTCTGTCCCACCCTGGCTTTCCTCTCCAATGGTCAGCTGACCAGATCCTCTACCCAAGCCAATGAGGTCTGTTGATAGCACCTGCTCACCTACCTCCCACCCCTCACACCTGGTAAGATCTTACCATATTTACTTGCTGAAGTCCTGGAGACTGTGGAGTTGTTCACTGCATTATAGGCTGTCACTTGCTTGGACACTAAAGCCACCACA
Organism: Peromyscus maniculatus bairdii; assembly: GCF_049852395.1. Classification (NCBI taxonomy): domain Eukaryota; kingdom Metazoa; phylum Chordata; class Mammalia; order Rodentia; family Cricetidae; genus Peromyscus; species Peromyscus maniculatus. The sequence goes on along the minus strand of NC_134854.1, from coordinate 59,038,053 downwards.
GAACCATCCGGCACCTACAGGGTAAAGGCTTCTAAGGGCCTGGGCATGGAAAATGCTTCCCACCCATTCCAGGAAATAAGGACAAATTAGGATTATTTGGGGAAATGGGGGACAATTAGCACCTTGCTGGGAACTTGGGTTTTGGAGACTACTCTTTTTCCTTTTGATAAGACAAGACTAAGACCTTCGTACTAGCTGCTCTATGGCTTCTGTATGCAGCAAGTTCTGGTAAGAGCCCCTCACTCACTTTTTCCTCCCTAACTTTCTGGAGATCATCCAGCCCTAAATGCTCAGGGTCCTTGGAGAATTTTCCCACACCCTCCAAGAAGCATGCATGTCACCATCCTATCTCCAGAGAGGTGACATCAGCTTCCCTTGGGTCATCAAGGAGTGCTGGTGGAGAATGCACAGGGGACTTGGCATCCAACCTTGAGTGGCTGTAATTTGCCACCTACTTGACCAGCTCCTGACTTTGGCGGTCAGCTCACCTGGTAGTGGGCTATTGTGTTGAGTCTCTTCCAGTCATTCTCAATCTTGGTGGTGAGATCTTCATCCTGTAGGATCATCCTTGCCCCGCTTCCTTGTCTCCACTCTGCAGGGAGAGAGGTGGCAATTTAGAAAGGCCCTCTGGTCCTTCGGGGGAGCATGCTGTGTGCTTCATAGAAGTATCACATACTTCCATATCTCCAGAACACATTCAGACAGACTAGTGCAAGCACAAGTCCCGCAAGAGGATGAATTTAAATGTTCTCAAGGCAGAGAGGGCCTGAGCACTAGTTCAGGTCCTAATTTAATGAATTAAGTCAAAAGAAAGGGGGCGGGGCTCACAGCAGCGCCCGTCCTCCCCTGCACCTGTTTGCTGTGAGCGTTCACAACATCAGGACACGCTATGCAGTGTCCATGGGATGAATGGACTAGGAACGCAACAGAACACAAAGTGCTCAGCAAAGCATCGGCAAATGCACGTGGCACCATCACGGCAGCTCCACTCGCTGGCTGTGCTGGAAAGTCCCTGCGCTGATGAAATCCGTGTTGCAAGTGGCCACTCACTATAGCCCTTCACCTTTTCCCAGTGGTTTCCCTTATGAGAAAAGGTGGGGCACCCTTGGAAGAAGACTGGGTAAAAAAAAAATGTGTGGACCATGCTTATAACCCCCAAACTCCAATCTCCACAAAACTGATGTGGATAATATCCATCTTGGAATCTAGACAGCACTTAATTATTTTAACATACATACATACTAAATCCTTACCTCCCTGTCCCCCATTCCAGTATCTACACCCCAGGGCCTTGCTGATGGATCACACAAAGGGAAGGAGCTAAGATCTTGCTTCTCATCAGCTGAAAAACCTCTGTCCTATTTAGCACAGATCACACATGGGAGGAGGAGGACACAGTATGATCTTGAAAAACACGTAGTCGTATATGTGCATGGCAGCTGTCCTACATGTGCTCACACATGTGTGTGCACATCACACACCCAAAAGGAATTACAGTCTCTTAAAGTCAAGCAGAACATGTGTCCCAGCCAAGAAGCTGCTGGTCTGGCTTCCAGGCAGCCCAGACAGTGCTTCCTGACTCACAGCTGCTGGCGCTCCCGAGCCGTGCGGAGCACACTGGGCTTGCTCAGAGTGCATGTAGATAGATGCAGGCATCCCTTGCATGACACTGCCTGCCTGGCCTGCCTGAGCTTTTTCCTATGGGCCCCAGAGACTCATGTGTTTCCCTCCTGCCAAGGTCAGGCTGTGCCTCCCCTTCTGGCCCCATTTGAGGCACAGAAAGTTCTATTTCTTCCTACATTGTGCGTGCTGTGGTTAGAACTGTTGACTCCATCAAGCATGGAATCCAGGCCCAGAAGGGAAGCATCTTGCCCTAGGGGAGGAGCAGAGGGCTCCTGATATGAGCCCGGCCTTACTTTACCAGGGCATCCCTCATGTCCAGCTTAGCACCATGCTAAGACTCAAAGGGATGGTTCAAGTACAGCCTGCTTGCTCACTGGCATGGAGAAGTTGCTAGAGATGCCTGCCTCTGAAGCCTGTAGATGACCTTGATGAAATCGCTCTTGGTGATTAGGACCTGGGGCTGGAAGGTGCACGTGCAGGAGGGAAGTGCTCTTTGAAACACTTGATGGCCCATGTTTCCATCTGTCATGGGGCTGCCCTGTTTCTTTCTGCTTTGCTTTTTAATTTCCCCATGTTTCTTCATGCTCTCGTGCCAGAGGAAGAGGAATCTCTAGTCTGGTCAAGCTGCTGATTCTCAGTGCAGTGAACCCCAGTAAAGACCAGCTGGGCTGAGGAACGTGGCTGTGAGTGTCTTCTGCTTGCATGGCGAATGATGCCTGGTGGAGTCAGACGCTGTATGAATGGCTTGAGGACACACAAGGGAAGCTTCAAGGGACACTGCAGAGGGTGGTCAGCATTCTGCACTTTGGCCTATCTGCTGGGCCAGAGAAGGTGCTCCCTAAAGTCCAGCTCCCAGCTTTCAAGCACACTGGGACCCTTTCCAGTAGAGCTACAGCAATCTCAGTGGCATCTGAGCAATGACCACAAGCTACCGATTCTGGACCCCCATGCAGGATTTCCATTGCAAAACTCCCTCTGAAGTTGTGCAATGCACAGCCTCTCCAGACTTACTTAGCAGCCATGGTTGTGAGTCTTGTCCAGTAATTATGTAAGCAAATGGGAGTCAGTCTGTTTCCATGCCCCCATTCAAAAAAGTAGGTCAGAAAAAGGCCGTGTCTCCCCAGGGGCATAGACTGTCCTTGGAGTAAGAAATTGATGAGGCTAGATGCCTACCAGCAGGGCTCTCATGGTGCACAGGACACACTTGACAAATATTCATTCAATGAATGAATAAGGGAAGAAATGAGCACACGAAGAAAGGGCACTTGTGACTTGGTAATGGTTGCCTGTTCTACAACCAGGAAAGAGAGGACCTCACATTTGTATGTGTCCATCCATAGCAGATGGACAGTGAGCGACAGTTGGAGATGAGCCGTGAACTGCTACTAGCAACCTGGGAGAAAGGATTATGGGAACTGAGAAATGTGACCTGGTCTTTGATTTTATTGTCCTACATTCCACCAATATTATAACTAGGAAAATGAAAAACAGGTCAGTTCAGGAAGCCAGACACAGAGGCCGTCACATGCCTGGCCACTTTTCAGTGTACTGGCTAGCTGAGTTCACACCCAGGGGTCTTTCCAGACTACCCCTTTGGGGGTCACTCAGTGAGTGTCCACAAAAGGAGTCCCTGTGCTCTGGGCATTCTCAGTGTGGAGGATGGGTGTGGACACAACTCAGGTACTGCCACCTCAGGCCAGCCATGTGTTAGGAGGAGGGAGGGGAAGAAAGGGGTGGGCTTGTAGATTATTGAATCTACTTTTAAACTAAAAAGCAACTACTTGTCTGTAGTTGTTGGTTGTTTTTTTTTTTTTTAACTCTTTTGGGCCTGCCACCCAGCTCCCAAATAAATACAGAGTCCTGTTCTTACTTATGAATGCCCAGCCCTAGTTTGCCTTATTTCTAGCCAATTTTTCTTAAATTACCCCATCTACCTTTTGCCTCTGGACTTTTACCTTCCTCTATTTTATATTCTGTTCTTTCCTTCTTACTCCATGGCTGGTTGTGTGACTGGGTGGCTGGCCTCTGGTGTCCTCCTCTTCTCCTTTTCTCACTCCTGCCTCTTCTTTCTTCTCCTATTTATTCTCTCTGCCTGCCAGCCCCACCTATCCTTTCTCCTCTACCTAGCTATTGGCCATTCAGCTCTTTATTAGACCAATCAGGTGTGTTAGACAGGCAAAATAACACAGTTTTACAGAATTAAAAGAATGCAACACATCTTTGCATCATTAAACAGATATTTTATAGCATAAACAAATGTAACACACTTGAAAATATTCCACTACACTAGTCTTAAATATTTTACACTGGTATGGATTTTTGTATGTTCATACAAATTTAAGGTTATTTTTGTTATGCTGTATATGTTTCTACTCTTGTTTAAAGTACTATACCTATGCAGCTCACTTAACAATGTAATGTAAATTTCTAGTCCTTGAAAGTTATTATTACAAACTGCCAAGGGCTGTGGGAGTATACAGCAGGTGACAACTAGTGTTTGACAAGTTGAACCACCAGATGTATAACTCCCTGATGGGGAGTCCCACCTGGCAAAACCGTGGGGTCACTGGCTGTGGAAACTGATTGTTTTCTGTCTGTAACTTTCTCAGGTGCCACTGTAATGCCTCCCTAATAAAAGCAGCTGTGGGGTTCTTTCCACAGTCCATTGGTAGTGTGTTTTCCATCTTTGGGAACACTTATAGTTGTGGATGATCAGGTTATCATTTATGTTTAAGCTGTATAATTCTGATGAACAGAAATATTACCAGAATATTCTTCTTTACTGACACAAAAAATAACAGTATTCTCAGTCTCAAAGACAGCCTTTCACACATTTTGCAAAGACCTTAGAGCTAGTCCAAAACAGACCAAGCTGCCCCTACAGAATATACACAAAGACTAATTCCCAGGTGTTGTTTATTGCTAAATTAAGGCCAGGCTGTTTACATCAAGACACAGTCCTTGCAATAGCTCTCTTTCTGCACGTACCCTGACTGCTTAAGTTTCAGCTAATTGTTTAATGTCTGGGACCACTCACTAACTTAGAGCTACGTGCATGGGTCAATGTGACATTACTAGCCTAAGAAAAACTACTTATCTTGTGTTTTAGAGAATGGGTAGGGCCCTGAAAATGTAACTTACAGTTTTCCAGAGTTTGGCTGAGGGTGGAGCAGCAGTGGTGGTGTGGAGAGAGATGGCTGTGTAGAGCTATGTGAGAGCTGCAGAGTGTGTGTGTGTGTGTGTGTGTGTGTGTGTGTGTGTGTGTGTGCGCGCGCGCGTGCTGGGTGAGAGATGAAGAAGAAGATTGAGAGAATTGGGAGAGGGAGTGGGTAAAAAGAATGAGTGAGTAAAGAGTGAGTGAATAATGTAGAAGTGTGTGTATGAGGAGAGCTGTGCCTACGAACTGTGTAAAGTGCTGTATGGTGAGAGAACTATGTAATGAGATGTTTAGGGTAACTGTGGAGATTTGTAACTGTGTGGGGACAAGGAAGATGAAGCTGTATAGAAAAGAGATGTAGAAGAGAAATGTATGTAAAAGAAAGATGTGTAGCTATGTGAAAAGATGTATGTATCTAAAGATCTGTATAGAATGTAGCAATGTGGAGATATGTAGCTGTGTGGAGACAGAGTCAGAGACCATTCTTAAAATGAAGTGCTGTGGATATTGCTCTGTATAAATAAACACTGATTGGCCAATAGTCGGACAGGAAGTATAGGTGGGACTAACAGAGGAGAATTGAGGAAACAGGAAGGAAAGGGAGAGATTGCCTGGAGCTGCCGCCAGGACAAGGAAGATGTAATGTACCAATAAGCCATGAGCCACGTGGCAAAGTATAGATTAATAGAAATGGGCTAAATATAAGAGTAAGAGCTAGACAATGATAGGCCTGAGCTAATGGCCAAGCAGTTTAAATAATGTAAGAGTCTGTGTGTTTATTTTATAAGTGGGCTCCGGGACTGGCGAGACTTGGTGGGAGCTGGAGAGAACTTCTCCAGCTACAGTGAAGTGAAAGAGAAAGTTAATATCAGAAAGCATGTGTATTTTCTTATTTTACCAGTCAGATAGATAGCAACTTATTTCTAAATACCCTCAGATAGAAAAAGTCTAGCCTTCACCACCTTCATGGATTTTCTTGCATTACCCTGGAGGTGGCTTTGGAGCAGTCTCTCCACAAGGCCCCTGATAACAAACTATTTAGGATAATTAAGAAATACAGGTTAGTAGTTAGTCATCTAACAATCAAATTTATGGCCATGTTAGGTATGTTTCCAAGGTTAAATAGATATATTTTAGATAGACAGATGGTCTTCAAACACTTCAGATACATACAGAATATGGCATTTAAGGTGTTTTAATAACATAAGGCTTTTCATGACAGTGAGACATGTCTGTTCCTGGCAGCACCAATCTACATCAAAAAGGATGGTGGACATCAAAGAACCTCCATATGGAGCTTGCTTTCATTGTGGCAAAGTTAGCCACTGGGGAAGAAACTGCCTTTGCCTCAACAGCTGACAGTATGCTGTCCAAATTGGACAAGCAGGACACAAAAGGAAGTGACTGCTGAACTTTTCCAAGACAAGGTAGACCAGTCCTTCAAAATTCTTGCTTCACAGAAATATCTGTCAGATATTCTAGGCCTGTAGGCCAAAGATGGATGCCCCAATGTTGCAGAGGAACCTTGGGTGACTTGTCCAGGCAGCCAGCTGTTTCTGCATTTCTATAGTTTTAGAATTTATTTGCTCTGTACTTCCTGATTAGTCAAGTAATATTTTATCTTTCTTGGGCCTCTCATGGAGATTAAAGACTAGATAGTTATACAGTATTCCTTGTTATGAAATTCAGGAAAAAAAGATGTAAAGTTTATAAGGTTGATAAACATAAAAGCTTAAGTTGTTTATCTTAGAAGATGTTTTAAGGTCTAAAAAAGATATTTTTAGGATGGTAATACAAGTTATGATAGAAAATGGTTTAGGTATAAAACTTTGGACTCACTAAGATAGGGTAGATAATATAATACTTTCTCTGAAGTTGCCAAATACAAATGGACTGGATATTGGAAACACAATTTTACCTGATAATTATTCTTTTTTTTTTTTTTGGTTTTTTCGAGACAGGGTTTCTCTGTGTAGCTTTGCGCCTTTCCTGGAGCTCACTTGGTAGCCCAGGCTGGCCTCGAACTCACAGAGATCCGCCTGGCTCTGCCTCCCGAGTGCTGGGATTAAAGGCGTGCGCCACCACGCCCGGCTGATAATTATTCTTATTGCATATAGTTTTACTATGTTAGTGCTAAAACCTTTCCTTTTTATTAACAAAAAGGGGGAAATGTGGGATATTTGTATACTGTGTGAAGATATATTGCTGTGGTTGGTGCAATAACAAGCTGAATGGCCAATAGGTAGGCAGGAGGTGTAGGTGAAACTTCTGGACAGAGAGAGAACTCTGAGAAGAAGAAAGGCAGAGTTGCCAGCCAGACATAGATGAAGCAGGATGGGCAGTATAAAGATAAGGTAACCTGCTTCGTGGAAGAACATAGATTAAAAAATATGGGTTAAGTTATCAGAACTAGTTAGAAACAAGCCTAATCTAAAGCTGAGCTTTCATAATTAATAAGAAGCCTCCATGTTATCATTTGTGGACTGCCAGTCCCAACAAGACAATCTGACTACATATGGTATCCAACATGGAGGCTAGAATAATTCCATCAGGAATCTTCACAGATCTCTCCTTTGGGGGTCACTCAATGTCCACAAAAGGAGCCCCTGTGCTCTGGGCATTCTCAGTGCAGAGGATGGGTGTGGACACAACTCAGGTACTGCCACCTCAGGCCAGCCATGTGCTGGGAGGAGGGAGGGAAAGGAAGGGATGAGCTTGTACCCTCATCTGTGGCCAGGCTGATGCTGGCATGTGGCTGTCTTGACTAAACCTCCCACTTGGAGCTTTGGGGATCTGACAGGTCACTGGCTGTTTTCCTTGGGCGTGGAGCTTCCTTTTCCACAATGTCCTGCCATACTGATGGGATGGCCACATGTTTTCCCCACAGCCAAGACACTGGCAAGGATGCTGGGAAGTAGGCAGGCAAGACACACACTTACCACTGATGCCAATGCTTGGCCACAGGGTCTACGGCTACAGGAAGAGCCTCTGGGCTGCCCAGTCTTACAGTCCCCAACCCAGCCCCACACTTAGGCAGGTGTATCTGTGTGTACCTGGGAGGTGACTAGTATTGTCTTTTGTCTCAAACAGTTAGGGATGTCTCCTTAAATACCAACATAAGGACTGTAAGATGGAATTAGGGGCACTTAGCCTTGCTTTCAGAGCCCTTAAGCCTGTTATTTTTGTTACTTCTTACACAGAAAAATTGCTATGTGCTTTTTACCTAAACAATCAGAAAGATTTTTTTTTTTTAAAAAAAGAATGAAGTTCTGTGCCATCCCAATCTACTGTTGATAAAAGAAAACCTGGGGGCTGGATAGCTTCTATTGGAAATTCCATTCCTGGGGCCTGTGACAAGGAAGCAATGGCCACCAACTGGCCACAGAGCTGACCTCTGGGTGGAGAGGAGTGTGGGAATACATCTGGAAGGCGACCTTGAATTCCCAGGCAGACTTGGCCAGGGTCTCCACATTGACCCACTGGAGAGCTCCATTTCCATCACGTGTCTACACTGACCAACCTTCCATGCTGTCCTAGAACCTCCCAGAGGCTGGCTCTGGCTTCTGGCTTCCCACCCATATACTGTTCCATATGCCCTATGCCCACCATATTGAAAACCCAGATTCTGAAGACCCAGAGCTCCACTGTCAGTCATTCATCTGGACTCTCACTGCCCCCATCATTCATTCATTTAGTCACCTCTTCACCAAATAAATACTGAAGATTTCCTGTGCATTTGGTATGCCTCAGGAAAATCTAACTGTGGACTTGGCCTCAGCCTTCTGGATGTTCTTGTCCTACTTCATGAGCTTGCTCTGATAGTGTGAGCCATTGAGCTCTAGAGAGTAAGGCAGGCACCAAGGAGAGGCCAAAACAAGCCGAAGTCAGTTGCTCTCTTGGTCCTAGGAGCAGCCAGCGCTCCTGATCTGCAACCTGGGTTCAGAAACCCTTACCCCATCCAGGAGTCACAAACCTAAGATGAACTTGGGAGGTAGAGTAGACCTTCCATCATGCTGCATGCACCACCGTCTGTATCAGCTCAGAAGGCCCCTGGGAGGGGCCACCCCTTATTTTGTGCTCTATATTATGGCATGTTCAACATTAGGTGTTTAAAACTGCAGAGAAGGAAAAGAGCTCAGGTCTTTACATCCTTAGCTCTATGCTCTTTGCACCAGATGAGTGTTTATTATAACTTATGATAACTAGTCTTAAAAATACTCTTGGACTGGTGAGATGGCTCAGCAGGTAAGGTGCTGGCTGCCAAGCCTAAAAACCCGAGTTCAATCCCCAGGACACACACTATGGAAGGAGAGAAGTGAGTCCTTTGAGTTTAAGTCTGCTAACATCCATATGTGTGATGTAGAACCCATGTGCTTCCCAACCCTACCACATGTACACAAAATAAATGTTATAAAAATTAAAAAAATAAAAACCTTCTCTGTGTGTCCTTGTTTTGCTCTGTATGAGGTGACGATGTCAGAATAGCCAAGGGACAGTGTGACAGGTCAGCCCATGGCAGTGTTCTGGGTGGATGCTAAGACAGATAGGGCTGCCCTAAAAGCCATTAAGGGTAGGGAACTCTGCCAGGCACTGAATGAGGTGCCAAGCTCAGTGAATGACATGAACTCCTGACAATACTTCTGCAGATGAGGACACAGAGCATACCATCTGGAAGAGGTGTCTGATGTGACTACCATGTTGAAATGGCAAATGTGGGAAGTCTCAGTCACCATACTACGTCTGTTGTTGGTATGGGGGTCTGGGCAGTGTAGTGCAGGACGGATAACAGAAGTGAACAAGACTCTTGTCTTTACTGAGCTCCCCAAGGGGGCTGGATGGAGAAAGGAAGGAGCAGAGTGTGAGCAGAGCCAGGTAAAAAGGGCTGCCCCAGCTAGACTGTGAAGGATAGTATGCCTCTGCCTAGCTAACAAGGGCTGGATATTCTGGTCCAATGTGGCCCTTGTGTGACCCTCACAAATCCGTAAGTATGAACGAGTGGGTTAGAGTAAAAGGTTCAAGGGACTTTGGCTATCAGAAGATGCCCACAAGATCCAGCAGGCCAGGCCGTGGTGTGTGAGGTTGAGCTGAAGGTTGTGGGTTGGAGAAAAGGTAAGGGCTGAGGCCAGTCTTGGAGCAATTCGAGCAGAGAGACCTCCCCCCAAAAGGCTACTTTTCTTCAAGACAGAAACATGAGGGGTGGGCAAAGACAGAAAAGGGACAGGGCACAGGTCACGGGAGTGTTTAGGCATGGGCCAGAAGCACTTGGAGCTTGTTGATGGAAGATGGGAATGGTGTGTACACACATCTGTAAGGTGTGTGGTTACTAGTGGAGATTCAGGCTCAGAGTGGAGAAGGCATCACCTGACCTGGAAAGGGACACTGCCTCCCAGAGAACGCCTAGTCAGATGCTATGCTGAGGGGTAAACAGCGCCCACAGTACCTCAGCAGTTCCAGCCCTGGCTCTTGCAGCATAGTCTACAGGTAGGCTCACACATGCATGGATGTGTACACACCACACACACACACACACACACACACACACACACACACACACACACACACACGGCGGGAGGGGGAGAGTTGGAGAGATAGACAGACAGAGATAGAGGCAGAGAGGCAGAGAGAAAGGGTGGGGAGCCATAGCAGTATAGCTCATTTATTCTAGGCAAGGGATGCTTCATACTTTGTGACAGCCCAGAGCCCAGCTCTCCTGTCTGTGGTCACTCTCGGACGGTCTTGTCCCAGGAGGCTTCCAAAGGGCTGATGCTGACAGGCAAAGTGAGAAGGAGGTTGCATCAGGAGAGCCAGAGGCTAGAGGCCCCACTTTCCAACAGGTACCTCTTCTTCCACCCCCTCGGGCCCTGTGGCAGGCTCTCCCCAGAAGTCCACTCTGTCCCATCACATAGAACCCATGGGAGACTGGAAGAGGAACAAGATTCTCTTGTGCACACCTGTGAGCAGATGAGGCCCTGACTCTCTCCATACTCACTACCCTGAAGGATCTTGGACAGAGACCACAAGCAACTGGAAAAGCTGTGACAGGGTAGTAGTAGGTATGGAGTGGGTGCTTAAGAAGTTAGAAATTTGGTACTTGGTACTCTAGGACTGTAATCCTAGCTACGCGTGTGGTCGAGGCAGGAGAATTAGAAGTTCAAAACTGCCTGGGTCAGCCTGGGCAACTTAGTAGAGACTCTGTCTCAAAGTAAAAAGTAAAAAGAGGTCTGGGAATATAGCTCAGTGGTGGAGTGTTTGTCTAGTATGCACAAGGTCCCACATTCAATCCTCAGACCTTTGAAAAAACACAAGAAAGAAAACTGACCCCAGTGTGGGGGATGCGACCATCTAAAACTATCTTGTTAAAAAGACGATATCATGATAGCAAGTTCTCAAGTGAACAGGACTGAACTATGAAATTTAGGGCTTAATAAGAGTAATTTCAAAAATAGAAATGCCACACAGGCCTTATAAACTGTGAAGTGCCCTGCTCCGGCTAGTCACATGAGAGGCAGAGGAGAACCTAGCCTCAGCTCAGAGGACTTTAGAGCTCAGGGTCTTAGGTATGTTAGACAAGCACTATACCACTGACTGAGCTACTCAGAGTTAAGGTCTAACAAGAGGCCCAGGCTAGCCTTGAACTCAATCTGTAGCCTGGCCATATCTGCCTTGAACTTGGGTCCTGCATCAGCCTCTTCCACAGCTGGGATCACAAGGCTGCACCACCAACTCAAGTTCTGGTGGATATCCTCTGACAGTCTGGCTCCAGACTGTGTGCTGGGTCAAAACAGAATTAAACAGGCAGGTGGTGGCCACGGGGCGGAAGGAAGGTGACCCGAGCATTCATATGCATGTATCAAGAGAAAATTACAGGCAGAGACCTCTCTCACCACAGCTCTGCCCACAGGTCCATGCCCTGCTCCAGGCACCAGGGACAGAGGACAGACTCACTCACAATCCAATTTGTTGTACTTCCACCTTCGAGGGAGGGCGGGTTACGAAGTAAAAAAAGAAGAAATCCCATTATCTTTATCTGTCCTTCCCATCGTTCAGCAGAAAATGCAAACGGGGGAGAGACAGCTACCATGAACTCTTTACATTTCACCCAGAAGAGGGTGTATCTTTTATTGCATACAGGGATTTCTTATTTGAAAAAAAAAAATCTATCTTTCAGAATGACCTCAGTGGCAAGACAGAGGTGGGTTGTTAGCTATCCAGGGCTATTGACAGAGAGTTGGCTTAAATCAGAGGAATGGCTGGAGGTCACAGGCAGTGGCAGAGAGAGGAGAAAGGCCCATGGAGGAGACCAGGGAAGAAAATGGGTCTTCTCTCCACTTCCCCCTGTGAGACATGGGCCTAAGCACTGTGTCTCTCTGAGCTGCCGACTCCCCTCTCATGCTAAGAAGCTGAAGGTTAACATTTTTCTTCCCTGGTGGGTAGAAGGAGGTGTCAAGAAGCGTTTCTTATCTCAGAGGGAAAAATGCCCTGCCTGCCCCTGCTGCTATGCTCGGCCGGCCGTGGTGAGCCTCTCCTAGTCTCCTGGCCACCACTCCTGGCAGCTAGCTTACAACAGGTGTGCCCTGAAGATGGGTGATGCACGCAGGTCCTGTCCAGGTTCTCCAGGCTAGCCACAGCTATGCACTGATGGGGCCAGCTCATATATGCAGAGTGAAGTGCTTGGAGAACCCCCGCACTCCTAAAGCCTCTGTCTGTGACTACCTTTCCTTCCATACAGCCAACAGTCCGTAGTCCAGGCAGACCCTGTGTCCTTCGCTTTGGCTCCTGTGATGGTGATGGTGAAATTTATGTGACAACTTGGCAGGGCCCTAGTACCAAGATACTTGGCAAAACATTATTTGGCCTATTTGTGTGAGGTATGGGCATATAAGATTAACATTTAAATCCAGGGACGTGGGGTAAAGCAATTACTCTCCAGAATATGGGTGGGCTTCATCCAATCAGGTGAAGGCCCACAGAGAGCAAAGAGCTGGCCATCCATGAGCCAGAGGGAATTCTGTAGGCAGATGGCCCTAAGCTGCTTCCTGGGCCTCTAGCCTTCCAGTGCACCCTGAGAGAGAGAGAGAGAGAGAGAGAGAGAGAGAGAGAGAGAGAGAGAGAGAGAGAGAGAGAGAGAGAGAGATGCCCTTCAACTTACCGTGAGTCATGCCCAGATAAGCCCATCCTAAGCAGACCATATATGTAAAAATGCATCCTGGCTTACCCCAGCTTAAACACACCAGAGCACTTACAAACCCCACAGTGTGTTGGGCCAAGGCATCTGACCACAGCCTGCTTTATCTAATGTGATGAAGATCTCCTGGACAGGGTAGAACCCACCACTGGCAGTGAGCAATAGAACACTGAATGGGTATGCATTAATCCACTGTGCAAGTGGAGTATTGGCTCTGTTTCCCACGGATCCCTGCCAATCACAACTGCCCACATTACTTTAACATCTGGGGCTGGACAAAGCTCACGGAGAGATGAAGGGAATGCTGGGAAAGCTCCAATCCAAGCAGCCAGGAGTAGATGTGCTGGGATGGCAGCTGCAGGCTGGACCACTGGGAAGATGAAAACATAACTTATGCCAGGCAGGGGTGGGCTGGGGATGGATTTCTTTAGGATGATAATAGAAGTGTTAGAGTGACTTCTTCCTTCGGTCAAGTCTGGGACAGGGGCTGGTCATCTGGGGAGAGGAGGCAGCTTGTGCCACACACCCTCCACTGGGGAAGCAAGAGGCTCCAGGAGATGGAGTGGAGGGTGCCCCACTATCTTGGCTCTGTCAGGGATGACAGGGCCTCAGTCAGTCTGTGTACCAGGTGGCCGGGTAGCCCTTGGCATAGGTCGATTTGTGGTAACACTGACATTGTTTTTCATACCTTGATTTAAGCTTTCAAAGCACTTTTATCTCCATGGACAAGTCACCTCACCGCCCTCTCCCCACATGGCCAGGCACAGAAATGACTTGAGTATCTACGGAGGCTTCAATTTCCATGCTTTGCAGCCTAGTTTTGGTCTGAAGAAAATCGGAGTTTGGGGGCTGCTCCAAACTCCTGCTTTAATTTTTATAAAAAGGAACAGCTGGGCTAAGCAGGGAGGCCCTTGGGGAAACACAGCAGGACACCATCTCTCATGGGACATATCTTGGGTTCACACTGGTGAGACAGTCCTGAGTTTACACTAGCTTATGGATCCCTGCTATAACTGTCCTGCTATAGGGTAGTGTGATTCCTCGGAGGGCAACCTCAAGAGCACTGAAGTGGGAGGGGGAGTCTGCTCGAGCACCTGGGTATGAGTTATTACAGCATGTACTGCAGCATCCCTCAGACTTCTTTCTCTCATAAAGGATGGAAGGAAATGATTTTTTTTTTTTGGATGCTGGAGCCTCCATTCAAGATGGCTTCTAACTGTGGCTGTGAGACACACTATGAGAGGCACGTTATACTTCTTCACTGAAGACATACTTGATGGGTTTGCATCCTCTGATCTCTGAGGGGAGCAATTCTCCAAAACTAGCCAGCAGTTTCTTCCTCTCCCACATTGAGGGTGGGAGGTCTCTAGGAAGAGATTGGTCATACGCAGCAGCCACTAGCCCCAACACAATCTCTCTAGGACAGCCAGCGTGCACAGGAGGTGCACACTTGCTCTGCTTGGAGTTTGATGTAAAATGTTGGTCCCACCCTTCCTGAACTCCATCAGGGCCAAAGCTCACACAGCCTCCCACTGGCTTTTAATATAGCAAAGAGCTATCCCTCAGTAGCAACTGAGCCCTGCTTGTTCACGTGGAGTAGGATACTGCTTGGCTCCTTATGCAGCCACCCTGTTCTCAAGCACAGGACACATGCTCAGTGCTCCCTTTGCCTTCCAGCACCCCTGCTCTCTACCAGCTCTTCCCAGGCCCTCACTCACTTCACAGGTACTGATGCTGAGGATCTGAGGGGTGGCCCCACCCTGGGCTCATAGATAAAACAACAACACAAATGTGGGTGCTACCTGGTTATCCCACTCAAGCTATTAGAGAGTACCCTGGAATAGTTTGAGAGAGATTGGCACCACAGCCCTCCATCCTGGAACCATTTTGTTCCCACAGGGGCCTTTGCTCCATTAATCTATGGGGCCCCTCATGGTAGCAGACATGGGTTAAATGCATACAGACATACAAGTCCACCCACTTCGAAGGACTGGTGCCCTGGGATACATCCATGGATACACACCCCCAACTCCCCTGGTGAATAGATGCCTCCATGCCCCCAGAACAAGATACCTAGAGACACCTCCCAAGAAGAGGGGTACAGGGTCCTGCACACATCTAGTCTTAAGTCCAGTGAGAGAGGACAGGGTTAAGAGGGCATATGAGACATTCAAGGAGATAATAGAATATTCTGATGCTCAGGATCTTTAGGCATCAGAATCTGGGGGGAGGTGGCAGTTGGGGTAGGAGGCTGAAAAATCATCCTGGATTTGAGCAAAATCATAGATGCCCATCTGTCTTATTCGGCTTAGTGGAAGCCAGCTTAGAGGCCAGATGGGTGCTCAGGGCTTCTGGGGGCTCTTCCCACCCCACCATGTTGCCAGGACTTCACACTCTCCTCACAACCCTCCAGGATCCACAAATAGTCACCGCCAGTGTCCTTAGCAGCATCTTCCCCCTGCATGGTGGAGACGCCCCACGTAAAAACTCCCAGTGCATCACCCCACTGAACTCTTTCTATGAAGTAGTTGCTGTAATAATCTCTACCTCAGAGGAAGAATGCACAGATAGTTTAAGTACTTTGGACAAGGTCCTATAGCAAGGACCTAGGGACATCAGGCCTTGCATCCAGGTGCCACAACAATGCTCGAATTGCCCCTTTCCATCCTGGTCTCTTCAGAGCCTCCTACAGAAGGCATCCCCAGTATGACATTCTGCAGAGCACTCAGGCAAAGTACAAATGGCCCTGGGTGGAATGCCCTTGTTTATACAGGCTCTGCCATCTCTTCGTGGAACACTCAGATACCGTGTCATCCTGCTCCACAGCAGGCCGTCACATCTCATTTTCCTCTATTCTCTCTCCATCCTTCATGGCTGACCCGGATCCCTCGAGCTGTGAGTATTCAGCAAAAATTATAGGCACAGCACAGAGGGGAGGGAGAGCCTGGAGGGAACAAAGGCAGGGTTGAGACCTTGGCCACAGGGACTTGGAAGAGCAGGCTTTGCATTTCCATCCCTCATTTAGATATGACACCTGCAATTCCAGCCCTCAGCCACTCAAAGGACCACAGAGGCATTCCCTGACAGGAAGGTTTGCCAACAGAGTACCTAGTGACCTTTGCCCCCTCTTCTGTTTGAGGCCCATGGACCTTCTCCTACCAATCCTAAGCAGACTACAAAGGCAAACTCAGCCTGCATCCCTCCACCCGCTGCTTCTTCTCTGTTCCCTGAAGCCCAGCTCCACTTACTGCTGATCCGAGCAGGCACGAAGTGACCAAGACTAGCCACAGGGTTAGCCCTGGGAAGCCGCCCTCTTACCCAGGTCCATGTCTGCAGCCTTGGGCCGGTGGGAGCATGGCACATTCTTAAAGATGGCATCCAGGATCTTCTCCTTGACCTGTGTGATGGTGTCACAGTTGAGGATCTTCACTGGGACCTCTGGGCTGTTGGCATTATCTGGACTGGCACAGCTCAGGACCTGAGGGGAGCAGGGAGAGGTCACATGGATGAGGACAGTGTGAGAGACTCCCAGATCTCAGCAGCACTCTGGGATCCTTCATGAATGAGTCCCCTCCATAGTCCACTCCATCCTGTCCAGAGGATGTCCCGATGAAGACACCATGTTTTCAACATCACTGCAGGAGTATAAGCTGTATCCTCAAACCCTTATCAGGGCAGATGCTCTGATTTCCTAAAGGGAACAGTGTTCTGTGAAGAAAGTGATGGCAGAGAGAGTCTCTAACAGAAGAGATATAGAAGTATGCACACATGTGCAGTCCCTAGCTTGTACACCTGTGTGCGAGGGGACTCCCTATTATCTAGACCATCCCTCCAAACCCCACTTCATGCATCACTCTTCTTCTTATTCCTCTAACACATAATCACAACTCCCTCCCTCCCCACCCCCCACCACACGTATGCACTCAAACATACCCTCACACACATGCTCAGTACTAATGAGAAACTGGGCTCCCGTTTTAAAAGATTTAATAGCTTTGGTTTGGGGAAGCCTTTCAGGCTGATTGGGGGCTGCTGGATCTATTAGAAACTTAATGTATTCTTTAAGTATAAAAAGATGCCCTTTAAAAACTACAGCTTCAGGCCCCCCAAGAGGCCTCCCTGGCTGTGAACCTGCAGTCCTGGCCAGGTGACGAGGCTGCTGCTCATGCACGGCCTCTAGTTCTTATTTCAGAGAGAGGTGGGAACATTAAAACCGCTTCACCAGCCGTTTGCTTCCTTTAAGAAGTTCAAAGCGTTCCACTGGCCATCCTCATAGTGGGTTCTTTCTGATACTTTGGGGCTCCCTGGGTGGATCTCAGGGGAACAGGAAGGGGGTTATGGGAGTATAGGAATGATCAGGGGTTTACAAGAGCCAGGCAGAGAGGCCCGGGTACTGGGGGACTTGAGGCCAGATGTCTTGCTGCTCTGGGCTCCCAACTAGCCTTTTGTCCCTGGAGCCTGAGCGCTCTGTGTCCCTCTCCTCCTCAGAACTTCAACACCCCCATGCCCCTCCCAGGAACCATTTCCCAATAGCCCCATCTGGCCTGCAGAACCAGACTCCAGCCCTCCTCCTGCTCCATGTGGTGGTAATCAGAACCCTAGCCCTGGATTCCTGCCTCTCATTAGCAGCTAGACTGCTCTGAGCACAAATGGGGAACATGCTTATTCCATTAAGAAGAAGGGGGGGTGGGGAACCCTAAATCTATAAAAATCATACTCTCACCTTCAAAATGTCCTGAACTGAAAATATGGGAGTCCAGGCCTCTGAGCTAAATGTCTATGAGGGCCTTCTCCCAGCCACCCCCTCCCTCCTGCTCTGGCCACCATGCTGTCCTGTTGCCAGGCCAGAAATGGGCAGCTCAGCCTCCTCTCGGCAGCAATATAGCCTTGTCTGAGCTCTTTCCCCAGAAGGGCCGTGAGAGACTTCAGGGTGATCTCTCACAGCATGCTCCAGGGCAAGCACCCATCTTCCAGAGTGGAAGCAGTAGCCCACAAAGGAAAGGGCCCCAGGCTCAGAAAAAGTCTTCTACCCCTGGCTCTCAACCGCTTTAGAATCATCCACCTGGCGCTTTCTCTACAAGTTCCCAGAGAGGCTCTAGCCATCTGGTGGACTCCCAGGGAACATTTAGCATTCTATCAGGTTCCTGAGAAGGAATGCAACCTTCAAATAGGCTCCTAGTGGGGGACTCCTAGACAGTTAGTGGGCTCCCAGGGGACACACATCTAACATTTTGGCAGGTATGAATCTTATACCCCAGCAAGTTCCCAGATATCTAGCACTCAGGCAGGTAACCTGGCAGGCAAATAGTCTTCTAGTAAGCTCCCTGGCAGGTAACCAGGTGAGTGTCTAGCACTCCAGCAGGCTCCCTGGCATTGCAATGTAAATCCTGGAGCACTCCCATGGCTGTGCTGACTCAACCTCCATCAGGACAAGGTCACTATCAGCAAACTCAGAGCTCCCGCTCCCGGGGCTCCTCCGGTCATTGCATGTCCCCCACACATCCCACCTTTATATTTGAGCTGCTCAGCAGGAGTCTCTGCTGCTCTGTCTGTCCTGGTGCAATACCATCTTCCTGCATCACCCCTGGATGGAGTGTCCCCCTCACATGGAGGAGCACCGTTCCCGCAGCCCTGCCCTCTCCAAGCAAAATCACTGCCCATTTCTCTTCCATCCTTTCCAGCCTGTCTTCAGATCTTTCCAACTTAATGATCTCTTCCCATTCTCTGTAAGTCTGTCACCTGACACCAGCCGGGCACAATCTTTCAGCCCGTGGAAATAAGGGCTGCTGCAATTTGGGGACAGAGCATGATTGTGATCACAGTTCACTGTGTTGCAAGGGGATGGAGGAGGGTGGGACAGGAGACGTTGAAAGGTATTCCTCTCTCATTAAGAAATCCATTCAAGCCTCTATTTTTGGAAGGGTGTGTTCCCTCTTCTCTATTTTAATTGCAGTCTGTGACTTTCTTCTGTGAGCCGGGAACTGAGAGGGAACAGAAGCCTCACTCACAGGCTGTGTCTTTGGGTTCTCAGGAAGTCAATCTATTGGGATTCCCGGGGCCCTGTGAAAGATGGCAATAGGAGAACCAGAGTGGCCTTCCAGAGAGCAGAAATCGCTTTGTTCTGGGGGGCCTGGCCATAGGATCTGAACATGCCTATGCGAGCATCTGTCCCTACCTTCATGACCTCCACCCTCATCCCTACTGGGCCCTGACTACTCAATTCAGCACCTATCTGGAACCATTCTGAAGAGTGACTGCGATACAGCCGAGCCTCTGGGTACCCTGGTGCATGGGCCACAGGAAGCAGGGGCGGGCAAATGGGAGCACCTGCCTGGGCCCCACAGCAGACCAAGTTGGAAAGGCGATCTGTTCAGTATTTTCAGCTTTCCTTCTTCAGGACAGGCCCGCCCAAGTGCCAAAGCTGACCTACCAGAGCTGAGGGGAGCAGTGAGAGGGCTCACCAGGGTCTTGTATTCGATCTGCTGCCGGATGAGCTTGTCCTCACTCAGGGAGTAGCGGGCCTCTCCTGTGATGGCGTCGATAGGGCCCTTCTCCATCTGCTGCTTGATGGCACAGAACAGGGAGAACAGGGGCTCCCCGGCACACTCCTTCATGAGAGAAGAAGCCTCCGATGAGGGTTCAGAGATCCGGGGTATGCAGGCCCACCCCATCGTCCTTGCTTTCCTGATCCCGCTTGCTTCTTAGCTCCCTTTTCCCATTTCCTCTTCTGTACTCTTCAGATTTGCAGGGGTCCCCACCCTGTGGACCCAGGTGATGCTGTTTCTTCCTGCCACCTGTCTGGAACCTGCCCTTCCTTCCTTCCTTCCTTCCTTCCTTCCTTCCTTCCTTCCTTCCTTCCTTCCTTCCTTCCTTCCTTCCTTCCTCCCTCCCTTCCTCCCTTCCTCCCTCCCTTCCTCCCTCCCTCTCTTTCTCCTATTCTCTCTGCTCCTTCTCCCACCCCACCCTGCTTTCTTTGTGAGCCAATCAAGAAGCAGAGGTTGGTCCTGTGAAGTTCATGACTAGAAGCCCAGCAGCTCGGCTCTTCTGCCTCCCCAGCACATCCTCAGTTTATCTGCAGCATTATGCCTTGTGTGCCTGCCCTGGAACCCTTAATCAGTACCATAAGTCTGGTATTGGGGGTGGGGGGGAAGAGGAGCTGGGAGGGGAGAGAAAACCGGGGACTCACAGATGACTTGTGTTTAGCTAAGAATGGGAATTTAGCTTTAGGACCACACGGAACCCTCTGAGTGGTACATTGGCCTCTCATGGGAGGAACTAGCCAGGGGTCTCTCTTCAGTTCAGTTTCCTGATAATAAAGAGCAACATTTCTTGTGGGGTGGGTGCATCAGAGTTCATAAGAATGGACATAGGAACAGTGGTCTATATCCACTAGGAGAGGAAGAACCATAATAGGCCTGGAAATGGTCCTCATCCCATCCTACCTTGAGAAACTTGTAGAGGAGGAAGGTAAACCAATTGGTCAGCATCTTCTCAGCCACTGACTCAGTCCTGGCATCAGTCACCGAAGGAATCAGGGAAAGAAGACAAAAAGGAGCTGGTCAAAGGCTGTGGCTGGGTAGAGTGAGGAAGAACCTGCCACCATCTTGCCGATTACAGTGTCTGGTGACCTAATAATGTACAGGAGGAGTCTTATGGCCTGCCAGTCCTCCGGGGCTGAGAATGAGCTATTTCTGAAAATCAGGAGCTTGGCTTCTGGGCGTGCCTATGCTGTGTGCCGGTTTTTCCTTATCTACAGAGGTGCTATCCCATACCAGTTCACAGCAATGGCAATGATCTTCACCTGAGCTATCCAGCTGCTGCTGGTTACATGTGGCTACTGAACACCTGAAATGTGGCCAGTGTGTCTGAGGAGCTGAAGTTTGTATACTTTATCTACTGCAATTAGGTGTAAGTCATTATGTGTAGCTGAAGATTTCCTGTTGGATAGGACAACCTTAAAGGAACTTGGGGAGGGACTGATGCATTCCTATTGATAAAGAATGAAAGAAAATCAAAACAAAAGGCAGGGGGATACTAACTGGGCAGGGCATGGGAAAGAAGACGGCATAGGAAGGCGATCACGGTAGAGAGACAAGGTATTCCATATGGAGCCTGTTGCCTTATCTCGACTCATAGCCTTGGCAGCCACACAGAGGGGAACTATAGCTCATCACAGATATGTTAGCATTGTCGTATCTCAAAGGCTGCTGCATACATCTATGGAAAGCTTCTGCCATGGCAGGGAATACTTTTTTTGAGTATAACCCCCATCTTTTATGTCATGAATCAAGCCTACTTACTCTTTTCTTTTGTAAAAGAAGATGCCACTGGGCGGTGGTGGCGCACGCCTTTAATCCCAGCACTTGGGAGGCAGAGGCAAGCAGATCTCTAAGTTCCAGGCCAGCCTGGTCTACAATGTGACTTCCAGGTCAGGCAGGACTAATCAGAGAAACCCTGCCTCGGAAAACCAAAAGAGAAAAGAAGAAAGGAAGAAGATGCCGTGGCAGCGTCACTGGCTTGAGCTGCACACATTCGGGGATTGAAACTTGCGCGGAGAGTAGTTTGCCAGCGCCGGAGACAAACTAGCCCGTCTAGACAGGTTTGGTGAATCGAAATACGCAGTTGCTAGAAAATACTGATAACGGAAACCTCCAGGTGTTTAGACAGCTGCTGGTACGCAGTGAAGCCAGGGAACAGAAAGAAGGAAGACTATCGGAGACTGGGGGCGGGGATAGGGCCTGGGGGGACAGGGGGTAGGGGCTGGGGGGGCCGGGAGGGGGTAGGGGCTGGGAGAGCAGGGTAGGGGCTGGGGGCGCAGGGTAGGGGCTGGAGAGCCAGAAAGAACAGAGGAAGTGGGGGGGGGGGGAGTGCAGGAGCATCGGGGAGCACAAGTAGAAAACAAGGAGAGGAGACAGAGACCCAGAGTGAGACCATGAGACCATGCCAGGAAATTGTCAGTGGGAGTGCTGGCAGGCGGCGGCAACCCTAGAATTATGCCAGTGGGTGGCTACAAGGCGAGAGTAAAACAAAAATCAAAATTATCTACCTTGTCGTTAGCAGAGCTGTGGGATTCTCCTTGGCACTGTAGCCTTTTGCAGCTGTGCAGGCAAATGTGTACCCCTCCCCCCCCCAAAAAAAAAGCCTAAAGCGAGCTCTTTGGAAAGCTAAGTCTATCTATCTGCCAGGCAGGGGGGTGAGCACCACTGAGGCCTGGAGTCTGACCCAGAGACCGCAGGGCAACAGGTCAGGAAGACAGGATGGAGTGGTCTGGGCAGAGAGCCGGATGTGGTGGTTTCCATGGTGTTTTCTAACTGCAGCTGTACCATGGCCGGGCATTGGGATAACAGCTGAGAAGAGAAATGGGCACCCTTCAGATGGATGCCCACACAGAATGGGAGTCCTGTGTTTTCCAACCAAGCCAAAATCACAGGGTACGAATGGATGACACTTGTCTAGCCTGGTGGGTTGTAGAAACATGTGGCAGGAAGAGTGTGTTATGGTTCAGATGAGATGCTTTCCACAGGTTCATGTGTTTGAACACTGGGTCCCTAGCTGGTGGTGACGCTGTTGTTTTTTTTGGGGGGAGGGCAGTCATGGAACCTATAAGAGGTGGGACCTTGCTGGGGGAAGAAGGCCACTGGCCACACAGCCACCATTACCTTGATCCTCACCATGATGCCCTGAATCTCCCCAAACCATGACCCCAAATAAACCATTCCTGTTTGAGTTTGCTTGATCAGATGTTTGGTGACAGTGATGAGAGACCTAACAGCATCTACCTTTGTCCAGCAGGGTCAGGACCCGCTGTCCATCAGGGAAACTGGAGCCTATGGCCGGGGTCAGGACCTGCTGTCCACCAGGGAAACTGGAGCCTGTGGCCGGGGTCAGGACCTGCTTGCTGGGCTGCACTGAGTCAGTTGCCCCCAAAGACCTTCACTTCCTGCTTCTCAAACTGTAACACACATTCAAGTTACTTGGTTCCCTGTTAAACTGTAGATTCTCATCAGGTCTGGGAGGGCCCTGGTGGCTTTATTTCTATTGTCTTGTATGCTGCTCTTGTTGCTGGCCCATGAACAACCTGGGGTCTTTTTCTACTTCTAGTCCTGGCTGAAATGAGGCCAGGTCATGGCCTAACTGACCTCTGACACAGAACTATAGGAGAAAATGACATAATTCAGGGAGCAGAAGGGCAGGGGTATAATGGAGTGCAGATATATGGTGAGCTGGGCTGTAGGCATGCAGGTAATGGGTGGGCCTGGCCTCCCACAGGTCAGTGTTTCATCCTTAGGAGACAGAGCTGATCCCTCTGCAGCCTGCCTGGTGTGCATGAAGGGCCCCAGGAGCCATACACAAGGGTTGGGCTGGGGTAAGGGTACTCTGACCCCTGCTGGCCATTGCAGGCCTCTCTCACCTCCTGAGCAGTAACTTGGGGTGGTTCTTGCTCTCCAGGTTCTTATCAATGAGGTCAGCCAGCAGCTGCTTCAGCACATCAGTGGCATACTCTAGCTTGCTCTGGAGTACCGTCATGATGAGAGAGGCCACGTTACCTCGGTCACGCATGGAAAAGCTGCGTTGAGACTCAAGAGTGCGGATGAAAGATAACAGGAAGACCTTATTGTTGATGAGCTGTGCGAAGAGCTTCAGGCCTTTCTCCACACGCTCCTGCCGGTAGCCTGGGACCTGTGGGGAGATTTCGGGTCCTAACATGAGCTGCTGGGTGCCCCATTTACTGCTTCACAGAATAGGCTCCCACTCCCTCTATTCTAGGCACAGTTGATCTGGCTAACACTACCACGTCCTTCTCTGGTGTCAGGCATGGGGCTTAGTATCTTTTCAACCTCCTTCACAGCCCACAAAGTGGAGAAGTAGCTACAGTTTTGAGACATAGCCACTAATACCAGGAGAATCAGCCACAGTTCCCAAGAAGTAGCAATGAGATTTGAACCCACCTGTGCTAGACTCTAGAACCTCAGCTCTTCCCTGATGGTCGTGCAGAGCCAATGAAGGGCTCTGACCAGAACTGCTGTGGTTTGTGTCCTGCCTGAGGGATTGCCAGGCCTGGGCTCCCAGCTAACCTAACATCCACCTGCTGGGGATGTCTTTCTGTATGCTGTGAATGTGTTGCTCTCATTGATTGATTGATAAATAAAACAGTGATTGGCCAGTAGACAGGCAGGAAGTATAGTATGGGCAGGATAAGCAGAGAGGAGAATTCTGGGAAGTGGAAGGCTGAGTCAGGAGACGCCGCCAGCCACCGCTGCCACCATGAGAAGTAAGATGTAAAGTACCAGTAAGCCACAAACCACATGGCAACTTATAGATGAATAGAAATGGGTTAATTTAAGATATAAGAACTAGATAGCAAGAAGCCTGTCACGGCCATACAGTTTATAAGTAATATAAGTCTCTGTGTGTTTACTTGTGTCTGAGAGGCTACAGGAGCCAGGTGGGCTGAAGAAAACTCCAGCTACACCCACCTCTTCCTTCTCCATCCCCAAAGGTCCTGTGGTTAAACAATCAAGATGACTGGATTCCCCTTGGACTCTGCTACCACCACACTCTGTGTGTTAGTTAAGGATTTAGTTGCTGTGAAGAGACACCATGACCATGGCAATTCTCACAATTCAATTAAGTGGGTGGTATACAGTTTCAGAGGTTTAGGCCATGATCATCGTGGCAGGACATGGTGGCATACAGGCAGGTATGGTGCTGGAGAAGGAGCTGAGATTGGAGAAGGAGCTACATCTTGATCCCCCAGGCAATAGGAAATGGTCTGAGTGTCACACTGAGCAAAGCTTGAGCAAAGGAGACCTCAAAGCCCACCCACACAGTGACACACTTCCTCCAACACGGCCACACTTACTCCAGCAAAATCATATCTCCTAATAATGCTACTCTCTATGAGCTTATGGGGGGCAATTACACTCAAACTACCACATTATGTAAGCCTGTACAAGTTCACTTATCTCTTAGGGACCTCAACTGACATACTGTAGAAAAGGAAGAGACAGGCCTCTACGGAGCACCCTGGTGTTCTCTACCCAGGGGAAGACAAAGAAGGTGACTCTTCCTTCTTCCCTGAAGGGTAGGGTATTTGGGAAATCCCCAGGAGGGTGCAATCATCTTGAGAGATACTTGTTGGCCACACTTAGCTGAGCATGGAAGACAGTCCCTGGGATGTACAGAAAGAGGCACAGAAGCCCTATTCAGAGGAACCTCAGGCTGGTGTCTCCCAGATGCCCAGCAGCAATGGAATGGATGGGTGCTCCATAGCCCTGAGAAGGAACGACCTACTACTAGCCATGGCAATGTGGCAAATGCTGTGAACACACTCAATGAAAAGGACAGACACTTGAGTGGGTTCACTCTTCACACAGCATCATTTACACACTGATTTGGGACAGGAGCGATAACTCAAGGGTAATCAGAAAGTGGTTTTCTTGGGCAGTAGGGAGGGGCACATAGATGCCTGGAGACCTGGTACTGCTCTGCCTCTTGACCTGAACAGTGGCTTGATGGGTGGGACAGGAGGGCTTTCTCGGGGACCTGTCAATCACTGTGCTCTGTAGTGATGTATGTGTGTTGCTCTGCTTGTTTGCTTGTGAGAAAACCAATGCACTCTTAGGAATGCAGCCACAGACTTGGTCCTCATAGGGATCCTTCTTGGAACACTGAGCAGCTCTTGTCTCCTTGAGTGCATGGAGGTCCTAGGGTATGGTGAGGCAGGAGAGACAGCCAGCAGAGATGCCAAGGGAGCAACTTAAGGGCTATGTCCTAACCCCTCAGGTCTTTGAGAAGGACTGTCCTGTATGGCAAAGTACAGAACACAGCTTCAGAGCTGGTCAAGCTTGGGTTAAATTCTGTCACTGTTACTCACTAGTTGTCAATGTCTTCACCAGAAGAGCATATTAGTTCTTTCAACAGCTCGTTCTATGCCAAATCCTGTTTGGACTGGTTTGGATATATTGGCCCATTTAATCCACACAATACTCTAGGGTACGGGTTCTGTTAGGACCACTGGACAGCATGAGGACATCTTCCTCAGGCTCCCAAGACAGAAGCCTCCAAGCTAGGCCATGACCCAGGCAGTCATTACTATGTCCTACCCTACCCAGGAGCCATTGCTTGGGTTCAGACAGCTCATGAGAACCCTCTTGCACTGAGTACCACACACAGCTGAGTCACAAAGGGCAGGG
Source organism: Peromyscus maniculatus bairdii (assembly GCF_049852395.1). Lineage (NCBI taxonomy): Eukaryota > Metazoa > Chordata > Mammalia > Rodentia > Cricetidae > Peromyscus > Peromyscus maniculatus. The sequence continues at coordinate 59,011,892 of NC_134854.1, read as the reverse complement.
ATTTTACCCTGCTCTGCTCCCAGGTTTCAACTGGCAAGGGCTGACGGAGGCAGACAGAGATGGCCTGTTGGCTCCAGGTCACAGAAGATGGCAGAAACAGTTATGGTCCCCGTGACTCAGAGCCTTTGTGTTCTGGATTCAGGCATAGGCAGCAGGATGGTGTCAGCTAGAGGCCAGTTCCAAGTCCCCACCTCCTCTGCAGAGGGCACACTGGGCCTCCGTCTACTCTGCTTTGAAGAGGTCTTAAGCGAGCTCTCCTGGTAGCAGGGCATTCTGGGGGTTCTGGAGTCTTAGAGGAAGCTGGTCTGTTCCCAAAGCAAGTCTTCTGTCTTTCCTCTGGCTGCAGTGCCAGTGCTTGGAAGGCCAGATAATGACAGAGCCAAGAGGATACAGTGGGGTACCAGCCAGGACACCCTGGCAGCTCATCTGTCCCTCATCATAGCCCCACCCCTGAGTCCCTCGTTGTCACAAGAGGGCCCAGCCTTGGCTTACCTTATGCCTGGTTCCTTTGGTTCCCCAGTCCATGGCGGACTGATGCAGTACTGGCAATGGAGACATGGTAGCCTCGCTCTGCCATAGGTCAGACATTCATCTACCACCTGTCTGCTTCCTCCTGACTTTTCCCCAAACCTGTGACTGCCCCCTCACACACATGATCATGCTTTACTTCCTCCCTTTTCACTGCCCCTCAGAATGATTCCTCTACTACTTGAACCAACTATAATAGATAATACTATTTACCGGCACTGTGTGCAATGCACATTATGTGTGTTCTTAATGGTCTTGCATAGGACAGTTTCTCAGAGAAATTACCACACTTGTCCCCAGGCCACCCTACTGCTAAAGGGTAGTGCTAGATTTTCAAACCCAAACTCCCTGCCTGTCACCATGTCTGCCCTTCTCCTGGACTCAAGGGCTGACTGAAAGCTAACACAGACTTCTCCCTGCAGCCTTCTTCTCCCAGGTACACCCTCCCAGCTGCTCAGGCTGTCTGTCAAAGGCAGTGGTGGCCACGAGCAGGTTTGGCAGGGCAGCATATTAGAGAGGACACTGTGACAGCCCCATGGCACCCTACTCCATGAAGACCCACTCTGAACCCATTGTGTGGGTTTCTCTTGCACCTTAAAAAATTCACATGCCTGTGGCCAGCAAGCACCTGGGGCCCAGGGCAGGACAGTTTTGGCCAACTTCCTGCAGGAAAGGTACCATGGTCAGCAGCCTAGGCTCTGGAATCAGAGAACATAGGAACTGCTTATGGAAGAGAGCTCCAACCCCTCCAGAGTCTACTGCCTCATCTATAAAATGAGAATATGAGGGTCTCCGTCATAATGTTTTATGAACACTCAATAAGATGATGCACATGAAGTACTTGGCATGCAGCATGTGCACAGGATCAGCAGCTGTTTTACTGCCTGCCTCGGCACATCCTGGGCTGCTGTGTTCTGGTCTCTGTGTGCCAGGAGTTTCTAGATATCTAACACACATCGCTGTCTGTCCTGGTGCTGGTGGCGGACATTTTCTCTCCGTTTGATAGAGTGGAGATGGAAGCGAAGTATCTTGGAAAAGGGTATCCAGACCACCATTTTCATACTTTGCTACCCCCTCCCCATGCCTGGCCACAGTCACTCTGAAACCAAATATTCTTTATTACCCAGATGGTTCTCCACTTTAGTTGAATTCTGTGCCTATAAAACTGGATTGTAAATTTTAATTGTAACCCAATAGGTTAGAATTTGGGAGCCAGTGATGGGTCAAAATCGGGAGTATGTGGCTGGCAGCTCTTTGTGTTTTTAAAGTACTGCTGTATGGCTAGGGCTAGGAAAGTCTCTTCTTCAAATGCCCCCACTTGCCCCATAGTGACCTACCAAAGCAAGAGGACATGCCCTCTTCACACTTTCTGCTGTGGTCATGTGTCCCATGAAGATGAAAGGTTAGGGAAACCCTGCTTTCACAAATGGGCTATCTCCACACCCATTGATGTAGATTTTCTTCTACGTACACGATTTAATGTTGGATATATTAAAATAACAAATCTGGCATGGTTTGGGGAGGTTAGATTTACTGGAAATGTATTCATACTGTGAATTGTGCTCTGATGGTTAAAATGAGAATCTTGTCAAACATTCCATATTAACAGTGGATGTAGAAAATTTTTTCAGATGGATAAAATGTATACCGTACAGATGTAAAGTTTTCTATGTAAAAAATTCTGTACAACTCTCTGTACAATATTGATTCTCATCTGGCATATCTAATCAGGTTATAGGTCAATAAAGTTTTTGAATTATAGAAAAAAAGGAGGAACTTTCCATAGTAAGAATAAGTTGGAAACCAACAAATAATAGTCCAATAGACGACAGAAGGCATACAAACCTAGGCTAAGGTAGGCATGGTATAGTTTGATTTCTGGGCCCAATTTTGACATGGGATTAGAAAATCCCATTTAAAAGTTGCATCCTCATGTAGACTTGGGATTTTGAACTAGCAAAATGAGGAAAATAACTCTCTATACCCTTCCTGGTTGAATTCTTAGGTTATGCCCTCTGATGCCCACAGACAGAATATCGCTCTTCTTGCTAGGACTGCTGTCTTCTCTAGGACAGACAGACAGACAGACATTCTTTCACTCAGATGTTTCCTGCACTGATACTCTATGCCAGGGTCCCTACCTTGTGGGAAGTCAGATCATAACAGTGAGGCACATAGTCTATACATCGACAACACACTCGGGCACATGGACAGTGACCTGTCTGCCAGCCACCCCAACTTCTCTGAACTAGGAACTCTCAAGCTCTTTTGTGTCCTGAGAAGTCTGGTGTCCGGGGGCAAATTAAAGTGAGGCTGAGGAAAGATGAAAGACAAGGGAAAGAGTAAGAAGGGGGAGGGGCAACGGTGATGAGTCCAAACAAGGCGATGGACAGAATGAGTGTCCTGAGAAACCTAGTATCTTTGTACATAAATATATAACACATGTATAAACACACACACACACAGTCACACACACACACACACACACACACACACACACAGACACACACACACAGAGTCATACACACAAACAGTTATACACATATTGAGAGAGACTAGAGGTTCATGGCCAGAGAGAATGTCGAGCCATTGCCTGTAGACTCTGAAAGTACTCAGTAGTGTCTATCAGTCAGAGTGGCAAGGAGAGCATCTCTAAGACAGAAATATTAGTAATATTCATTTTCTCATTACAAAATTACACACATAAACACACATGCATGTGTACGTATACACACACACACACACACACACACACACACACACACACACACACACACACATGTCTGCATCATCCAATAAGCAAGTATGGAGAAATACAGGTACTACAAGCATTGCTGTGGATGAGCAGTATGTGCTGCCATGGTACACAGCCTGCTGCAACCAACGAGACCCCAAGTGGACACTCCCTCCAACATCAGCATCTACAACACTGAGCAAAGGGTCTGTTTTCAATGTGTGGACAATTCTAAGTTGCATCGTATTTTCCATTGTTGCTTCATCTGTGTATTCTGCTTCCTCCTGATAGGCAAGCAGAGCTGAAGAACACCCAGAGAGAGTTCTGGTTATAGGCTTGCAGCCAGAAGAAAACATGAAGTCTAGCGGCCTTGATTATTCTACTTCTGACTCTGCCCCTAGCAGCTGTGTGTACTAGCCACTCACTGGGCTTCTCTGCCCTCTTTCTTTGCTCACCCATAAAATGGGTTCACCTCATCCTGGGAAGGTAGATGGCTGAATGCATAGAAAGTACTTAAGGAATTTTAATGTCTCACAACTTCTAATGATCATCCCTCAGGATTCTTATTTTTCTCCCTTTTCCTCATTCATCATCTTTTCACTTTTCTCTGGTATTTATCTTGGTAAGCCATTCTAAAGTCCTTTTGGAAGAGAGTGTAATATGAATATATGCATAATTGAGCTGGTGTGCTGGACAGTAAATGGGAGGTTGGGGGTCCCTGATAGCAGTACAACAGTGGGGTTTTTTATCATCTCCACTTCCACCTCATATATCACTCGTCTTCCCCAAGGAAGCATCACATGGTAAAATCCCTTATATATTTATTGAGCACCAATTAATTAGCAAAATCCTTTATACTGTGGTTTACTAAAAACCTAAGTCTGTGAACTGCCCATGTTTATCTGGCATAATTTTTGGTTGTGCATACACTGGATTGGTTTGAATGAGAATGGCTCCCATAGGCTCACATATTTAAATGTGTGGTCCCTAGCTGGTGGCACTGTTCAGAAAGAATTAAGGGGTATGACAGTATAGGTGGGCTTAGTGGTTTCAAAAGCCAGTGCCAGATCCCAGTTAGATCGCTCTGTTTCATGGTTGTTGCCTTAAGATGCAAGCTCTCAGCTAACGCTTTAGCACCTTGCCTGCCTGCTTGCTTCCATGCTTCTCACCGTGATGGTCATAGTCACCTTCTGAAATGGTATGTCCCAGTAAATGCTTTCTTCTATTAGTCATCTTGGTCATGGTGTCTTATCACTCAATAGAAAAGTATCTAAGATATACATGCATAGTTTTTCTTGGAAGAGGGTTCTCTCTACCCATTCAATCTTGTAAGACTCCAAAGCCCCACTGAAACCTGTGCTCTGAGGCTCCCTGTTTTGGCCCCCTCTCTACCAGGGAACTGGCAAGATGTGCTATCTCCCTGGCCTCAGCTTTCTCACTTCTGAATCAGGATGCTGGGCTTCCTGCTATAATATCAGCATAGGGATGGGTACCGATTCTTACCTCAAGGTCGCGTAGCACAGGATGGTCTTCAATCCCTGGGAAGAGCACCCGCATGGTGTAGGTCCTGTAGTCCAGGAAGGGAATCCCAGCTCCATCCAGGTCACTGGTAAGCTCATGGATATCGGTCTGCAGCTCTGCAAAAGCTAGCACAAAGGGAAGTCTGTGAGGGGTCTGGGATGACCGCTCACTAGGTAACGTGCTTGCCTTGTAAATATGAAGACCTGAGTTTGAGCCCTACAACCCTGGTTAAAAAAAAAATCCCTGGGCATGGTGGCACACACCTTTAATCCTATCATTTAGGCCAGACAGGAGGCTGCTGGTGCTCACCAGCATGGTTTAAAATACCAGGTGGACAGAGTCTGAAGAAAATAGCTGAGAAGCCTGTGAGATGCTGGCTGGGGCCCAGCCTAAGAGTTACCTCTCTGAGAATGTTGAGAACCCTCACCCAGGTCCCTGGGGGTGTGATCTGTGGACCTGTGCATGAAAGAATGATAGACCTAGATGGATTAGCATGGGGGAAAGCTGATCTGGGGCCTCATGTCTTTCAAACAGCAAAGGGATGGAAAGGCTGCCCTCGGACCTGTAATGCCATTGGAGTCAAAAGAGAAAGGGCTCTGGTTTGTAAAGCATGTTGGCAAGGGAACTGTAAAAGGGCAGGAGGGCAGAGGGACAGAACAGAGAGATGAGCCTATGCCTAGAGATGCACTTTGAACTGGGTTTTCTTAGCACAGTCGAGAACAATTTCTTCCAATAAAAAAAGCGTTTGGGCATCCAATTCTGGATCACGTAGTTCTCAGAACTCAAACAAGCCTTGGGCAGAGGGCCTGCCACTCTAACCAATTTCTTCTGCACAGACACGAAGGGGGACACCTTTGCGCTTCTTGCCTCAGTGCAATGCTCTCTGGCGGTGGGTTATAATTGCATGTAGGCACTGCTGTCTGTGAGAGCAGCTCAGGCCTCCAGATGGATGCAGTCGCAAGGCCCCAGCTGGCCCCTAGGAAAATCTGGCATGTGACAGAGCCCAGAGCCAAAGCTGTCATACTCCATCCTGGCACAATGCCCCCCGAGGCCATCCTCTGCCGCCTCAGAGCTGCAGCTGCTAGTCCTGCTAAGCTGTGGCATTCTCCTTGGTGCATGCCCTCCCCATCTCTGCATGCATACATGCATGCACATACATGCACACACATGAACAGATTGTATTGACACACACTGACAAAGAACAAGTCATGGTTGTTGCCTAACCAATGTTTATTTTCATTATATAAACTTAAGACTAGGAAAAAAAGAGAAGTTGGCGGGTTCAGACGGGATTCACAAGCTCAAAGGGCCCTAGGGACATCAAAGAGCAAGCCTAGTGCCCAATGGGATACCATGACATGTAAACATGACACAAGTACCCTGAACTGCACACAGGGTCTCGCATTGTCTGGTGACTATGGGAGAATTGACGTGAGGTCTGTAGGTTTCCATGAGTCTTGATACCAGGAGAGCCCCGAGGCTCACTGGTAAGGATAGGGGGCTAAGTTGGACACTAGCAGACCTGCAACCTCTTCTGGTGCTCCCTTCCTAGTGGCCCTGCTCCCCTGTTCTGTTACATGGGGGCTGGAGTTCTTGTCATGCAGTGTGACACCAGAGGCAGAGGCCCTCATGCTCCTGAACACACTCCGGTGCATGTGAGCAACTGTGTGTGCATAAAGGAAGCCAGGAGGCCTCCCTGACATGCACTGTCACAAAGCCTAACAAGCATGTCTTGATGGTCGATCTTCATTGCTAGCTTGAGTGGACTGAGACGTGCCTAGGAGATTAGTGTAACTTATCTCTGGGTGTGTCTGTAAGGGCCTTTTCAGAAACAACTAGATAGTAATTTTCAATGGATTGACTCATCCCTTGATGGATTCGTAATGTGATGGTGCTGTTGGGAGGGCTTCAATTTATGGAAGGTGGGGCTTGGGATCACGGGACACTAGTGACGAGCTGTCCTTGGGACTGTATCTCGCCATAGCCCTTTCTGTTTCTGCTCTTCTTTGCTCCCTGGCAGCTGTCAGTTAAGCACTCCACCATGCTCCCCCTGCTCCATGATGGTTGAACCCTCTGAGAGTATGAGAAAAGAAACCCTCCCTCCTTAAAGTTGGTTCTGTTGGGTTATTCGATCACAGTATTGTAAGCTGACCAACATACCTGTGCATATCTGGAGTAAAGAGCACATACCTGTATCTGTGTAATTGGAGAGGTATGCATGAGCAGGAGTGGGGTGCACAGGTGTGAGTGTGTGCCTGTTTTAACTTGTATAAGAGCATGCAAGTGAGGATGCAGAGTGGGAATCTGTGTTTGCACATGTGTGTGCCAATATATCCAAAGCTCAGGTCTGGGCTGATGTCTTCTAGTATAGGCATGGATAACTTCTTGGCTGACAATGAAATCTCCACACAAACCTTGCCCTGGGCCCGAGCTGTCTCATAAACATGCAGAAGTTGCCTTGGCATCCTGGAGAATGCCTCCATGGTCCACCCTGCATGTCCTTTGCTATAAGATGCCTGCTTCCATCCCAGCAGCATAAGTGTCCCCAGCCAGAAGCCATGGTCCCCATGGGACTCCATGGGTTTCTGCCTGCTGAGCCTTTCTTCCTCAGGGAGCTTCTAGAGGAGCCTGGCATCCCCGCCCCCTCCACTGCCACCACCTCCTCCTGATTGGACTGCTTCGCTGGCCAGGAGGAAAAGGAGGGAGTCAGGTTTGATGGGTCTGCAGTTTCCTTTAAGCCTCCAACATTCAAAGCCTCACGCCTGCCACACATAAAAGAGATTCTAATCACTACACCTAATTAGAGGGAAGAGTACATTGCAGAGAAAAAAATTAAGCAGTGTAAATATAATAAAAGGCAGTAATTAACAGTCCCACAAGGCAGATGCCAGGAAGACAGCTGAAGGATGCGGAGATGGGATGGAGCCTTGTCCCCATAAAAGAGGCGGAGCTTCCCCAGCGGGAACCTGCACTAGGCTGGAGCCCAGGTACAGGGCTGGATTAACACTGGGTGCATATTACCCACTGAGAAATACCTCAGCTCCTTCCTCCCAGGGTGGGCTTACAGAAGGATCTCCTGAGACTCTGCCAGCTAAGCTGCCTTCTTGGGTTTGACACTGCTCATCTCCCTTCATGGTGGCTCGTGTACATTTTTCAAATACAAGCTGTGAAACGCACTTCCTTTGAAATCACAGATCAACCCTACAAAATTCCCTTCCTGCTGACAGAAGAGAACTGAGGACTGCTTGCATGAATCATGGGGAGACACCCCCAGGTCCTCCCTGGAGGAGACTGTGGCCACCACCACCACCCCCCACACACACCAGAGTTCTGCATCTGGACACTGTTCTTGGTGTATAAAGGATCTCAGGAACGTATCTGGAAGGAGTAGAGAGAAAACCAGAGGTGGATTGCTAGACAGGGCTTTGGTCTGGGACCCCAGCTAAGCTCTGAAACTGGCAGAAAGGTTCTGATGGTAGAATGCCCAGTCTGTGAGGCCACCTATTGCATCCCAGCTTGCTGGCCTGTAAATAGGAGGCACACACACATATAGCACCCACACACACACACACACTCACACAAGTGCATACATGTATACACACAATCTCCAGCACTGCCTGCTGTAGTCTAGTTTGCTGGCCTGTACACAAAAGACACAAACACACAGTGTACATTTGCATACACAACTGCCACCCACTGCAGCCCCACCTGTTGGGCTAACGCACTTACAAACACAAATATAAATATACACATTCATAACATTCAGCACTGACGGATGCTGCCCGGTCTGGTTGGCATTGTAAAGAGGCACATATGTGTATAGACATACATGCATTGACTTGCAGGTGCTTACAGCATACACAACCTCTAACACTACCCACTGCCACCCAGCCTGCATGTTTGTATATGATAAGCACACACGTGTACACACACAGACCCCACACCAGGCGTCAGCGCCTGAACATTCAGTACCTTCCTTGCACTCCAGGGCCACACGGGACTCGAGGTTGTCCATCTGCATCTGGAGACGCTTCAGAGTGAGGTCACTTTCCCGGGACTTGCGTTTGTAGGCGATGAGCACCGCCACGATGAAGATGATGAGGAGACCACCAGCCACTGCGATGCTGACGATGGCGGGCAGGCTGAGTGGGCTGTCCGGGGCAATGTACACCATGCCAGGGGAATACTCCATGCCACCCACCCGTGCCTGTGGACACAGAGAAGAGAGGGATGGTAGCAGAGCAGACTGGGGAAGAGTTCTAAGTCAGAAGGAGAACGTGATTGCCCATGAGATGCACCCCCTTCCATCAGAAAAATAGAAGAGAGAGTATAGACAGCAGAGACCACCCTTCAACCAGAAAATGTGTCTATCCTCTCACGTGGGAGGACACAGTCATCATATGGAAACAGCTCACAGCTGTACTGTAAAAACAGTGACCTAGCACCAACATCTAAGACTACCCTGCCATTTAGAGTTGGGAGCTAAGACATAGAAATAGCATCAAGGACCACCCTACACCAGCGATGATCCTCGTCTTAAAGGCTCTCTTGATCCTAACAGACAGTTGAGTATCACCCCATTTAATGTTCTGCCCTTGCTGTACCCACCAGGACAGAGGGGGTGACAATACACAAGAAGTTGACTAGTGGGACGGGAAGATGGAAACCGGTCTGGGGTGAGCTGGGAGGAAAGCTCACAGTAGCCCAGCTGTAGCTGAGCCACTCTCCCCCAGTGCCCCTCATGCCTGGTCCACACACAGTGAGATCCCAGTAGCCTCACCATCACTTTGTGCCTGCCGATGAGGTTGGGAGACTCGCAGAGAAGCTGTACGTCTGACACCGTCACGGTGCATGGCTTCTCTCCAACCAGCACGGTGTAGTTCAGCTTCACATTGCCTCCAGCCACAGGTGGGATCAGGTTCTTGCCCTGAACAGACAGGAAAAGCCCCCATTCCCAACCCCGAGTCAGGACCACAGCTGCTAGTGGCTGCCGGGGCCTCCGACCCAATGTCCTATCTTATGGACGAACTGGGGAAGAGGCCACCATCAGCAAGAAGTCCAAAAGATTGGTACATGTGTTAGATGTGGTGTGATAGGAGTTCAGTCCCTAGTACTGTAAGAGAGAACAGGACCTTTAAGATGTGGAGCTTGATGGAAGATCATGACTTCCCCACGTCTTAAAGGTCCTCTCTGGTTCTCTTGTCTATGTGCTCCTGCTAGAAGATCCTCATAAAAACTAGGACTACTATTGGTCTTTCATTTTCCAGAACAATGAGGCAAGTTAACTTTTTTTTTCTTTATAAGTATCCAGCATCAAGTATTTTGTGACAATAACAGGAAACAGACTAATACATTAGACATCCTAGTATCCTCTCTTCCTCCCAGTAATTGACAATTAAATCTTATGACAATTAAATTATGAAAAGCTTTTCTGGAATACCTTTAGGATGATGGGGGTGCCAGGCTTGAGCTCCAGGATTCCTGAGGGACTGAAAGCCTCAAACACAGGGTTAGGATAGTAGGTGAAGTTGGTCTTGTTGAGAATTAACAGAGACTGGACATTGTCCAGGATGAAACCAAATTCTTCAGGCCTTTCAGTAAGATCTGATTGGTGGTCAGGACCCAGGGCAAGGGCTGGAGCCTGGCAGGTCATCTCAGTAGCATTCAGGACCTCACAGATCTACAGGAGTCAGAGAAGGGGGACAATGAGAAATATCTCCACACCAGGACTTCCGGTGTACCATCGATGCTACATGGGGTTCATATGGGAGGATGATGGAGGAGGGCACCAAGTCACACTCTTGGCTACTACTCACAGATCCCACCCTGCAGCTCCTATTTCTGGATTTGCCCAGTGTGAATGTGGCAATGATTAGGTATTTTCTAAACTGGGTAAGAATAGTAGGGTGATAATGGAACCCCGTGAACTGTGGATGTAATTGGTCTCTTAGGCCTATAGCCCCAAAAGCTGAAAATATGGTCATATTAATTCCCCTATCCTACCATCCCAGGACTTGGAGGTATCCCATGCCATGAGTCATTGTATGTAGGCAAGGACCTGCCAATGGACTCACATTGATGTGTTCTTTCCCTCCATGCTTGGCACGGATCTGGGGGTTCTGTATGAGGTCCAGGTGAGTTCCCCAGACAGCGATAGGTGTGTTCCCACTGCCCAAAAAGAAAGAAAGGAGTGTGTGAACCACAGCCACAGGAGATGTAATGGCCATGACAGCAATGGTTATCAGGGTGAGCCACGACAATAAGGATGAGGAAGCACAGTTGTGTCCTTGGAGACAAGGAGGAAAAGCCAACTGTAATAACAAGAGTATCTCAGAAGCCCAGAGGGAGGGCAGTGGTGAGCAGATATCCATATTGTCCCTTGCCGGGCCTCTCATGGAGGCCCAGGTGACAGCACAGCCCCTTAGTTCTCCGAGGCTTCCAGACTGGAGCTAGCTGTTTTAGTCCTGGATTCTCCTCCCCTGATCCTCTCCACTCTCAATCCTGTTCTAAAGTAAGCTCCCAGCAGAACCTCCAGTGTTGAAGCACATCTGTTTTCCATGGCAATTGTGCTACAATTTTCCTGCTTGGTGGCTTCAGTCCAGCTGAGACCTATGAAAGCCATGGCCCAGGTCCAGACACCTCTTCCAAGATTACGAGTGTGACATGCTCTGAGACTCAAGTCTCCTGAGCCCTGGAGTGACACAGGACAGAGATGAGGGGGACTCAGGTGACTCACTTCAGTGTGGCCTCTCAAAGGATGCTATGTTCTATGCCTGGGAAAGCTGAGAAGCTGGTGGGGAGGGTGGGAAGCCCTGTTCTTAGCTATGTCCTACTTGGACTAGAGTGAGCATGACCTGATTGTTAGTCAAGGGAGCATCATTGGCAAACATCCTGCTGTCCAAAGCAGGGCTTTGTAGGTAAATTCCTTCTAAACTTAGCAGCTAGGATTCTTTGTCACCTGTGCTCACATGGGTTTCTATCACTCTATCTACTTTCCCGTCTTTAAACTTCCCATTACTTCTCTCTCATTGAGTGATTCTCGCGTGCATTCATGAGCTCACATGCACGCACATACTTCCAGGGGTGCCTGCAGGATTCCTCCTACACAGAGCACAGTTCAGATGAGTTGCTGGTATCTAGCCTCTCTGTCCCCAGACTTCCCAACCACTAATTCTGCGCTCAGTAGAAAAAGATCCCATCATTGTCCTGAAACAACCCAGGCACTTACAGGAAGCTCAAATCCCACACATGGTACAATGCCCACTTCATCCTCAGATTTCCTTAACTTAAGCAAAAATGCTGGCAGTCTAGAATGTGTGTCCAGCCCCCCTCGTGGCACGAGTGTGTCTTGGGGCACTGCTGAGTGCCAGGAAGATGACACCTTTATTTCTGAGACAATATGAAGGGAACCCGAATTCAGCAAGGCCATGGATGTCCCAGAGTATCACTGCCTAGCTTCTTGAGTGAGACACAAAGGCCTGTGTCACCTTTCTGAATCACCAGGCTCTGAGGCCAAGGCCTGGCATGGCTCTGAAAGGCTGTTTCCCCCATGCCTTAGCTAAGGACAGCCAATGGCCTTTCTCATCCCAGCAGTCAGGCTGCCTCTCTCTGGTCTTCAAGCAGAGGGTGGCCAACTATTTCTCTGAAGGGCCAGGCAGTAAATATTTCAGGCTCCACAGGCCATATGGTCTCTGTCACAATTACTCAACTCTGTGCAGTCATGAGAAAACAACTGTAGACAATACAACCAGTGAGCAGAGCCATGTGCCAATAAAATTTTATTTATAAAAATTCAGGCAACCAGTCAAGTATGGCCTTTGGGTCCCTGGTCTAAGTTTGGCCCCCTAGACTAGGCTTGCCCCTGCCTCAGCCAGCCCAGAGCATTGCTTTATTCTGTCTTCACTAACTTCTCCAGCCCTGGGGCTCCTCCTGGCTGGAGTTGACAGTGGGGAGCACCGAGCAGGGGACAGGTGGACAATAAGGTGATGTTAAGGTCACCTGTCGGGTAAGCAACATGGACTGAACCCATTCCTTCCCAACCCAGGTCTTCACTGTGCTCTCCAATGCAGCCCAGAACAGCGGCTTCCCAATGGTCTCCAGGGGCCTCCCAGAAAGGACAGCCTCCGTGGAGCCTTCTCATCCTGATAAGTCCTCCAGGCCTGGAAAAGTGGACATGGTCAGGTGCCTGCAGCTCCATCTCTGAAGGGAGGCTCTGTACTCCTACACCCTAAGGGTCCTGCAGTCTCTCAGTCCCCAGGAGAATCCTCCTAACGCTGGATGTCCAGGAAGAGCCATGGCTTGCCCCGCTGAACTACCGAAGTGCTGGACGGGGTCTAGGGAGACGTGTGCTCTTCCACCTCCTGTGTCATTTGGCTTTAGTGCATTTGTGTTGGGCGCTGGGGAAGAAGCGAGAAATGGGGCCCAGGCTCTGCCTGGCTGAGTCTGTTATTTGAGAGGAAGAAAGGCAAGCGGGCAGCAGGGCTGGGGAAGAGCAGGGCTGGGGAAGGGACACCTGGGAAGAGGCCTCAGTCTCCCGGGTCACTGGTTTCTCTTGGGCTTTTGAGAGCTGAGAAAGAGAAACCGAGGCCTAGAGGCAGGGGGGGAGGTTGAGGGGATGGGTCCTCCTACCTGACAATGCTCCACTCTGGCTCAATACGCACGATGGTGGGGTCCTCCACATACTGAAAGACCAGGTCCTGTCGGATCCTGGCCCTGTCCACCTGCACAGTCACCTTCATGTCCAACACCTCATCTGAGGATGTAGTGTTACAGATAATGTAGGATGGCGAGCGCCTGGAAAGGAAGGCAGAGCATGGGCTCCTAGGTATTAAGCAGTGGTCTGGGGTTAACCCCTTTCTGGGCACATCAGGTTTCACAGAAGTAAGGGGTGGGCACTGTCATAGATAGAAGCTCACAAACCAAGGACAAGGGTCAACCTTTGGAAAGGCTCCTCTGAGCCTACCTTTCAAATAGGCCTGGTCTTTGGGCTGTCCTTGACTCTAGCCCCTGCTCCAATTTTAGCAAGAATCTAGCTACCTAAGTCTGGCGAGGTGCCTTCCTCCATGTCTCACTCCTGCCTTGCCTGAGATGAGAATCCCCTGAAGTGAGTTTGGTGGCCCCTTGCCACCTCCTCCCTGTGACTCTGAGTCCTGGGCTCTGGCTATACTTGTGGTGCTAGGGTTGAACTCCACCTCTGCCCTCTTCTGAGTTGCAGCCCTACTGCAGCGGCTTTGAGCCAAGTCACCCTCACACGCTCACTAAGTAATGGTTTCTTGGATAGCAGTAATGCAAGACCCCCGGCTGGTCTGACTTTGAATCTGCAAGGTTCTTGTCATAACCTACTCTAGGAACATCTATCTCTGGACTTGGGCTCAGATCGGTCACATCTCCCACAGCATTCCTTGGATGGGCTCCCTGTGGCCCCTACTCCAGGCTCCTGGCTAGGTAAGGTATAACCCTTCGGGCTGCAGACCCAGCTAGGCAGAAGGAGGAAGGCCTTGCCCCTGTTGGCTCAGCCTTGGCCTTCTGGGATTGCCTGTTTAGAGCAGATGGGGTGGTCCCAAGCAGCTCCCAGTAGGAGAGGCTCTGCCCCTTGAAGGGGCATCAGCTGCTGGTTCCAAGCTGGATGCTCAGTGGTGCTCCCATCCTCTGCGAAGGGTACATCCTAGGACACCAAGCTGAACTGTGAACAGCAGCATGGCACCTCCCCACTTTCCATGGAAGACAGGGCTGGTATCTACTGTCTTCCCCCAAAGAGAGCAAGAGTGAAAGCTTTGGGAGGGACTTGCAAAAGTCAGCCTGGGGAAGGGGCAGTTTCTGTTCATCTCTGTGGGAACCCACATTTCCCTCCTCTGGGCCCAGGGGTTACCTGTGGAAGAGGCACGGCTGGCTCCCGAACATCACCACCACATTGCTGCCTGCATTCAGGTTGGTGCCCGTGATGGTAACTTGTGTGCCCCCGGACATGGGTCCCCGGCTGGGCTTCAGGTCTGCGAGGGTCAGAGTCTGCATAGAAAAGAAGAGGACTGAGACATGCTGGGATAGGAGGAGGAGGCTGGGTCAGGCCATAGGCAGTGCCCCACGGTCTACCCAAGAGCTGCCATCTAGAATCTACTCGTGTGGCCTCGCCAAGCCATTTTGTATTCATGTGCGAATAGAGCTTTCATCTCTACGTGAATAATAGTGGTCATGAGAGCTGCTGTGTACTGGTTTTTTTTATTTTTTTTGTGACAGCCTTTATCTCTAGTGATATAGACATATGTATGTCTATAATTATCCAGTCAGCGATTTTTAAAAATGGCTATCGTTATTTCACAGATGAGACTCAGAGGGGTTAACTAAGTTCTCTGAGGTCACATGGCTAAAAAGTACTGCAGTTGAGACCTGACTCCAGAGCCCTGGTCTCTAGCCACGACTCCAAGAGACAGAGAAGGGAACCTGCCATTGCCAAAGGTCTCTTCTGGGAACCCTCCAGTGGCCAGAGCATGGGGCATGTGAAGACTGTGCCCAAGAGATCTTTGAAGGCCTGTCAAGCCCCCTGCCCTGACTGGAGGTGAGGAGCGGGCTGGGTGGGGGCTGGGAGCAGAGCCCCAGACAGTAGGGGATTTGGAGTTTGCAGTTTGTGCCTTCATTAGCATTTTAATGGAAAAACTTTCCCTGGTCCCAGGTGAGAAGCCTGTATCTGCATTTAAATGAAGATTTCTCTTTCCCTTCCCCAGCTACAGTTCCTGAAAGAACTCTGTGCTGAACCCACTGGGTTCACAAGGCCATGGGTACTCTCCCTCAGGAGGCCTCCTTTGGGGGCCAGCAAACCCACCCACCTGCCATGTACCCAGACCCCAGAGAAAGGCACACTGATGGCATTCACCTGGAGACACTCACTGACCTTGGCTCCATGTTTCCTCAGCTAGGTTTGAAATCCTGGCTTTATGACTGAACAGTCAAGGAGAAGGGACTTTTGATATCTTGCTGTGTGACTCTGGGCAAGATAGTCAACTTCTCTGGTCACAGAATTGGGGAATTGAGCCCTAAAGCGGTTATCTCCAGGACCCATGACAGTTTTCTTGTTCAATAAACTATAATAATCAGCTATTTCCAAAGGGTGGCTCTGCCCCACTGGCCTCCCCGGAGAGGAAACACCCAGTCTGTCTGCTGGTGCCCGGTGCCCCAGGGCCACGGAGAAGGTTCAGAGTCAAAACCTGGGAAGGACCAGAGCTTGCCTCATTGCAGTGGTGTTTTGCAGGGCCTGGCTGGAAGGGGTCTGTTACGGGTGGGAGAGAGTGTTATGGAAACATGTTTTAGACTTGTGAGAAACGATTAATTATTCAACTCATGCTTCATAAATATTTCACGGTGGGTTTGCACGGGAAATCAAAGTCTGAATTATTTGCCAGCTCTTCACTTGGCTCCATGAACGAACAGACTAGAAGGGAGAGGGAGAAGGCGCATTCCCAGCATGGAGACCTCCTGGGACAGGGCTGGTGGCGGGCCAGGAGCACTGATCTGGGCTTTGACATTCGTCTGACTAACCTACACATCAGAGCCTGGTTTGATTTGTGGAGAGAAGCTGAAGGAAACCCAAGTTTGTCCCTGAGGCAGGAGAGTGGGGCAGAGAGTAAGGCCTGGGAGGCCTTACATGAAAGATTGCAAAATTAGTAAGGGAGAAAAACCTGTTAGCAAAGCTGAAGGCTGAAAACACTACCAACTGAGGAGGGGGGAGGGGGAGGGGAGGGAGGGAGGGGAGGGCAGGACCCAAACTGTGGAGCCACCAGTACAGGCACAGAGGCACCAGCATCTGTAGGTGACCTGTGCACCATTATAATACCAACACCCCCTTCCCCCATCTGTGGAGATTTGAGCCCCTGAGATACATGAAACTGGATGGAGAATTAAAGGTAACAGAGCAGGTGTGAAAAAGCCCAAATGGCCCCCCAAAGCCTGTGAAATGAGACATAAAAGCCACACAGTGGGCTCCAGGCTAAGCTTGTAAACTTTCTCCCTGCCCCAGACAGCTCCCGCCCTTGGAAGCGTATCATTTTCTAATAAACCCGCTTCTGTGGCTATCCACATCTGTCCGATTCTTGGTTCCAGGACATAAGAATCTGGAAGTCACGGTGACGCTCACTGAACTCTACTATATCCCCTAATCTTGACACCAGAAAAGGGCTCTCAGCACACCCCAGAGCACCAGAAGTCCCCAGAGGAGCCTGGGGAAAGCTATCCCAGGACCCCACAGGAGAGGGCTTTCAGGGTGGTGCTTAAGAAGTGGCCCCTCCCCACAAGCCACCTAGCTGAGAGGAGAGGAAGACAGTGAGGCCTCTAGGCCACTCAGAAGCATGCTTAGAAGGTGAGTTTGTCTTTTCTCCTGACCCTGTGAGACTCATGAGGACCTCCTCTTTTCATTCCCACTGGGAAACACCTACCCTCCAAGACTCTACCCCTAAGTGAACATGGAGCGGAGGAAGATACTGGGGTCCCCAACATCCTTCCTCCCTGAATTTCTACCCTAGAGGATGTGTGGCACCAGGCCATTTCCTTAGAAGGACCCTTCAACTAGGAAAGTGACATAGGTCATTGAGCAAGGGACCAGGGTGCTTGCCTTACTGTAGCAGCTACTTAAGTTGTTTCTCATGGCCTCTTGGCTCCTACTGCCCTCCCCTCCCCCCCCTCTCCCCCCTCTCCACTCCTGTGTTTGGGTGTGAGTCCATGGGTCAGTTTTATGCTAAGGAAAACACCTGCCAGGCAAGTTCCACATGGAAATAAGAGGCCAACTTGACACACACTGCCTTCCATTGCTTCTTCCATGAAACTTTGCCTAAATACCCCAGATTCAAGAACACCTTGCCCCACGGTAGACATAAGCCTGCAGGTGTACCTCGGTTTTCCCGAGTGAGGGAAAAACATGCCAGCTGATAAATGGTTATCAGTAGAAGAAAAAGGAAGAACCAGAAGGGAGGGAAGGATGAAGGAAGGAGTAAAGGAGGAAGACTTCCTAACATCAGCCACACAGGCTCTTTGGAAGATCTAAAATGGAAAAATGGAGGGCTCAAGGCCAGGAGATTTCACCCCCTTCCCCAAAGCTGTGAGCTGGGCAGGCTTCTGCAGGCCTGGAAGGTTCAGGAGGGAATTTGAGTAGCTTGAGTGGTTGGGGTGAGGCCTGGGCGAGGTTATGGTAAGGAGACTGGAGAATGGAGGGATGGGAGCTGGGAGCCAGTGTGTGACTAGGGGGAATAGAGGGGGCCCACAGGTGGGACTAGGTACAGGACAGGTGAAAAGGAGGCTAAGAAGGCCTCGAGAGGGCAGTGGGTGGGCAGGAAAAGATGGCAGGCTGTTCATGATGGGATAAGGTGTAAGGGGGGTAGGGGTTGGTAGGGATAGCGGTGAGGTTGGCTAACACAGAAAATGGCACTACATGAGATGGAGACTATATGATTTCACCATACCGTGAGAGACATACAAATATCATTCTCGTTTTACAAATGAAGAAACTAAGGCACAGAAAAGTTAGTCAGCTTGTCTGAATTCTCCCCATCAGAAAGTGGCTGAGTCTAGACACAACTCCCAGGAGTTACTCTGCTGCTTGGCCACCCAGGAGACACTGGGACCCAATGGCCAACATTTGAATCTAGGTCTTTGAGACACCAAGGCTGTGCTCCTATTCTGTGGGGGTCCCATGAACATAGGTGGTGGGTGCAGGCCCTGCTCTGCACTGATGGCCATAAGATTTGCTGCAATCTGCACCCAGGCAGGCCTTTGGCATCCAGGACTCACCATGAAATAATAGAGCTGTGAGGAGCGGGCCATGAACTCAGGTCGACACACAGCCACACAGATCTCCACGAAGCCTGCATGCTGGCTGGGCTTGGCCTCTCCCATCTCACACACGATCCTATAGGAGCAAAGGAGAGACCTCATGAGCCACAGGACCATAGTCTAGGCCCACAGTGAGCCCAGAGAGGTAAAGGGATCTGTATGAGCTCAACAAGTGGTCCAGAACTCAGATCCGACCTTAGGTCCTCAAGTCTCTTCTTAGGAGCTCCTGCTCCCACCATCTGGGCTGCCTCAGTGATGTATGTCTCCTCCCAGCCATTCCAAGTTCTATGCCAGGAGAAGAGACCCTTCCATGTGTGTATACAAAGGAGGGTTTGGTATAGTTACTAGTGCAGAGGTGTGTGTGTGTGTGTGTGTGTGTGTGTGTGTGTGTGTGTGTGTGTGTGTATGTGTATGTGTGTGTGTGTTTTCCATCTCACAAATGAAGAAACTGAGACCCGGAAAAGTTAGGTAACTTACCCACATATTTATATGTTTAACATCATGGAATCAAATCTATGGAATCAACCAACCATAGACCAAAAATATGGCAAAGCAGATTTTATTCATATTGAATATGTGCAGGCTACCCTTTTTCTTTTTAAAAATTATGTTTTATTTTTATTTTATGTGCGTGAGTATATGTCTGCACGTCTGTCTGTGCACCATGTGCATGCCTGGCTCCCATGGAGGTGAGACAAGGGCATGAGGTCTCCTGGAACTGGAGTTATAGATGGTTTTAAGCAACCAGGTCAGTGCTGGGAACCAGTTGGGGTCCTCTGCAAGAGCAGCCAGTGATCCTGACCACTGAGCCATCTCTCCAGTGCCCAGACTTATTTTTTCTTATGATTCTCTGGACAAAACAATAGAATGTCTATTCATCTGGCATTTCTGTTGACTTGGGTAAAAGTAATGGAGAGAGGATTTAAAGTATGGAATAGGATGCTCACAGGTTGTTCGCAAGGACTATACTATTTTACAGAAGTCACCTGAGCATCATATATTTGGGTATCTTCAGAAGATCTTAGAACCAATTCCCCATGGATACTGAGAAGATATCATTTATACACAAGCACACTCATACTTAAACCTGTGCACATATTCTATATACATGTACACAAATATGAATATTATAGACACACATTTATGATTATGTGCAAGTTTATAAAAGACAAATATAAATATAGCATAGCACTGTTCTAAATACCAGTTTGTACTTAGCAACATTTCATGTGTTTTCATTGAGTCTCTACATACTTTATTCTCCCTAACAGTTTTGTAATATTATATACATGTTTAAACTACCATTTTTGTAATGATCTTCCTATTGATGGGCATATAAATATTCTGATCTTTCTCCTGCTTCAAAAAACAAACAAAACAGCCAAAAAGGCAACATGCACATACCTATATCATGTGTTTATTAGAATAGACTTCTCAGGAAGGAATGTACTGGCAAAATAGTTTATTTACTTAACATTGATAGGACACAATAATGTTCCACAAAAGCTGTACTAATTTGCATTTGTATTAATGGTCCACATTTTAGCTATGACTAGGTAGTCACAAACCTTTGAAAGTTTTTCCAGTCTACTACAGAAAAGATCTCGTTTAAGTCCAGTGATTGTTACAGAGGATACATATGTTCATGTGTCTTTTCTTTCCTTATTTTTTTACGCTGCCTTCCTTTAACTTCTCTGTTAAAGACCTCTCTCTATTATGCTGACCACTTGTCCTTGGGTGAAGCCTTCTTAACTAGGCATATTAACTTTCATTTGTTGTAAATACTGCAATTCTTTTCTTCCTGGTTGTCAATTTGTTATCTGTCCTTCAACTTGGTGGTGTATTCTGCCACACTAGCATTCGAAAGCATCTATTGTGGCTAAATCTATCTATCTTTTCCTTTTTTATTTCTACATTGTGAGTCCTGTAGAGTTTGTTTGGTTAGTTGGTTTTGGTACAGTTTTATCTTTTGTAGTGCTGGGGATCAAACATGTCACATGAGCACCCTGTCACTGAACCACATTCCCAACCCTGTAGTTCTATGTCTTCTGTTTCTTAAACAGAAGTGCTGAGGGAAGGTCCTGTTCGTTCTCTCTCTCTCTCTCTCTCTCTCTCTCTCTCTCTCTCTCTCTCTCTCTCTCTCTCTCTCTCTCTCTCTCTCTCTCTCTGTGTGTGTGTATAGACACCATAATAAACTCATGTTTAGTGTGAGGAAAAGACAGATGGACTCTGGCTTTTCTTTCTCAAAATTAATTAGAAGCCATATACTTCTTGGTCCCCTGTGTATGTGCATGTATGTGCATGCATGATACCTTGACTCTGTGCCTGTCTGTGATTCTGAGGTGTTGGATGAATTACAATGCCTGGACTCACAAGATTCCAGCTTTATAATGGTATGGAAGTGACATGTAAGTCTGTCAACTCTTGTCTACAATTTTGTACTTTGAATTTTATCTTTTCTTGAGCTAGCCACATGTTCTATGATACTCTCTGTGATGCTGGCCAGTGGCAGAAAGCTTCAGGTCCCCGTGAGCTAGGGACCACAAGAAGAAACAACATCGGTAGCTGCTTAAGAATCTATAACACAATTTCATCTCATGTTGTTTCAAGTTAGGAAGGGTTTATCTAGACATAGTACCAAGAGCTGGAAAAGCATCTCAGTGATAGAACACTTGTCTAGCATACACAGGGTTCTGGATTCAGTCTCCATCATGTCCAAAAGAGATAAGGTTGAGGAACATCTGTATAATAACTTTTTGAACTGATGAATTCCCTACATTTAACATATCATTGTTTCTGAGTTGTTTCCATTAGAAACAAAACTGAGGTAGGCATTGTTAAATATGAATTTTTACAAGTCTGGTTGTTTAGAGAATTTCTAGAAGCCTATTAGCTAGACTTAAAGACTGTGTGTGTGGGTGGAGAAGTGGAGTGTGATATTGGGGATTGAACCTGGGGTCGAGTGTTCTACCACTGAGCTACATCTCAGCTTCCTTTTTTTAAATTTCTTGATTTTGAAACAGTTTCACTAAGCTGCCTAGGCTAACCTTAAACTCACTTTAGCCCAGGCAGGACTTGAGCATGAGACTCTCACATAGCTGGAGTTACAGGCCTGTCCTTAAAGTGCCAGCTAAACCTTTTTTTCTGTTTTTCTTTTTAGTTCTTTTCAGAGAGGGAGGGAGAGAGCACACTGTATGATTGTGTGTATATGATATATGTGTGTGATGCAAGCAAATGAGTGTTTGGGTGGATATGCAAGGCCAGAGCAGGGCAATGCGGGTTTCACCCTGTTACTCTCACCTTACTGCCTTGACAGGGTCCATCACTGAACCAGAAGCTGACCTTTCAGTTAGGTCCGTCTCTATCCCTCAGTGCTGGTGTTACAGGCACATGCAGCCATGTGGAGCTTCCAGCTAAGACTTTTTAAATCCATGTGTCCAAACATGTTCCTGACAGTTTGTCCCAGGTTTCCTCCCACCACAAGGAAATGAGCCAGTTGCATTCGGTGCTTATTTTTATTTTTATTTTTATTTTTATTTTTTTTTTGGTTTTTCGAGACAGGGTTTCTCTGTGTAGCTTTGTGCCTTTCCTGGAACTCATTTGGTAGCCCAGGCTGGCCTCGAACTCACATAGATCCGCCTGCCTCTGCCTCCCAAGTGCTGGGATTAAAGGCGTGCGCCACCACCGCCCGGCTTCATTTTTGTTTTTAATGGAGATAGTAGCCCAGGCTAGCCTCAAACTCACTATGCAGTTGAGAATGACTAATCTTGAACTTCTGACCTTCCTGTCTTTACCCATCTAACCCCAGGATTACATCTGGTTTCTGCAGTGCTGGGGATTGAACTCCAGGCTTCCTGTGAGCTAGACAAGCCTTCTACCCACTGAGTTCAGTCTCTGGCCTCTGGAACATTAACTTTTTAAAAATGTTCTCCATTGCAGTCATTTACATTTCATTTTTCATAGGAGTTTTTGGTTCATTGTGCATCTCGTGAATTATACATGCATGCTCTTTGCTCATTTTGTGATAACTGCCTTTTATTTATAAAGCCTCTTTATCGGTTAAGAAAAAGGTATCTATTAACTGTGATGGGTATAACCATATCCCCAGCTTTTCATTCACTTTTGAATTTTTCTTACAGTGACTTCTGATGTATACGTTTTTGAGTTTTATACTCAAACCCCCAATCTTTTCTTTATGTTTTACTTTTCAACTCATGCTTGAAACCTCTTCCCCTTCATGAAATCAAATGAATTTGCACCTGCATTTTCTTCTAATCGTTCAGTTTCGTTTTTGTACCCCAAACTCTTTAATCTACACGGAATTTATTTGGGTGTATAATGTGAACTAAGGATCTGATATTATTATTCTCCTGGCATTACCCAGCACCATTTACTGAAGGATCTTGCCTTTTCTTGTTGATTTGAACTGTCACCTTCATCACACACTAAATTCCTGCATGTCAGGATTCTTGCCCTGAGCATTCTATATCACTCCGTGGATCTAACTGATACTGCAGCACTTTAATCATCTGGCTTTATAATAACACTGTTGAGGCCTGGTCCGTGGTTGGGGGATGTTAAGCTTCCCCACATCATGCTGTATCAGCAGCAGTTGGCTTTGCTTTGATTTCAGAAAATTGTAGGAGCCCCAGATAGATGTTTGGGTCACTAAGTGATGTTAGATGAGGGGGATGATTCCAAGCCACAGTGGGATCTTCTGCACTCTACCCACTACAGGTGCCCTGGGGAGGCCCTGATGGGAGTCAGGAAGAACGGCACAGGCAGCATCTCCGTGCTTCTCAATCATTCAGTCCAGCAAGCAGAAGCGCAGGGCACTGCCAGGCCTAAGGGATGGCCTGCCAGCAGCCCACATCTAATGCTCATAGGACAATTGATAAGGTTATAGTCTGGGTGAGACAGGATAGAATACAGATTCCACTGTGCTGGCAAACATTCCATAGCTGTGTTTGCTGGGCTGGAAAGCAGTGTTTACTTATTTACAAGACAATGCACGGCTCACTGGATCTCCTCCACTAGGTGGGTTAAGGGTCAAGGTCATCTGTTGAATGACCCTTTTGCGCATGGTTTGCAAAGAGAAAAATTAGCCAAAGAACCCAGAGGCCTGAGAATAGTATGAGATTTCATTTTCAGCCTCCACGGAGGATAGCCCAGGGCTAGCTTACCTGTGGGGAAGCTCATGGGGAGTTAGAAGCAATAGAGGGAATTGAATTCACACTCCCTGGCAGGCTTTAATTTTGCTCTTTCTCACCTCTTCCTCTCCTACCCCAAGTAGTCAGCAGCCATGTTCCTCCTCCCCGCCCCATTTTCCCATCCTTGTCTCTAACCCCCTAGCATGGCATCTCAGTAGTGCAGAAGGCAGAAAGCTGAGGGTGACCCTGAAGACACCCTAAAATGTTAGTTGCATTCTACCCCCCTCCCCAACTTGGCTCTGAGTTTACCATTAATCAGTCAGTTCTTAATCTGCAAGTTCCAAATTTGAAACATTTGAGCCTTGATATGGCACCATCAGTGGAAAATTTTATACCAGGGAACTTTATTCGGTGATTATTTAAAATGCTGTATAAAGTCTCTTTGGGCTATGTGTATAAGTTGTATATAACACATGAATGAATTTTGTGTTAGATTGAGGGCGCATCCCCTCACTGTGTGTATGCAAACATTCTAAAGTCTGAAGAATAAAAAAATCCCTGCTCCACAATACTTCTGGTCCCAAGTAGAGTGGATAAGGGGCCTCTCGAGCCTGTACTGCCATGTCTGCCCACCCCTTTAGCTGCCTCCGTATCTCAGGTGGCTCTCACTTACTGTTCTGCAGGGATGTAGCCATCCACCAATGGGCTGCATTCCACACCAGCCACCTTGACATGTGAAGCAATGTCCCGGAATTCCAGACCCAGGTTCTCCCCTCGGATGGTGACCTTGGTTCCCCCTTCCCGAGGGCCTGTCACTGGAATGATCTGCGGAGAGGAAGAGAGGTGATCCTTCAGGCCTCAAGAAGCATCACCACCTACTTGCTGAGGAGGCCAGAGTGGGCGTGGCCCTTTATGCTCTGGGCACAGTTCCTTAAGCAGGTCCAGGAGGAGGTGTGTGACTGTCAATGGGTGGTAGCCTTGGGCAAAGAGGTCTGCGTTTCTCTGTGGTCCTGAGGGCCATGTTCAGAGCCCCTGGTCTATCTTCCTCCCATCTCATAGAGGAAGAGAATATGACTGCAGTGTTACCACATACTCCAGAGAAAATCAGGATAGACTTGTGGCATACAATACAACCTACAACCCTTTTTTTTTTTTTTTTTTTTTTTTTTTTTTTTTTGGTTTTTTTCAAGACAGGGTTTCTCTGTGTAGCTTTGTGCCTTTCCTGGAACTCACTTTGGAGACCAGGCTGGCCTCGAACTCACAGAGATCCGCCTGGCTCTGCCTCCCGAGTGCTGGGATTAAAGGCATGTGCCACCACCGCCCGGCCAATACAACCCTCTTAACCACCCAGAACCACCTGTATCTAGGACCATCCCACCTGTTTCCAATATCAAATGTCCAGTCTCCATAGTCACAGGTTGTTTCTCTTCACTGAAAGTCCAAGGCACTTGTCATGCTACTTTCATGACATTCGCTATTCAGGTTGAGTTCCCCATTCTTCCACTCAGCTCCTCTCTTGACCTTAAGTCCCCGAGAGCAAGATGTGTCTCCAGTTCCCCTGCCTGCTTTTCTTGTCAATGGTAGCATGCTGTTGCAGCCAAGCCAACTCCCTAATCTCTCTTCAGAGCATCTGGCATACCATTTACCTTCCTTGTTGGCTTGGCTTGTCATGGACAAGGCTTCAATTTAGATATTACCCTGGTACACTGGTCCAAGGGACTGTCCTTCCCTCCAGAGATGTCACCGTAGATGTTAGAGCTCATAATTAGAATGTAGGAACGTGTCAACCAGGATCTGGCTTGCTTTGAGGTAGGGGCCGTGGACAGTGAATGTCATCTAGTTGTTACTTCCCACAATAAAACTGTTCCTGGTTCTCAGAGCACCTGAAGTGAGGTCCCTGAGAGAGAATCTGAACGTCAGGAGTCTCTAGTTCTTTCCTGAATGTTCCACTACCCCATTCTCTAAGGGTTACATATAGAGCACTATCCTGAACGGCTGGTAAAGTTGGGGGAACCAAAGGCCCTGGACTGGGCTGCCCTAGTGGCAGCTTTTCTGGAGGGAGACTGTTCACTAACCGAAGACTAGCAACTTCCTTCCTATTACACATCCCTTTGTAGACACACACGTTTGTGAGTAAGCATGCTTGTGGCGTAAGAATTTATATGAGCACATTCCCATGGTAGTAGAAAACAGCTGCACCTGGAGAAATGGGCCCATTTCCGCTGTGTGAGGTGCGCAGATGTGTGGAAGGTAGGCAGAGAGTGCTTAGGTTCTCCCCCAGTGCTCGCCCAGATGGTGGGTTCCCAGTGCACTTGGTGGGGGAGGGGCACTACATGAAGTTCCAGCCCTGGCTTGTCATCCTGTAAGAGGGGTTTTATCTTTGGACCAGTCCATGGTCCCCTGGAGGGCTGATGCCAGGTTGGAGTCAGGAAGCAGCCCCCACCCTAGGGAGATTTGTTTAATTTGTCACCTCTTTCCAGTGATTTTCCTGGATTCCAGCCAAGAGAAAGCAAATCCAGCTGATAGGTTTCAACGTACTGTGAGTCACCATGTGCCACAGCCCCCGGGATAGCTTAGCTGTTAACAGCATGAGGGTAGTGGTTTCACAGAAGTGCAGGGACTGAGGAAGGACTGGGAAGGAGAGATAGGGATGTGGGAAAGCAGGTCAAAGGACATTTACCTGCCCCCACCCAGCCCTTCATCCTGGAAGTCCCCACAGAGAACAGGGTGAAAAGGAAGTCCCAGTTTTGGTATTACCATCACCAGGAATGGCGAAGGGGAAGGGTCTCAGGTGAGGGATGCATTTTGATGGCCACCCTGAGGTGGCTGAGGGAGTTCCCTCATAATAGCCAACACTGTTTCTGCTCAGACCCACCCCAGTGGCACGGTCTGTAAGGAGTGAATGTCCTGTCAGTGTGAAGGAGAACATAAATCCAGGACTTGGGAGATTTGGGAGGCAACACTGTTTTCTCTATACTCTGGCTATTGTAGATGACACTACTCTCTACCAGGGAGAGGAAGAGAAGAACCCTGGCCTTCACAGGTGGGGGCCTAACTATGCCCCTCCCTCCAGTTCACAGGTGGAGGGCCTAACTATGCCCCTCCCTCCAGTTCACAGGTGGAGGGCCTAACTATGCCCCTCCCTCCAGTTCACAGGTGGAGGGCCTAACTATGCCCCTCCCTCCAGTTCACAGGTGGGGTCCTAACTATGCCCCTCCCTCCAGTTCACAGGTGGAGGGCCTAACTATGCCCCTCCCTCCAATTCATAGGCAGAGGTCCTAACTAATCTCATGACTTAGTTATGATTCTTGTTGCTATGACCACATACCTGAGAGAAGCAACTTAGGGGGGAAAATGATTTATTTTGGCTTATGGTTATGGGGGTTAGATCTATCATGGTGGAGAAGGCATCGCAGGGGTCCTGGTCCCTGGTGGCAGGAGCATGTGGCAGCTGCTAGTTGTATGGTATTACCCATGAAGCAGAGAATTCAGAAGGAAGTTGTGCTTATCTTCCAGGGACCCATGTCCCCCAGCTTGATTCCACCTCCTAAAAGGTCTATAATCTCCTAAAACATAACTACCACCTGGGGACCAAGTGTCCAAACACACGAGCCTGTGAAAGACATTTCATATTCAAACCACAATATTCCAGTACTTCAAATGTGACTTTAGGTAGTGATAAGTCTTTACAGAGATCATTAAGCATAAAGGAGGCCATTAGTATGGATTTTAACCCAGTGTGAGCATGGTGCTATAAAAAAACAGCCAGGACACCTGGAGACATGCATAGAGGGAGGCATGGGGGAGTGCAGTTGACAGCTAACCAGTTCCTCCTTTGGAAGCAACCAATCCTGCCAACACCTTGATCTTGGACGCCTCCCTCCAGGATAGGACACTGCCGGCTACATGGTCTATGATGCTTGGTTACAAAACCTCAGGAGCCCAATGTGACAGGACTTCCATGCTGACTAACCAGGGCTGTGAAGGGAATGTGAAGACTCCAGAGCACTTCACACATACATAGTCTAGGACCACGGTCATCATTGCTCAATATGGAATTCGGGGAACATTAGCAAAACTGAGCAAAGCTGTGTGTGTGTCCTCCTGATTGACAGATGCAGATACAGCTACTCACTCCCTTCTCTCTTCCCTCTTCCCCATCTACCTCATTACTATAATCAGCATCCTCCATGGCAGAGAGGTACTAAGCACCTACTGTGTGCTAAGTCCTGTTCCTGAGGTGATGGGAGGATTATATTAGATGTGATCCTAATGTTGGAGAATAGTCAAAAGGAGACATGCATTTCTCTTCCTATTTAAGAAGAGAGCAAGGATCTCAAGCCTGGTGGAAGAATACCATAGGTGGACACCCGTGTCAGAAGTATGGAATGGGGACAGGAGACAGAACTGTCCATATAAACCCCAGGGGCTGCAGTTCTCTTGTTAGGCACCCTTGGTAATGGTTTTAATGGTGCTGAACAAGACGGAGGAGGCTGATGAGCTTCCCAAGAGTGCTACAGAAGCTGAGGAAGTACCATGGCCGAAAGTATGCCTCCAAGCCAATCCCTGAACCCTGCTGTGGGACAGCGGGTGCTTACACTCACTGCATAGGTGAGGCATGCTGATACAGCCCTGCACAGACACGGCTGTGTCCCTACTAGCTGAGCACTTTGCTCTGCCCTGCTCCTTCCTATTCTGCACAGTTAGACTCCTGAACTGCATCCAGATCTGTTTCCGATTCTACAGCCTAGGTCTTATTGGGGCAAGTTCTAAAGTCTCTTGCTGTGGCTTCTTGCTGCCTCGACAGAGCTGGGCTCTGGCCCCTGGACCCAGTGCAACCATCACTACTGGCCAACTCCTAGTGAGGCTGCTGTTGATGAAGCTTCACAGCCTTGTCACTGAGGTGTCTGGACACAGAGGGAGGGGGCAACAAAACTCCATTAGGGCAGCGGAGCCCCTTTCTGTCCCCTGGGTGAGGGAAAGGTCTCTGAACCAAGCCTAAGCTCCCATAGTATCTATGAAGGAAAAGGAGGATATGCCTGACCAGTCAGAGCACCCAAGTCTACCCAGTGAATAGGGGATGACCAAAGCCAGGCATTGTCTTGAGAGCCTTGGTCCCTGGCAGGCTATAGAATGGCTTGGCAGCCTGGAATGAGCCCCAGGCTAGGCAGTGGCTTACCTCTGTGATCCGAGGGTTGGTGCACTTGCTGTTGGCACCTGACAGTTCCAGCCACCGGCTCTCATGGGCAGGACAGTGCTGGCGCAGGGTGCACTGGCCTGGGCTCTGACACCAGCCACACTCAAAATCTGGGTCAGCTTTGAGGCACAGCCCACAGCTCTCACGCATGGCCCCGCACTTGTAGAGGTAAACTGTGGAAGACAAGGACAAGAGGCACTTTGGGATGGGGAGAGGCTGAGCGTGGCTACAGGGAAACTGAGGGTCTCCATTTGGTCTCAGCCATCCTTCCTAGCAAGCTCCTGTCACTCTGTCCCGCTCCTGGGAGCCACCGCAGTGCAGAGACCAGGGTCAAGAAATGACAGGGAAAAGTGGATGGAGAAGAGCTAGGCTGTGAAGGAAAGACTCAAAGGCCAAGGGAGATTGACAGGTGCTGGGAGGTAGGGATGAGGTGACCTCCCAAGAATGCAGTGCCGCCCTTCCCTCCCCTACCGCACTCCGGCTCCTCCCTGCCTTCTCTACCAGCCTTTGCCTCCCCACACCTTTATTCTGAGCTGGGTTGTCAATGTTGAAGTGTCCGTTCCACACGACTGTCAACTCCACCGGCAGGTTGTTGATCTCCATCCCTTCATAGGAATACTGCAGCCAGATTGAGGGGGGCGAGGAAAGAGCAAAAAAAAAAAAAAAAAAAAAACTGTTACAAAAAGATCTCTAGGAAGACCTGAGTGCTTACTTAGCCTGGGGCCCCATAGAGCACACGGGATTAAGGACTAGCCAAGACTGTGTGTGTGTGTGTGTGTGTGTGTGTGTGTGTGTGTGTGTACTCTTGAATACACATATGCATGTGTATGGTCAGATCAGATGGAGGAGCACAGGGGCCAGATGATGATGCAGAGTGAGGCAAGGCCTCAAGAGAATGCCTCTGCAGCGACACTACCAGTGCATCAATCTACCTGCACAGCAACATATCTGTGCGACAGTGCACGTGTGGGGCCAGTTCAAGAAGCAGACCACAAGAGTCAACGCAGAGACTCATAACCGGTCAACGTGCTGAAAATCAGTGGTTGTGAATGCTTTGCCACAAATGGGACATAGTCATCAACTCCCATGTCCAGGGGAAACCCACCCAGGCCAGGGAATATAAGAGGAGGCAGGAAGAATAGAGGAGCCAGAGGATGGGGAGGGGTGCTAAGAGACGATGCTGTGCTCTGGACAAGGTATGGCTTGTCACTCATGAACGAACGCACAGCAGCTTGGTCACCTGCACAAGACAGGCACAAAGTAAAGTCAGCCCAGCTAGAGCACAGACGGGTGAGGAACTCACACGGCCTCACCAACTGAGCAGCTGGCAGTTAATGGCTGGTGGCAAGGAATTGTTCTTTGGGGTATGGCTACTGGTAAGTTGCCCACACTCTAGCCAATAGTCCTGTACCCTTATAAATATGGATAACACTAAAGGAGCTTGGTATGTTATTGAAGAAAAAAAGAAGAGGAGGAGGAGGAAGAGATGTTTTGGGAAGTGGATATGTGGGGCAAATTACAGGGAGAGCTGGAGGGGGAAACTGGAGGCAGGGTTGATATGATCGTATTTCACTGTATACATGTATGGGATTCTCAAAAGAAAAAAAGAAACAAATTGGATGAGCTACTCATCACAGTCAAGGGTCTCAAAGAGGAGCGCAAGGAAGAGCTGTGTTCTGCCCTGAATTCCCAGGGAACTCTGGTCACTAGGCCCTGCCGGGCTGCACCTGTACAGAGAACTAACTCTCTATTCCAGAAAGCATTCAGTGCAGGTCATCTCTTTTTCCAAGGGCCTGGAATGGGACCACTGACTACCAGGCAGAGGGAGTGGGTAGCAATGACTAAGAGTGAAGGGGTGATGCTCTGAGGGGACAATTGGCTGAGGAGAAGAGAGATGCCAGAGAAGCTTTAGGGAAAGGTGGGGAAATCCTGCCCCTGGCCCCCCTTCCCCGCTGCTGCCAAGACAAGCCTGGGAGTCTAGGTAAGATTTCAAATGCATTCACAGCCCCAGTTTCCCACCATACTGTGACCCTGCTATACTGAAATAATGGAGAATACCCATGCACAGAGCTCATCGTTCAGACCCTCTGCCTTCTCTCCTCAGGACCTAGTATACTGTGCAAGGGTGAGTCCTGAGTAAGAGACGGTAATGAAGGGAGGGAAGAGGATGCTGACTTAGAGATGCTGGATGCAGCAAGAAGGCTCCATGTGTGGCAGCAGGCATCCATGTTCTGCTTCTGGCTGCAGTTACTGGTCAGTGAAGAGAGAAGCAGTGAGCAGAGAGAACTCAGCTTGCTATGGACAGCAGTGCTAATCAGTACCTGGTGCTTTTCTTATTATACTGGCAGACTTGCCTGCCACAGCAGGTGGGAAGGAAGAATGGAATTGTGACAGGTTTTCTGTACAGGAGGGGGTGAGGACTGGCATTTTGTTGAAAAGATTCATCCACTGGGCTTGGTTAGAAGTTCGACTTGCAAATTTGATGGGCTCTTTTCAGCCCAGAGCCAAGGTTTGGAGGGTCTGAACTGCTGTGGGTGTGGGTGGATATCAAGGGACATGGTGGAAACTGTCCCTTCTCCAAGCTGACTGCAGTACTTCCAGCAAGCAGGAGGGGGAAATAACCACAGATAGTGGACATGCTCTCCTGGAGAGAACCTCGGGGGCTGGAATCCAAGCCTCTGTCACTGGGCAAGAATAGTTCTGTTGCTTGTTGTAGAAGCTTCTAAAGTCCAAGGAATTACCCCAAGCTTCCGGGTTATAGAATAAGCCACATTGTGAGTGTGCTGGGGCTTCTAGATAATATAATGAGCAGCCTGGTGTGATCAGGCTTCTTCAGGCTTTATCTAACATTCAAACGATTTAACTCCCGTCTTCCTAGCAGCATAAACCCAGCCCAGCCAGAAACACTGGACATTTTCCCCAGGAGGGAGATGCTCCCAGCACACTGTTCACCCTCTCACTCAGCAGATCTGTGATTGACACCTGCTGGGTACACAGAGGAGAGCAAAGACTTCTTGCTCTGCAGAAATGACAGTAGAGGCTTTGGCTCAGTACAGCTGTGTCCCCCAAATCTGAGAAATAGACTGAAGAGCCCCGATAGATGTCTGAAACCTCAGATAGCATCTAACTCTCTGCTGTTTTTATTTTGCACATGCATACCAATGATGTAGGCATAATTCAGGTACAATATGAGAGTAACAATAAAAAGCACGCTGGAGAGATGGCTCAGCAGTTAAGAGCACTGGCTGCTCTTCCAGAGGTCCTGAGTTCAATTCCCAGCAACCACGTGGTGGCTCCCAACCATCTATCATGGGACTCAATGCCCTCCTCTTGCATGCAGGTATATATGCAGAGCACTCATACATAAAAATACAAATAAAAGTCTTAAAAATGTCTTTAAAAAAGTAGAACAATTACAACACACTGTAAAATTATGTGCATATTCCCATCTTTCCTCCTCTCTAACAAACTAGTAACTTTGTATCAGCCAACTTGATAACCAAGAGCTTACATAGTGGCCTATCTATACCTTTAACCCAACAAGAAGTAGGAGGACGTCTGTGAACTTGAGGCCAGCCTGGTCTACATAGTGGGTTTCAGGCTATCCAAGGCTACATGGTAAGACCTTGTCTCAATAAACTAAAAATGAAAAACAGCATGATAACCAAGTTGTCTATTAATTAACCAACAGTCAGGTAGCATGTAAGGGATGGATACAATGGACGACAACACTGGCTCATTTCTGCTCTGAAGGAAAAAAAGAGGGGAGGGAGTGCCATGGAAAAAATGTTTCTGGGATTTTCCATTTAATAATTTTTGATTGTGGTTGACCATGGGTTACTATGAAAAGTAAAATTATAGTTGAGGGAAGGCAACTTAATCACCTCCCAGGGACCAAGCTATGTCTTAGTCAGGTTGGGTGTTGTTTAACAGTTTCCTCTGAGATTGAAACACTGCATTCTGCAGGGAAGCTATTTAAGCAGGGAGGCAATCAACTCAGAACAGCATCAGGAAGTCCCTGAAACTAACTAGATTTGCTGGGCCCTCCTCCCCGAGTAAGCAATAAAACTGCAAAGATTCTCTGACCAGCCAAGTTGTGAGGACTCTGAGACCAGAGCAGCTGCATGGAAGAAGCAGAGACCGACAGACTTGCCTGGAAGAGGTTTAGACCAATCTCATGCACCTGGAGAAGACACTCTCCAACCTGCTGAGCTAACTTCAGGCTGTGCAGTGGGCTCCAGGTTCCCAGCTTTTGTGAGCTGTTACACATGCTAGAGTGAGCTTTGGTGATTCAGCTGTCTTTGAGTCATTTCTGCTCCTTGGAGTAACCCTTTACCCATATTCCTGTGAGTAAAACCCAATAAAACGCATTGGTTCACCAAAATGGACTTTGGTGGTATCCATATGTTGGATATGTCATGGGCTCCCTATCTGGGGTAAGGTGACATGTATGTTGTCATCTCCCCAGGAAACGTTTTGTCACACAATATCGGGTCACCCCGAGTTAATTCACTCCAGCCTCTGGGAGTGGACATTAGAATGAGGAGTGAGGTGCAAAACCCAGGGCCCTCGCCCAGAAGTGGCCAATTCCATTGTCTGGAGATGGGGGATGTTTGGAAAGAGTTTTTCTGTGGTTCTGGTGTTGACCAAAAGTGAAGAACCCTGCCAGAAGTGGGGAGTCAGGGGCTGCCCAGAAGAGGGAGGAGTATGCAGGAGAAGGCACCCTCCCTTACGTGAGAGAAAGCAATGGGGCTCTTGCCGGCCTCTTTCCTGGTCTCCTCCTTGCTCTGTCTCCCCCTCCCTCCTTCAGGCCTACAGACCCCCTACAGACCTACAGAGGGTGAGATAATGAAGGGTAGGTCACCTGGTCCACCCAAGGCTGAGCACCAGCTGAACACCTAGCAGCACTGGACAACCACAGACTTGGACTTCAGGAGGGTGCTGGTGTGACTAAGTCAGGCTCGAAGCCCAGCTTCTGTCCCTCAAGCCTCCTCTAGCCAGGACCCAATGTGGGAACAGCAGGTGTTGACTGGAATGGAGTTAGCTCATGTCAGTGAAATCTTCAGGCCCCTCTCAGGATGGTTCTGAAATGGCCCAGGAAAGGAACTCTTACTATGTATGTATGTCCTTGCCTGTGTGTGTAAACATGATTATACATATGTATGTGTCTGTCTGTCTGTTGTCTGTCTGTCTGTCTGTCTGTCTGTCTCTCTCTCTCTCTCTCTCTCTCTCTCTCTCTCTCTCTCTGGTTTACACACACATGGTGGGGGGGGCACATGAACATGAGCAAATGACCAAGTTTTGGGTCCCTCATTTAGAAAGTGGGAATTAAGGAACAGCCCATACCTTTGATGATTACCATGTGGCCTGAAGATAATACATACAGAGCTCTGAGCACAGCGTCTGTCACCTGCTCTGAGCCCCCAAAGAGTGCTGTGTGTTTTAATCCGCGTGTATACACCTGGGGATGCTCTGTGAAACTCTATTTGTGCTGCCTGTGTTTATATTTATGGAGACTAATAATAACAGCCATGAACTGAGTGTTTATGTGCCAGACACTTGGTACATATGGAGCTGTATGCATGCGAGAATGCTTATGTGTTCTGATGCATGCACATGTCTGTGTGCCTTTTCCTTTTGAAGAAAATTGAAAAACAAAAGGCTATGATAATCAAATATGCTGGGCAGGGCTTTTTATTTCTTTCTCCTATTTTCTGAGGTTGCAACCGGGAAATACTGTAGACATCATTAACCCAGGTGCCCCCACCAGCCCTGAGCCTCTAGGGAAGTCAGCGTGTTCTGGAGATCTGCCCTCTCTAGATGACCTGCACATAGGACACAGTAGGAACTCTCTGTGTGTCCCTAAGCTGGGCAGCTTGGACCACTGGCTCCCATCCCCCTGCCCTCCCTCGCTCTGCCCCACTTAGCATTTATATAGCTCTCTGTGATCAGCAGACAGTTTGTCTGAGCAAAGTTCAGGGCTGTGCAGGACACAGAACACAGCGACAGGAGAGGTTACAGGCTCCTGAAGGCCAGGAGGTTAAGTGTCTCAATCAAGGCTGGCAGAACCGCATTCCCCTAGTAGATGACTTCTCCATCACCTTGGGGGTGTATGACCCCCAGCTTCCTCTCCTTGTAAGGCAGAGGAGACCTCTGCATGGAATTATTCCTGCCTCTGAGTACGCCCTTGTCCCGAGTACTGCGGGATTCTGCTACTTGAACAAACAAGCCAGAAAACCACGAGAGTACATCAGGACTTGGTTGGGGCACTGTGTCTATTTCCAGAGCTCTGGCCGGCTTCATGCCCTCCTTCCCTCTTGGACCAGCACTGCGGTGGGCCGGTGCCCTTTGCAGCCCACTCATGCTCGTGACCGCCAGCCTGAGAGGAGGTGGCAGGCTCTATTATTAGCAGCACTTGACATTTTCCTGGAGCCTTGGTCTAAAGTAGGCCATGCATCCCCACAGCGGCTCCCTCAGTGGCTGCCTGCAACCGGCCCCTCTGCTCCTCCCACTGTCCCCAGGGGAGCTATAGCCACTGTCCCCAGGCCTGTCCCCAAATAGTGGTTCTGGAAGTGATCCCATCTGCCTACTGAGGCCAGAGGCGTGCCCACACGGGGCTTGTTTTTCATGTCCCCACATTTCTCTGCTCTTTGTCACTGAATCTCTTTTGCCAACTGGACTCACTCCCTCTCCCCATCCCAGGTTACTTAGGGATTTAGGGAAAGCAAACAATCCCTTCCACGCACTCTGCCCAGAGGCCCATCACAACTGGTCCCAGGGACAACCCAAAGCTGGGAATAAAGTGGTTCCATGGCTGGGCTTTGCCCACCTTTTCAGTACGGGGTGTGCCGGTGAAACTGAATTCCAGTTCTGAATTTGCATCTTATAAGCTGTGAGCCCAGGGCAAAGCCACTGCCCTCCCGGGGTTTCAGAGTCCCCTGCTAACAGAATCCAGGAGATACTTCCCAGCTCTGTTTCTGTACCACGGCACCCTGTTTCTAGAACTCTGGGAGAGTGGGGTTTGCCCAGATTAAGGAGGCTACATGACATCTGGGCTGAGATCCACACTACCCTGGGATCTAGCTGACACCCCCTCTAGGCCTTCCCAAAGAGAGGCTCCTGGGGGAAGTCAGGGCTGAGCCCCCCCTGAAGGGTGGGGCTCCAGGGGGTCTAGTTGGGACAGGGGACTCCTCTTGAATCTATTTTGAAGTTGCCCCCCCTACCGTCTCAATGACAGTAGGTCACCCTTCTTACTGTCTCAGAGACTTAAAACTCTCCCATCACTAGGGCTGTTAAAGTGAAAAACGTCGGGTGGGCAGAGGTGGCTGAGGTTCTGTGACAGCTCGGAGGCCCCAGAGCCTCACGCTAGTTAGAGCTAGGCCTGCCTGAGGACAGAGCAGTGGGAACCTCTGCAGCTCTTAAAGGGCCCACCCTGCGCTGTCCTTGGTTGGTCAGAGCCTTGGCTTCTGCATCCAGCCCATCACAAGGCTCCACATCTTCCGGAAGTAGATCTAGAAGTGTCTGGGGCCTAGAGTTCAGAAGCGTAGAGGCTTGGGCCTGCAGCAGAAGCACAGGTAACCACAGGACTTGAAGAGCTGGGTTTCCAGATAAGAGGGTCCCCATGGGTGCTGTGTCACTTTTGAGTCCTTAAACCCCCCCCCCCGCCCCCCGAACTGAGAATCAGACAGACAAGACAGATCCCCACCCTGTCTTGTCCGGTCCCTACTCACGCTGACTGGGTGCCAGCACCAAGCTCCTGTGGAAGAGGGGACAACACTGGCCTGACCCTTTGTGTGTCCCCCTCATATCCAGAGAGTCTCCTGTGACTACCAGGGGCTCCCTGGGCAAGCGGCCCTTGGACTATGGTTGCTGACGATATGGCAATTGGACCTGCTGAGGATATGGCAATCCAGGACGCTTCCGATCCTCACAGAAGAGAATGAGCAGCTGGTCTAAACCAGCTTCTTGGAAGACCAGTTAGTTTCCAGGGCACAGAGGAAGGTTTATAGGGACTTTATGGGATCAGGTTAGGCTAAGCATGGGGTCTCAGGGGCATCTGATGACATTGTGATCCTCTCTCTGTTACCAAGGTCACAGACTCTCTTCTCCTCACTCCAGATGTTTTCCCACACCCTGGGGCAGCTTCTCCCAGGAAGAGAAACTGTTTCTCTATGGTCTGAAATTTCTCTGTATCTTACAGAGTCCAGTGGGGGATCCTGGCTTCCCCTCTCCACCAGTGCCTTCTTGTCTGGCGGGGAGAATTACTTGAGCCAAACCCTTGGGGCTGATTGGCTTGGCCTTGGGCGCTGTGAGGAAGCAGCTAATATCACCTGTGCTTGCAGGTTTAGACTGCTGCAGAAATCTGAAAACACCCAAGGACGAAGCAGGAGAGGAAGCTGTGGGGACAGATCAGCCCTGCATTGCTACATAGAGCAAGAATGTGGGCTTCTCTGAACCCCATTTCTTCCTGGACTACTTCCTTCAGGAAAAGTAGGGCTGTTCCCATGCAGTCCTTTGTGTGGGACTCTCTAGGCCCCGAGTTACACTCTCAAATAAAGCCACCATGTTTACCTACTCAATAGCAGCTAGCCGAGTGACTGGGAGACAGCGTGACACAGGAGGGGACCCCAGAGCCAGCCAGCCCTGCTATTCACCACTATGTGACCTTGAGGAAGTCAATCCCTTTGAGCAGGTGCAGGTCGCCTGGAAGCAAATGGGGCTTCAGCTTCAGGGCCTGCACTTGCCCTCCAGTGCCCTGTGAAGACTTGCCCACAAATCTAATTTCATGCTTCTTACATTTTGACACTAAAGAAGGTACCCAAGTTATATCAGTCTCAGCTCCCCAAGCCTGAATCTGCACACTCCCAACCTGGGCTGTTATGTTCTTTTCCTCCCTCCCTCTCTCCCTCCCTCCCTCCCTCCCTCCCTCCCTCCCTCCCTCTTCTCTTCCTCCTCTTCTGCCTCGCTCTCATCTTTTCTTTTTCTTTTCTTTTCTTTTCTTTCTTTCTTTCTTTCTTTCTTTCTTTCTTTCTTTCTTTCTTTCTTTCTTTCTTTCTTTCTTTTTTTTTTTTTTTTGGAGACAGGGTCTCATTCCATTGCCCACATTAGGCTCAGCCTTGTGGTGATCCTCCGGCACCAATCTCCCAAATGCTGGGACTACAGGCATAAGGCACCGCACCTGCCTCCTGTCTTTTGTACAATGAAGAACCATACGTCTTTTCATTGCTGCAAAGAGCATTGTAAGTCCGTAAGTCCTTAAACCAACATTAGCTGCTCTCAAGTACCTAGGTGAAGAGAAGGGAGCCCAGATGAGTGAAAGGGAGCTGAGCCCAGACTGGAAGGCAACAGGAGAAGGAAAGGGATAAGCTAGGAGGAAAGGGGCTCATAGTCAGGAACACTGTCTTCCTTAGGGATCCAGTGGGCAGTTGTTGGCAGCCTGGGGGCTCCTGACCCCCATTGGCAGAACTTGACCTCAACGATGGAGCTTGGAAACACTGGGCAGAGGCCAGCGGATCCAAGCCAACTCCCACCCCATCAGTGATACTTAATGGTGACACTACCTCTGTTCCTTGCTACGACACAGCTTTTGTATAGGTTTAAAGGCAGTGGTAGGCTTCTGTGGGCTCAAGTGCAACACTCAGGTCAGGCTGGGTAAGAAGGAAGGGCCTACGTCTTCTAGAGTGGCTTTTGAGGAGGAAGTTCAGCTTTCTGTAGTTACATCTGCCCTTAGACAGGGCTCCAGGGCCCAGTAGAATGCCTTGTGCAGGTGACCCTTAGCACACCATGGCTATAACCAGAGTCCTCAGCTGGGGGACTTTCCGGTGGTCCTAGAACCCTTTGTACTATGCATGGGTTCAGGGGCTGGATTGGATAGACAGAACAGGAGTAGGAGAAAGGATTCAGGTGGGTAGGGAGCCCAGGGATCTACTGGGTAGCAAGCCCAGCAGGACCGAGCTGATGGGACCCATTGAGGCCCATAATAATAAGACCAGCAGGGTGACTCACGGAGGTGTTTTGACATTGCACACTGGAGCTGTTGAAGCGCAGAGCGGGAACCCTCTGCTCGGTGCCCTGGATGTTCAAGATGCACTCGTAGCCTCGCTGTCCCGACTGAGGCTGTGGGAGGTTCTTAGCCTTCAGAGTGATGGGTTTGATCACTTCGACTGGTACCAGGATCTTGTCCACTCGCAGCAGCTGGGGGCAGTCCTGGGGACGAGAGGGCATGGCTCAGCGTGGGCATGTGGGAAACCAAACAGACAGTGACCTCCACAAACATTACATAGACGTCGGTCTTTGCTACGGCCCGTCCTTAGAGGCCCACATGCCCATCCTCAGACAGCAGGGAAGGAATAAGAATAAGAAATCTCAACTCTTAGTTCACCATCTTGAGGCCACTCCTCCTGGAGTCTATCCTTGGCCTCTTCAGGTTAATTTTAATACCAATTTATACCCCAGATCTCTAGCAGGCCCACGGTCCCCTCCCAATTCCTTTCCTTCCTTGGCAGAGACTGACCCTGCTGCCTGGGCATCCTGCTCCTCTGGGGACTGACGGCATCTTTGCCTGCCAAGTTCCAGGCAGCCAGGAGTTAGGACAGATGGCCCATATGGGAAGCTACACATGGAGGCAACAGCCTGGGTCTCAGCTCTGCCCATAGAACTCAAATCTGGACCACAGCTGGGAAAACGGAGAGGGCCTCCAGTACGTGGGCTGAGGTGGCATTTGGCAATATTCTGGAATTGTATTCCTTCGGCGGACTTTTCAGTCTGAAAGCATCTGACTAAGTGGTGAAGATGGTCGGCACTGAGGAAATGCCCCTCAGAGCAGACACACAGCGCTTCTCTTGGAGGCCTGCAGCAGCACTGTTAACCAAGCAACCACAGAGGGTCTTTGCCCTGGAGGAAATGAATCCCTGGGCCCCTTTCTTTTGAAAACAATCATCATGAACTTGAGAGGCCAGAATGGGCTTGGAGGATGATGGAGTCAGAAGATGGGATGGGCACTCTTGGCCTTGTGCCAGGAAGGTCTCCCATCCCCCAGGTTCTGCCCTCTTTCTGGGCACTGTCTAACCAGAGGACCTTTGAGCAAGCTGACTATAGAAAGCATGGCACCCATGTCCTTCCTGAAGATGTTCAGACACAGTCTCACTGCTGAGTCTCAGCTGAGGCTGCTGTTCCTCTCCACAGCGCTGGTCTTCATGGGGGTAATACTGATTAAAGAAACCATGAAGGGAGCACACTAGAGGGGTCTTAAAGGTAACTGGAGGCTGCCTTTCAAAGCAAAGGAGCCACTGGTTCCCTGTGTCACCAGGAGCTGCACTAGGAAAACAGTGAGCTTCTGACCCACCCTAGCACACCCCTACCCTGAGCTTCAACATCCCTTTGTCCATTAGGTAGGACTTGGATATCTTGTCCATTTGAGAACAGCTCAAAAGGGAACAGCACATGCAATAATTCCACCCTTTAGGTATTCCCCCAAATCGCTGAAAATAGACACTTAAACAGATCCTTGTAGGCCACATTCACACTTGCATCCGTCACAACAGCTGAGAGGCAAAGACACCCTAAGTGTCCATGGGTGAATGAAAGAATTAAAAAAAGATATGTCATACCCACACAATGGAAAAGTATACAGCCTTAAATAGGGTGAAAATTCTGACCCACACAACAATATTGCTAAACACTGAGGACACTGTGCTAAGTGAAATAGGCTAGCTCCACAGGGACAAATTCTGCATGATTCCATGTGCACAAGGCAGCTAGGGGACTGCCTTTCCTCCAAGGAGCTGGGTCTGTGACCACACTTGGTAAGAGCCAGAGAGTACTGGTACCTCTCACCTCACATTCCAAGGAGAATGGTGATGGACAAGTAAGGGGCATGGATGTTGCTCCACGGGAAGAGTTTCAGCTGGAGACTTGTGGGGATGGTTATACACAGTGCATATGCATTTAGCTGTACCCCCAAAGCATGTTAGAATAGTGTTGATTTCATTTATAAATTTCGCAACCATTAAAATCACCCAACCCCAAACTGAAAACATAGAGGAGTGGTGAGGTCTCAGGGTAGCGGGGGAGCAGCGGCAAGGACGTAGCACAGCCTTGATCTTCCAATTACAGGACTTCTCAAGGTTTGGAAGAGGTGAATATCTGGGACCTATGAGGTACTCTCACAGAGAGTCCTAGTGGCTCCAGATCTGTGCAGACCCCGCATGTATCTATCTGATCCCCCATGCTCTGACAAGATGTGACTGTGGCGTACATAGGCAAGGGGCATGGTTCTGTGGAGAGGTTGATGCTTGGGCTGAATAGGGAGGTGTGGGGGGCTGGGGGACTATGGACAGCAGTTCCCTGAAGAATGGGGCATCATGAGCCAGTCCTTGGGTACTGCAGACCCACCTCTGCCTAAGGCCGGGACTGCTTTTCCTCCAAGGAGCTGGGCCTGTGACCACACTTGGTAAGAGAGCCAGGGAGTACTGGTACCTCTCACCTCCACATCTCCAGCAAATATTGCCATCCATGAGCAGGCCCAGGGAACCTGGAATTCTAGACTCCTCTGAACAACCTGACTGGCCCCCTTCCTAAAGGAGAAACTGAGTCAGGGAGAGGCAAAAGAATACCTCAGTGTTAGCAGATGGGTGGACAGCTGAAGAAGCCAACTGTTTGAATCACCACCCTTCCTCCTGTTTATGGAAGAACAGGTTTGGTGAGCAGGACCCTCTCTGAATGGAATCTCTCAGTCAGCTGGAGGGGTGAGACCCAGTTGAACTAGACTGGAACCCTGCTCTGTCCAGGAAATGTCAAGAGCTAAAGCCTTTCTCACTTGTCCCCTGTAAGATTCTCACCAAAGCTTGTTAGGAGTGCTCTAATGAGTCCTGATTAGCAATGGCCCCATAAAGGCCTAGTTTGCATATAAAAAGGTTGGCAGTTCTGAGAGTAAGTTCATTAATAATAATTGGAGAGGCCCAGGGATGGGCTGGACACATCTTCCTCTAAGTAGTGCTGATGTTTGACCCCAGTGCCCCTGCTTAATTGAAATGTAAAATGGCAATTTTCCCCTAGGCAATAAGGCATGAAGAGGCCATCTCCACCACCCTGCCCTTCCTCCCACCCATCATCCCAGACTGACCTGCTTCCTGCTAAGATGCCAGGTGCAAAACCATCTACAGACTCAAACCTCAATGGGAAATCTCAGAGAAGGTACCACAGTCCCCCAGAACTCTGAAGTCCTGTTTCCCCGCCCAGGGGCTTAGGAACTCTGACATCTTGGTCATCGACATTTGGGGTTCCTTAGCTAGAGAGAGATGCTGGGAATTAAGTTATAGAGTCCCTGTCTCCTTCTGCTCGTTTCAGAATCAAGAAGAGTGCACTTGTCATTAGCTGGCGTAAGTCCAGGGAGGAGCAGTCTTCTTCCAAATGTATGTTCTGGAGACTCCATGAGTTAACATGTGCAAGATGGCTGACTCAGAGAGTAAGCATCCAGCAAGTGTTTCCTCTTTCCTTGCCTCCCTCAGCTCCGGCTGGAGTCTGTCCCTCTTCTGTTCCTAGTTTCTACTGCCTGTTCATAGGGCCCATCCATCTAGCCCACTCCCATCTCTCTTCCTTTTCCAGAATTACAGCATCAGTTCTTGGCAGCATATCCCAGCCTCTTGCTGGACCTGACTCATCTCAATACCTTCAAGTGCCTCAGGCATGGGAGAGACAGGTAGGGAGGAACGTCCTCTGTCCATGGCTCTCCTACTGAGAATCCTCTCTCTTAGACTGTTCTGTTCTGGTAGGTAGGATCTTGGAACCTTGAAATGGGTTAGAATGGCATTGCTTGTTGTCTAGCTTCTCTGGGGCTGTGGATTGTGGCCCGGTTATCCGTTGCCTTGCTTCTAATATCCACTTATGAGTAGGTACATACCGTGTTTGTCTTTCTGGCTCTGGGTTACCTCACTCAGTATGATTTTTTTTTAATTCCATCTATTTGCCTCATGTTCCTCCTCCTACAGGAGGTCCCAAGGCTCTAAAGAGATGGGTTCCTGGGAACCATGAGGTAACCACACAGGGAGTCTTATTGACTCCACCTCTGTGCCTCTGAATCTGGTCCCCTGAATCTATCTATCAGGAGAAGTAACATCCTTAAGTTACTTTGTCACATGCTCAGAGACAGGAGACAGACTAGCCAACCACATGGCCAAATCCTCTCTTCATCCACAAAATGAAGATATGGTATGGACTAGATGATTTTTATGGTCCTGGGCCATACTATAAAGGCATACTATAAAATACATATTTGGGCTTTGTCCCTGGTTCCTGGCACAGAGCTTCTAAAACCCTTGGAGTTATGGTGATAGGAACTTTCTGTTGTTCTCAATAAGCCCATTTCAACCATATTTGAGTTTAAGCCAATGAAGAGCTCATCTGAGGATGGGGACTATTTGCTAGCTCACCGAGGGATGAGAGGAACTTCCCAGGGGCTGCAGAAGAGAGAGGAACTAAAAGTTGAGTTCAGTAGCAGTGGCCAGTGGTAGTGGATGTTGGGAGAACCACTCAAGTACACCATTGCAGATCAAATAGAATGCATTTCTGCTCCTCTGATCTTACAACCATTCTCTGGAGTAAGCACGCTGCTGGTTGAAGAGGAGTTAATCAGTCCTGCCTGCATAAAGGGACTGCCATAGGAACCCCACATAAGGAGCTCAGGAGATGCTCACTGGCCACAAGCACGTACTGCTCTTGCAGAGGACTGGAGTCTGGTTCCTAGCGCCCACATCAGGGAGCTCATAACCATATGTACCTCCAGCTTCAACAGATCTGATACCCTCTTCCTGCCTCCTCTGGTATTTGCATGAACGAACGCAAGCACACACAGGCACACACACACACACACAATAAATAAATAAATAAATAAATAAATAAATAAATAAATAAATGAATAAATAAATAAATAAATAAATAAATCTTAAAGAAAAGGAACCTTCCATGAAAGAGTTCCTGGAACTTTCTAGTTGGCGAACAGATGGCAGGACCTGAGAGGGTGTACACCTGAAGCAGGACCTTGTTCCCACAGACCTCATTCCTCACAGCTTTCACTAGCTCCTCATCTGCATCTTTTGTACAATCCTTTCTAATAAGCCAGAAAATGTAAATAAATGTTTCTCTGAGAGCTGTGACCCATTGCAACAAAGTATCAAATGTGAGGAAGCCCAGGTTATAGACAGCTGGTCAGACCCATAGGTGACCATGTCTTGTGATTTGTGACTGGCATCCTAAATGGGGGTGAGCCCTCTAAAGTGTGGGATCTGACACTAACTCCAAGCAGATAGCACCAGAATCGAAGGAAACTGTAGGCTTCCTAGCTGGTGTCTGAGGAAGATTAGAGAACAGCTTAGTAAGGAAGGAAAAGTGACCCATGTGGCGTCATGAATGTGACCTATGGAGAAGAATGGCTTGCTTTCCTTTCTGTCCTAGCTCTATTATTAGCCTAATAGATGATCTGGGACTCATCAATAGACTCTTTTTGAAGCTCATTTTTTTCCATCTCTACAATAGGAATAGCAATATCTCCTCAAGAAAAATGGAAAACAAAGAATAATCTCTCTCTCTCTCTCTCTCTCTCTCTCTCTCTCTCTCTCTCTCTCTCTCTCTCTCTCTCTCTCTCTCATACACACACACAGCATGCACACGTACACACACATACACATACAGCATAATCAAACCTATTTCTTTACATGCTAACTTCAAAAAATTAAAAAACAAAAACACAGTATCTACTTAGTTTAAAATGTGGTATCTAAAATACC
The DNA here is from genome assembly GCF_049852395.1 of Peromyscus maniculatus bairdii. Taxonomy (NCBI): domain Eukaryota; kingdom Metazoa; phylum Chordata; class Mammalia; order Rodentia; family Cricetidae; genus Peromyscus; species Peromyscus maniculatus. The sequence continues at coordinate 58,967,168 of NC_134854.1, read as the reverse complement.
AATCAACTGAATGAATGAAGAATCAGCAAGGGTGACAGGAGACTTTACATGGAGATATGGTTATCAGCAGGGAAGTATTTTATTATTTTAATCACTGGTATTTTTCGGCCTGGTATCTCCTAGCACTGGACACCGGATCTGGTAGTCATTCTGTGCTCCTGTTGCAGTTCTAGCTGATGTGGTTAACTTGGCGCAGGGATTCAGTCCCTACCCCCATCACACATACTTTCCCATGTGCTATCTTGTTTTGTAACACGACTCATGTCATCATCCTGATATTTCAATGAAGACGATTCAAATAAGCAGTAACCTCAGTACTCACAAATGGTGAGTCAGTATTTTCTTCTGCTCATCTTATTTTCAGCCACAGATGATTATCTAACCCCACACTGATTCCCTCCAAAACATTCTGCCCTCTCTTTTCAAAGCAGGTATTTCTCTGAACCGTCATTTGAAAGGGGCCAACTCTTGCAGAATAGAAAACACCTGTATTTGACAAGATTATGTGGAGACGTGAATGCATGCAGTAAGAAATAGTCTCCCTTGGAGGCTGTTTCACCCTGTGGCTACATTCTACAGTTGTAAGAATAGACCAAAGATATGGAGGGACAGTGGCTTGAGGCACAAGCAAATATTTAATAGCTTGAAATTCTGGAGGTGGATCCGGATGATTCCGGGTCCACAGGCTGGCCCCTTGTATATTGCAGTGTTCACTTAAATGCACACAAATGAGGGTGGGTTACCGAGTGCCGGGAGCAAAGGCAATGTAGGAAAGCCATGGAGCTGCCTTTCCATCCACTTTGTCCAGCTTGCCAGTGGCTCCTTTGGGCAGAGGCTTCATAGCATATTTAAATAATTGAACAAGGACATAAAGAATGCTCCTGGCTGGGAGAGAGAACACTGCCTTCAGGGCTGGGGCTGCCTGGGACTGCCTGGAGGGCTGAGGGACAGGCTTGTAGATTTACAGCCCCTGATGTATTTGCAAGATGAAAGCTCTGTTTCACCCAGTTGTTACAGTGAAATTGGGAGAATGCAAAGCTCTTGGGGACAGCCGGTCTAGAGTGTCTAAGGAAAGCATGATTTGCAGGTCACTTCTTCTCCCCCAATACTACTTCAGCCCCCTCCTGGCATCAATTCTAAACAGGAGCCAGCCCCAGTAGCCCTAACAACTCCCCAAATTTATACTCACCTTCTCAGACCCCTGATGCTCAATACAAAGATGTAATGCATCATATATTTTCTTGCTGTTCCCCAAGTTTATAATGCCATTAGCATGATCTACGATGGGCTGGTTTATGGAGAGAGCGAAGTAATAATACAGAAAGGAAATACCCATAACCCCAAGGGGGAGGGGCAGGTGAGATTGATGGAAAGTGCAGTTGTCTGGAGAAATGGCAGCCCAGTAATTGAATACCTGAAAGGGGGATGTGTGCATGGGTTGGAAACAAGTTTTTGAGCTGGGTTTGGCTTTGTTTTCTCAGGGGAGGGTTAAAGGCATAGTGGGAGTGGGTCCTAGGAATTAAAGCAGAATCACTGACGGTGGGGATAGCCTAATTTCTCTCCAAAATCAAGCCTGGGATAAATGCCTTTGGCCTTTATCTCTAAGGGTGGATTTCATTCAGAACCAGGGACAAGCAGCAGTCTAGGATTCTTCCTTTCTGGTTCTGTAGTTCTAGCTTGAACTTGACCTTTAGAGTCCCAGAGTTCATCATGTCTGTCCTAGTGTAGGACATCTTGGAGGCATCAGGGTAGCAGCGGATGTTGGGAGAACCTTTCAAGGACACCATTGCAGATCAAATAGAATGCATTTCTCCTCCTCTGATCTTACTACCGTTCTCTGGAGTGAGCACACTGGCTAAACGTGAGGAGGAGGAGGAGTGTCCAGAACCTCCCTTCTGAGATCGTTCCCCTGGGAACCACCCATGTATCTGTAACTTTCCTAGCTTGGTGCCTGGAGAGCACAGCTTCAGCGGTGGTTCACTTTGATTTTTCAGCTCCGATGAGAACCCACAGTGCAACAGCTCATTGTGGACCACCTCTTGCCAGTGGATGTGTTCTCTATAGCAGCTCGTCTTAATCATCGCTACCAAGGGTGTTGGCTAGATGGATCTGTTCAGGTGAGGCTGTGGAGGAGCCAGCAACTCTGTGCGGTGCACACAAGGACAGGGGCTCCTGCAGCTCTGGTGATGGCTGTCCAGCCGAAAGGCCATTCCAGGAGATGGCAGGAAGCCTTGTGGACACTAAGGGAGGAGGACTGGGAGCAAGCAGGGAGACACGGCCACCCTAGCATGCTGTCACCTCATCTCTCCTCTCCCTTTCTATCTGCGCCCAGGTTCTGGCAGCCGATCTAAGGGTCTACGTTGTTATCACAATGCCATCATTAGTTGAAACAAAACCATCCCTTGTAACTGGGATATAGTTACTATAAACGACATATGTTACTGGGCATTCTATTTCTAATCATTGTAATTATGCCTGAATACTTGCTGTTCATAACACAACTACAATGGTCCACCAGTTCGCCATTCCAGACCAATAACTTCGCCTGAACGTGCTCTTTGTTCCGAGGGAAAGAAGTAATTCAACACCCCTGGTGATAGCCAGGGAAGCCAGGGTTGAAACTGGAAGAGGCAGGATGAAAGCATTCCTGGGGATACAAGATGGGGCAGCCCAGATGAAAAGCCACCTGGCAGCCTCCCTCGTGGCTAAACAAAAGGACCCTCTCTGCATAGCCTCACGGGTAAAGGGGAGTGTGAACCTGAGGGCTTTGAGAAGAATCACTGTGGTCTGAGCCTCACCAGCATTCCCAGAGAGTCTGGGCCCAGGTGTCTAGAGGAACTTCAGGCTCTAAGACCAGGAGACACCCAGTCAGATGCCATTTGGAGCTCTAAGCCTTGACTGGACATTGACTGGGTACTCATTCTATAAGAACATTCATTGCACCCTTGCCCTGTGAGAACAGTTCTTGGCTGTGATTTCTCTTAAGTGCACTCAAGCTCGTATTTATCTGCAAGTACGGAAACCTAGAGGTCGTGTAGGCCAGTGGTGTCCTATCAAATGCAGATCTGAAGATCTCATTATATGCTTTTAAGCCTCAGAAACTTAAGCACAAAGGCTCTAGGGCACCGTGAGATAACTGGCTTCACAGCCGCTGTAGGCTGGGGCTGGAATGCCCCACTAAAGCCTATGTTCTTAAGGCTTATTCCCCAGAATGATGCTACAGGGAGCTGGCAGTGGGAACTTGAAGGGAGGTTTTACTGGAAAGTCTTAGGTCACTGGGGGTGTGTCCTTGAAGGGAATTGTGGGGCTTGGTCCATTTCTTTTCTTTTCTTTCTTTTCTTTTTTTAACTCTTTGACCGTCATGAAGTAAGGTGCCTTCCAGCAGGTCTGAAAGGAAACAGGTCCTTCCAAACATAGATTAAAAACTCCAAAACCATGGGCCAAAATAGACCTTTGCTCTTGTTTTGGTTGTTTTTAATTTTTTCTTTTATTTTTATTTTTTTAGATTATAATATATCTTAACTATATCATTTCCCCCTTCCCTTTCCTCTCTCCAAGTCCTCAAAATACCCCTTCCTTGCTCTCTTTCAAGTTCATGGCTTTTTTTCATTAATTGTTGTTACATGCATATAAATTTTCCTTAATATAACGTGCTCGGTCTGAATATGTTACTCATGTGTGTTTTCAGGGCTGACCTTTCGGCACTGGAAAACCAATTGGTGTGCTCTTCCGGGGGAGATTCTTTCTCCCACTCTCAGCGTTCCTTGGTTGTCTGTAATTCTTTGTGTGGGGTTGAGGCCTCAGGAGTAGGTTTATCCCCATCCACTTTGGCATGTCTGCTGTCCTTGTTCAGCTCATGTCTAGGCAGTCATGTTGGTGACACTCTGGGAGAAGTTTCTGACTTTCCTAGGAGACCGTCTCACAGCAAACTTCCCAGTCCTTTGGCTTTTGAAGTCTTTCTGCACCAACTTTGCCTCTTTTTAAGTTGTTTTATCTCAGGCATTTGCAATAACATCAGAAAGCCAACCATCACAACAGCAGAAGTTTAGATGGCTAGCTGTGAATAACTTCTCTGGCATTGGATAAAAAACACCAATGACCAAGCTCTCTTTCTGTTGCATACTTTCCCTTTGTATCCTTTTATTCCTGCTATAGTTGTGTTGGAAAACAAACAAACAAAAAGCCAATGGCTTTTTAAAAAATGCTACATTTACACTAGGAGGCAGAGATTCTGTTTTGAGTTCTGGAAACAATGGTCTTCTCTCACTGAACCCAAAAAGCTAGACTTAGTCAATAGTTCACAAATGTTTATTTGCTTAGTTCCTGTTAGGTACATCCACTAGGAAGATGTTGCCACAGCAACCGCATAAGGTAATCAACTTAGCCTCTTCCTCTATGCTCATTTCAAAATGGCCCTGGGACCAGAAACAAACTCTTAGAAATTCTTTCTCTTAAAATAAGCAGAAATCTAAGACAAAGAAGAGCCCAAGTTCATCCCATGTGATACTGTAGTAGGGAGAAATGAAGATTCTGAGTTACACTGGCCTCTCAGACTCCAGGGGCTTGGTTACCACGCCCAGCTTATGGAAAACAGAAAGAATTGAAGGGCAATGACAATGGCTGGATCTGTCTCCATGCCCTTGTAGTTAGCCATGGTCCTCAAAGCCTGTTCCTTTCTCAGGAGCCTGCTATCCAGTCCCCGGAGCAGCCATGGATCCCCAGCAGATTCTGACAAAGCCAGGCCTGAACAGGCCTTGTACTTGGAAGCACCATCTCTCACAGACAGCCCACCATTGTTCTGGGAAACCTGCTAGCTCTCACTTTGCTCTCTTTTGGTTCTTTTAACCTTTCTTTCTAAGCATCGAAGGCAACCTTGCCACAAGAGAACAGGAAAGAAAACGAGCAAGATAGCGAAGCAATTGCAAGCCTCCTCCGAGGTAAGGGAGCAGTGGGAGGCGTTTGCAACCCCCAAAGTCCATTGCTTTTGTTCTCTGTCTGTCTTGGGCCTTTCTGTTGCCAAACCTTGGTCAGGTTCACTATTCTGAGAGCAGGAGAAACCCTGAAAGTCACTTTGTCTGACTTCTATCATGTTCCGGGCAGATTTCAGATGGGCGTTTCCTGGAGCCTTGACCCCTGACCTTAAGGGGGTCGATCTACCCTTCTGCCCCTGTCCTCAAGATCAAGACCCAGCCATGTAGATGAGACTATCAGCCTTTTCCAGCTTTTCATGCCACAGTGGCCCACTGGCTGCCTGACTCTTCATGTTAATTCCATTTATATTAGACAAAGGTAAGAACTCACACATACATACTTACACTCACACATTTGTACCTGAACCTCCCAGCTGAGCCAGAACCATGGCGTCAATGCAGAGCTGAGCTCATCTACTGCTTTCATACTTTCATACAGTGTGCCTGAAGAGTCAAGGTTAGGGAGGAAAGAAGAAATCTGGGATCTTTTCTTGGTTTTCCCTCTCAAGAGAAGGGCCACACATGTGTTCTGTGCTTACAAGCAGCGCCTCTCACCATCGCGCTGCTGGGACCTACCTCGGGCAGCTTCACTCGGCCTTCCTGGAAGGAGCATGTGTTGGGATCGTGGGTGCAAACGTGTCGGTATTTACACCAGTGGCAGCGGTATGGGCTCTCCACGCAGGACAGACATCTGGGCACAGAGGAGAAGCACACATCTTAGAACTTCAGCCCAAGCACCCACATCTCTAGACTCTAGCAGAACATTTTGCTAGAAAGGGAGATAACCCTTGAATGATGAGCAAAGGCAGACCTCATACAAATCCACACTTCTCTTCTCAAGGCCTCAGGGAATGAGCTCCTCACTCAGAGCTGGAACCCATTTCCTCCAAGGCCTGGTGAGCCTCCCTCTACCTCCATTGGTCAACATGGTCCTTTGCTAAATAGGAGATCAATAAAGATTGGAGTCTATAGGAACTAAGACAACCCCCAAATCGGGTTTTAATTCAGATTGCCTCCAAGTCTTACTGGTAAGGGCATGCACCAATGATGCTCTGATAACAATGGAAGCTATCAAGGTTCCAGTCTCCACACTGTGTGTCCTGGCACAGTTGCCAACCCCACCCTTTACCTTCAGGAAATAGGCAACTTTGTAAGAGCCAACCTTATGTTGCTTAAAAACCCAACATGGTTCCCTATTGTCACAAGCTCAAAGGCCTTGCCACACAGGCAGAGCTGCCCCGAGCGCCACCCTTCTCACAAGGGTCTGGTGCTGCTACCTTGAGCAGGCCTCATGCTCTCCACAGGCTGTTCTACCATCTGTCAGAGCTTTCTGTTTTCCTCCACTTGACCAATCTTTGGCCAAAGGAGAGTTGGTCCCTCTGGGCCCTCACTTTGTAAACCTCTGTGCAGGGATACTCCTAACTGCTTGGTGTTCTATTTCATCATTAAACATCAAGTTCTTCCATGAGGCTACTAGGCTGCAAACCTCGACCAAGCAATTGGGCAGGTATTGGTTCCAGTGGAGGGCAGGGCCTGAGTGCTGGGGTCTTATTAATTTGTGAATCCTCTATCTGATGAGTAACACTGTAGATGAGATGGAAACATCACACCTAATTGAATTTCTTACTCTGCTTTTCTAGGGGCAATAAGGGAGGAAGGGAATATGCCACTCAGAGGTGAGGTCATAGGCAACTCAATGACAAGAAGTAATTCTGATATTGAAGCAGCCAGCTCTGGCTGGGCAGGATAGATGCTTCCTTCCTTGAGGTCCCAAAGTAAGCTAAGCTCTAGTCTCACAGACACCCTACATGACCCTTAACGTTTTTTTTTATCATATTAGAGTCCCCTAAATGTCATGTTACATACCTACCCTGTAAAGAGAGGAATGATAACAGTATGTTAAAGCAAACAGGAATGTTGGAGGTTCAGGCCATGTGTTTTCCAAACTCTCTCTATGGAATCCTAAAGGTTCTACAGAGGTCCTTTGGAGACTATATACAGTCTCATGGGGCTCCTAGATAGAGGGGCTCCTGGCCTCATAATTCCCCCAATAAACAGCCTCTTCTTCCATCTGTTCTGCATACTGGACTTCCATACCTAATTTTAGTTTCTATGGTAAGGAAAATTAAAATTGTACATCTCCAATCTGGTTCAATCTCATCCTTTCATGGAGGAAATAGCAACATAGCCGTAGGAAAAGGCAAGAGTACTACCTAGTCAACGAGCCACATGGGCTTCTAAAGGTTGCCTTGCAATGGCTTTTCCGCCTTAGAGCCATCCTGTGAGAGTCAAGTCTGCTGTACAGTCAGCAACAGCAGTGTCCCAACCAGGGACTGCTCCGATAGGACAGTGCTCCTGGGGTGTCATGTTGCAATTCGAATGTGAAATGTCCCCACAGGATCCTCTGCTTGAACTCTCGGTCCCTGGTTGGTGGTACTGTTTTGGGAAATTTGTGCAATCTCAGGGACTGTGACCTAGGTAGCAGAAAAGGGTCACCGGAAACAGGCCTTGAAGATGCCCACTTCTGGTTTTGGCCTGACTGTTCTGCTTTCTGACTTGCCAAGATGCAAGAAGCCATTCTACAAGCTCTCACTGCTGCAGACAAACCGCCATGATGTCCCCACCATGATGGGCTGTATGCTGTGAATCATGAGCCATAGTCAACTTTCCCTCCCCTAGATGACTTTCACCAAGTATTCTGTCACAGCGATTAGGAAATTAACTAACACAGGCCAGTCACTAACTATTGTGGTGCCAGTACCTTTAGGTCTCCTTTTATAGAGGACACTAGTGCACAGAATGGTCAAATCCTCCAGCTAATCTGCTGCCCATGATTACTATTTAGAGGTGGGAGATGCCAAAGCCAAACAAAGCCAGAGTCGGGTTTCTGTATCTCCATAGCAGGGCCTCAGCCGCTCTCTCTTTTGACTTTCCTTTTGCACTTATCAGTCTATGTGAGTCCTGACCCAGTTTATAGGGTGGGGCATTTAGTTGACTTGCTCAACCACCTGACCTCTCCTGGATACGTGTAAAGGCTGCCCTCCCTTCTCTGGTCCCTCCTCTGTGTAGGTGTGAACTGCTGTCCTTCAGGTGAGCTACATCACCCCTAGCAGAATGGTGGGAAGGGAATCAGACTTCTGCCAGGGAAGATGCACAGGCTAGGGGTTTGCAGGGCTCACACCATAGGCTCTCACTTTTGTCTTTTTCTAGGCTCTTTCCATTCACCCTATCAGTACAGGAGAGAGGCCCTTCTTCTAGCATTAAGGAGGCCTCCTTGGAAGCCTCCGTACAATGATCCCTTGAAATTGTCGCGGGGTCTTCTGATCTCTGAGTGAGCCTTGGCCTTAGGGACAGCAGGCTGAGAAGAGCCAGGGCACTTACGAGTTGTGGACGCTGCAGTTGTAGAAGACAAAGCTGGTGCTGGCGAAGGTCACGCCCGTCTCCTTTGACTTGAGTTGCAGCTGGACGACATGATGGTCTCCTATAAGGTAGAGCCCACCATCGGGGCCCGGGGAAGTTCAGGACCCAAGCCAAAGGCCCGAGAGCAGAAATGCACTCTAGGAAAGAGAGCCTGCTCCTCTGGGACACTGTCAGGCTTCCTAGGCCCCCGAGTCAGCAAGGTTCAATTCCAGGATGAACCTACCCCGCTCCCCACGCCCGCCCCCCACAAGTTATGTTTGGTGTCTCTTCTCTGTTATGTCACTGGACCCCCAGTCACTTATCTTGAGCTCATGGGCACACACACACTCACATGCTGTGTCTAAATGCCTCTCAGAATCACAAACAGTGATGAGTAGCCAAGGAGGAAAAAAAATGTACGATCCAAGGAAAGCTGTTGCCCGTGGCACAAAGTGGCACTGCATATATGTGTAAATATGTGCACCTGACCTCTGTGCAGAGAGACCTAGGCCTGATACTATTTCCTCTGGGGGACTTGGCTCCAGAGGGGTGAGGGGTATAAGACCCCTCAGCTGGCGCCACAGAGGCATTGGAGCCCATGTTTAATTCACAGCCCTGACCCTGGACCCCACTTCCAGCCTTGTTCTCTGCCTTCCCCGGGAGCCTCATTAATCAATCAGCTCTGAATAAATGTGACAAGCCCAAATGGGAGGGACAACACGGAATCAATCTGCCTAGGCCAGCCTGTCCCTCACCAGTGTCAAGCCTGTGTCTACTCATATCCTTCCCAACAGAGTTGGTTCCAAGCAACAGGCAGCTGTGTGTGGGGGACAAAGTGCTCTAGAGTCAGGGACCTAATCATGTGACTGTGAACGAAGGGTTATGGAACCACTGGACCTGCCCCATCACACCCTTGCTTCTGGCTAGCATCCCTCTTCCCCAGTCCCCGCCCCCCAAGGCAGCTGAAACAAGAACACCACCAATATACACCACTGCTCTTCTGGCCTGGCCTCTATCTACCGTCTCTGTCACTTCTCCTCATCTAGGATGAGGTAGACGGTCGGTTGCTAAGCTGGGGCTGAGACAGAAGGGTAGTAGCAGTCAGTTTCCAAGGGTAAAAGAGGAAAAGCTCACCTCTACCCCTTTCAACCGTCAGCCCACTCCCTTGGACTTATCCCTGCCCCTAGGCTCCCTCAATCCCCCACATCTGTCATGAGTTCTGCTACCCAGGCACAGTGAAGAGTCTGCCATCCAACTTTGCCTCCTGGGACCGCTTGCTCACCATTTTCTGTGATGATGCGGGGCACCTCCTTGGCTGCAGGGGAGTAGCACTGGATCTGATTGCCTATTACCAGCCCATCCATCTCTGACAGATCCTCAAAGGTACAGTTGACACCTGCTGACAGCTCCGGGACATTGTATGTCTCTAGAACCAGCTGTGAACAGGCCAGCCAGGCAGGGGGAAAGAGGAGAGGAGGGGGAATGGGGAACAGAAGGAAGAAAGGCAGCAGGCCGAGAAAGAGACAGACAAAGGAGAATTATTACCATAGATCAGTTTGTTACAAGAGTGGTGTAGAGAAGGCAGTGGGAGGCAGAGGCAGAGACTAAAGAAACCCACTAGGATCTGAATGGATTTGGCCCCAGAAAGCGGGAATGCTTAGGGGATTTGTGTGCTAGAAGAATTCTGAGCAGGACCAGGTTGGCTGATAGGCCACCTCTTCCATTTGGTAAAATGAGAACACTAATGACCACATGCTTAGTGCTAGAACTCAGAAGTCTGTAAATCATTCTCCTGATGGACCCACATTGGCCTCCTTTGTAGATAAAGGGATCATTCCCAACACTCATTGCTGCATGGTCTTAGTCTATCATTCTGTATTTACTTGCATGCCAATTAATCCCAAAGTGGCTATGGATATTTAGGCACACCCATGGCATATTTTAGGTTATAATAAAATATTATGCTTTTTTATGTTTGGTAATATAATGCTATTTTCCTGCAAATATATATTTTGAGCATATCCCCCACGCTCCACCACTCTCCCCATTTCCATCTCTCACTCTCTGGTTAGTCCCACTTCCCCTCTTTTTATAGCTCCCACTTTTATGTCATATATAAATATATGATTTTATGTCTCTATAAAATCTAGGACCCACAAATGAGAGAAACATGGTATTTGTCTCTCTGAGACAGATCTAAATTCAGTTAATAGTATCTTGTTGCACCCATTTTTCAGCAAATGGCATGGATTTGCTCTTCTTTATGACTGGAAACATCAGTGTTCAAGTATCACATAGGAGTGAGTACTATATCTGGGTCATATGGGAGGGTCTGCTTTTTTTTTTTTTTTTTTTTTTTTTTTTTTTTTTTTTAGGAACCTCTGCACTCGTTTCCATAGCACCTAGACTAGCTTGAATTGCTACCAGCATTTTGTTTTTATTTGTTTTCTTAACGACTGCCATACTGACTGGAGTGAGATGGAATTTCAGTGTGGCCTTAATTTGCGTTCCTTGATCACCTTTGATATGGTCACTTCCTTGTGGAAGTGGAACCTTTTCTTCACTATTCTTGCCCATGCCACCTTTCTTGGGTTCCCAGTAGACACTTCCTTCACTAACATCTCCGACCCTGACCTAGAGCTGCTCCCAAGAGGCCTTGGTGCTTTCTGTTGGGGCAGAGTTCTTCCCTGGATTCTGACCTCCCCTCCCTTACCAGCACATTGTACTGAGAGACAGAGATGTTGTTGGGATGGACTGTCAGCCGGACACACTGCTTCATCTCTGAGGCAAACCTTCGGGGTTCCCTGGAGCGCTCACACCGTTCCTTCCGGGTGCACCTGGGAAGGACACACAAGGATCATCAATGGCCCAGAAAGGGACTGCCATACCCAGAAGCTCTTGGGCCTGTCTGAATTTGGGCCTTGGGCCTAAAGTGCTCACTTCCCTTCCTCTTCAAGCTTCTATCATGCTCAGCTTTGGAAAAGGCAGCAATTCCCCTCACCTTCAGAGGCACCCGAGGAGTCACACAGTCTTGTCCAGTCTACTCTCTGCTCATCCACAGCCTCTGACACCCTCCACCCCCTTTTTTTGCAAACCTCACTTCTCCCCATGTATGTGTACACTACATGATACATATTGTATTGCTTTTGTACACCCAGGTCTGTCCGGGTTTCCGTGTCTGTCTAATTCCTGTCCAATTCCATCTAGATCTACAGACAGACTAGTTTAGCTGTTTTGTAACTGCAGTCCTCCTGCCTCAACCCCAGGCAGATATGAAATTCCTCCTTATTTCCTCCATAGCATCCTGGAGTTTCTCACAGTCTAGAAATTCTTGTTTTTTTTTTTTTTTGGTTTTTCGAGACAGGGTTTCTCTGTGTAGCTTTGCACCTCTTCTGGAACTTGCTCTGTAGACCAGGCTAGCCTCAAACTCACAGAGATCCGCCTGGCTCTGCCTCCTGAGTGCTGGGATTAAAGGCGTGCGCCACCACTGCCCAGCTAGAACTTCTTGTTTTATGATGGTTATTGGGCTAAAAGTAACCCTCTCCTACTGAGTGGGAGCTTCTCAAGAGATGAAACATTGAGAAGAGAGGTCTTAATGCTTCTCTTACGTCCTTAAGGCTCTATCTAGACATTGCCTCTCCACCACTCCTCCTAGGCTCAGAAGAAAGCACCCGACTATCATCCATAGTTGTTGGACAAACCTGAACTCCCTGGGATGAATTCAAGGGACCCCAAGCCAGAAGGATGAGGTCAGGAGTAAGTCTGGGGGTCCCCATGGCATTCTCTGGCGGCTCGAGCAAACCACTGGCAACCAGAGTGTCTGCCTCTAAGTCTTGGGAGTTAATTTACCAGGCCAGCTCCTCGGCAAGGACTCCATTACCGTCAGCCATTAGGCTAATATTATGGACTTTTCCAGAGTGTCTGAGCTGACATCGCTATTAATAGTGTTATTACGCCCATTAACAGTGGACCCAGAGAACTGGTACAGCTTCAATTATTCACTGACTCCCCAACTTTGAAGTTCCTATTTCCAAGAGCAATCAGTAGGTCTAAAAAGAGTGTCTTTGATTAAATTATGAAGGGGGGGGCAGGGGTGAAGCTGCTTCCAGGCCAAACAGCACCGGAAGTTACTAAATAGAACAGAGCTCTCTCTCTCTCCCAGGTTGGGGGAGGAGGCATAGGTGGGAACACATCTGACTTGGGCTGTTTGCTGTTACCCAGATTCCTAGGGCTGCATCTCACCACAGTCCTAGAAAATACAGGATACAAGAAGCCACGTGTGATTTACAGCTTTGAGCATCTAGGCCAAATGCTTAATCTCTTGGTGTGTCAGTCTTTTCTTCTATAAAATGGGAACAACGTGGTATCACACAGCTGGAGTTTCCTGAAGATTCCACGAGACAGTGTGTGCTAAGCAGTTAGAACTGTGCATAGCTTAGAGAGGGGTGTCAACAGTGTCAGCCAGTGTCACCCCACCACTCCCCTAACTTCCTCAGCCCACGGCCCTAAACTGCAGCTGCTGTGGACCGGTTCCTTGGCACATCAAAGGAAGAAGGGCTAAAGGCCCAGGGAGGCTCAGCACCAGGAAGGGCAGGACAGTGACAGCATGCTGCCTACCGGTGGGGTGGTTAGAGCGTCCTTTCCTTAACAGCTGGCGAAAGTGTGTCCAGAACTGAGCTCTGTCTCATTGGAAGGTTAAGTTTAAGGTCAGAACCAGGGATGTTTTGACATTTCTAGCATCCTGCATGGTTCAGGAGTGTGGAGGCTGCGAATGTCCAAAACCACAGACAACTGACCTTAAATGGGACGGGATGATGGCAGGGAAGGGCCACGACTTCTGTGTCTTATGGGGTCCATCAAGATAACAGTCTTTAGCCTTTTGAGAATGTGGTTTTCAAGTGGCTCATGCCAGAGTTAGAGAATATAAACAGGGCTCATTTCTGGTCCTAGAAGAGCCCCTGGATTGCTTCCCACCAAGGGCTCCAGTACTTGGGAAAGCAGCGCTCTCCACCGGGCAGTAGAGGCAGCAGGGTCCGTCTTCATCCATTTCATCCACTTCCTAGGTCGGGGAATGGGTGCTTATGTAGGCTCACAAAAAGGCATGAGTTTTCAGGCATTTGTCTCTGTCATCCCCACAGTGGCCTCTGCCCCAAACACAGATACGCAGGTGACCAGCAGGCCCCAAGGGGACCCACCTCCCTCAGCCCGTGAGTTAAGGTCTTCTTTGCTGAGCTGCCTTTCTTCCCTTTCTCACCCCACTTCCTGTGCACTGGGCCCATACAGCCCTAGACCAGAGGTTCTGTGAGCTCTAGGGAGAAAGGCCCTGGGCCCCTGCAAGGGGTTATTATTCAAGCCAGTGGTTCCAATGAGATTATCCTCTCTAATGAAGCAGTTACCTCCGCCCTCCCCTAAGCCTGAACTTTCACTGCTGGAGAATTCCCAGCCAAGTGGAAAATTAGAAGGGAAAGGAATGGAGAAGGAAGGGGGTTGAGGGAGAGGGTAGGGGAGAGGGGGTGATTAAGTTTAGTAGAAATTAATTCCTAAACACACACAGAGAAATATTAACTCCCAAGGGCTGCTGGCCAAGCAAACAGATTTCAGCATGGAGACCAGGCTCTCTGATGGGGCGGCTCAGGTAAGCCTCCCAGCCAGAGGGATCATAGCTGGGCTGTCTCCCCCAGACCCCCTGGAGTGGGTCCACAGGGCCCAGAAATCAGAAATCTCCCATCCTCAGCACTCTCTGCTGGCATTGGCCTATGTTTGAACTGGATCATTTAGAAGCTCTATGCTTAGATCATAATGAAGAGAAGGAGAAGGAGGAGGAGGAGAGGAGGAGGGGAGGAGGAGGGGAGGAGGAGGAGGAGGGGAAGGAGGGGAGGAGGAGGAAAGGAGGAGGAGAGGAGGAGGGGAGGAGGAGGAAAGGAGGAGGAGAGGAGGAGAAGGAGGGGAGGGATAAGGCAGGGGGCTTCCAGATGAACCCAGCTATAGCTTGGATCTTCAGTGTCTCCCATGGGTCCCTGTGTTGAACCTCGTTTCCTGGCCTAGTGATAGAACATCTAGGTGATAGAACCTACTAGAATGAAGCTAGGTCACTGGAGGAACAGCACACGGGGCCAGAACCCTTCTTATTTCTCTCTTTGCTTTCCAGCTGCCCCGAGGTGAAGAAGCTTCTCCATCACATGTCCCCACAGTGACATACCATGTGGTCACAGGCACAAAATAACAAGTCCAACATGAAAGAACAGGTAGGCAGTGGGCTGGAGTTGGCAGAAGAGGAGAGGAGGGTAGGAGGAAGAGCAGGAGAAGGCAAAGACGTGGCCTCGCTGATCTCTTCTATTTCTAACAGTGTGTATTGAGGGAGACGGCACCTTTCACTCAAGCCACTGGGCAACAGTGACGACAACGGATCCTGATCAGCTTCATTATCCACTTTATCCAACGTCCTGGCATCTTCATGTCCATTAGTGTCATAAGGTACAGCTGGCTGGAAACACTGCTCTGTGCAATCTTGGATGCTCTTCTTTATGCAGGCATCAGTGTGGTTCTTTCTGTCTCTGTCTCTGTCTCTCTGTCTCTGTCTCTCTGTCTCTGTCTCTGTCTCTGTCTCTCTCTCTCTCTCTCTATCTGTGTGTGTGTGTGTGTGTGTGTGTGTAAATTAAAGCCTTAGAAGCAGCCCAGCTCTTTGGAATGTCCCCAGAGAGCCAAGATGTTAGACTGACGAGTTAACCATAAAGCTACAAGCATTCTATAAACTTGTGTGTGCGTGTTTATGTATGTATGTGGGTGATTGTATATATACATGCATGCACATATAAACATGAAGGCAAGGTGTCTCCCTTGATCACTAACGCTCTTATATTTTGAGACAAGGACTCTCACTGAATGGGGAACTTACTAATTCAGCTAGGCTGGCTGGCCAGTGAGCTCCAGGGATCCCCCTGTCTTTACCTCCCCAGTGCTGGGATTACAGGAACATGTCATCACACCTGGCTTTTCATGTGAGTGCCAGGGAGCTAATGTCAGCCCCTCAAGCTTATATGGCAAGAACTATAAAAAAACTAAGCCATTTCCTCAGACCCTCTGTAGTTTATATAAGAAGGTGGCATTTTTACTTGCTCTCCTTTCATTATAAAGCATCTATAATATTTGTGAATGGGCATGTACACACACACACACACACACACACACACACACACACACACACACACACTCACACACACTCACAGAGCCCCATGGGGGCTAGGAAGGAGTCGGTTAAGAGAAGAAAGCAAGTTCCCTTAAGTCGGTCAGTAGCTAGTGAGCCAATGTGAAGGGAGTTGAATATTCTAGTTTGAGACTTTCCTCTGGCCTAGAGACTGACAACCGTTGATAAGGAGTCAGGCAAACAAATATGCTGGCAGAAGCAGACCCTACAATTCCCTATGACTCCGCAAGCCTTGAGCTAACAGTCCTAGAAGAGACCTAGGTTAGTGTTAAGGAAGTAGGTTAAAAATTAAGAAATAAAACAAGGCTCTAGGACATTGGTTCTCAACATGTGGGTTGTGACCCCTTATGGGGGGAGGCGAATGATCCTTTCACAGAGGTTGCATATCAGATATCCTGCACATCAGATATTTACATTATGATTCATAACAGTTGCAAAATTATAGTTATGAAGTAGCAATGAAACTAATTTTATGGTTGGGGGTCACCACAACGTAAGGAACTGTATTAAAGGGTCACAGCATTAGGAAGGTTAAGAACCACTGGTCTAGGATAGAGCAAGAAATGACTCACACCTTAGAGTCAAACTGTCTGTTAAGAGGATGACCAAGGATGTTGCTTAGGGAACAAACTACTCTATACTTCCCTGGCAGCCTGTGGGCATGGTCGGTGATGAAGTTGCCTTAAGGAAGGAAGGAGGGCTTCTGATAATGCATGGCCAGCACTCTCTCCAGTCCTGGGGACGGAAGGGAGAGGACTCCAGGAAGGAGGCCCTGGGGTCCAACCCCAGCCCCCAGCGACAAGGTCAGTCATGACAGCTGTATCTGAGAGGTACATGTCCCGTGTTCTAGGCCACAGCAGGGGGTTCCTGCACATCCCAGCCTCCAGCTTTCACAGCATGGCTGTGAGCTGGCTCCTCTCACCAGCATTCAGACCTCAGGAAATGGAATCTGGACTGGTCTGTCCACAGATAACATCTTAGATTTTACTCTCTTTCCACCTGGGTAGCGGGCTCTGTCTTTTCTACTCCCTCCCTCCTGTGTGGCCAAGACTCTGCAGCAGTGGTTGTCACCCTTCCTAATGCCGCAACCCCTTAATACAGTTCCTCACATTGTGGGGACCCCCAACCATAACATTATTTTCATCGCTACTTCATAACTGGAATTTTGCTACTGTTATGAATCATAATGTAAACACCTATGTTTTCTGATGGTCTTGGGCAACCGCTGTGAAAGGGGTTGTGATCCATCCATGGGTTGAAAACCACTGCTCTACAGGAAGAACTGAACCCTTGTGCCACGTGCTTGGGGTGTGGTGGGGCTTCTCCCAGCAGAGGAAGCCTGCAGGACCTGGAGGCAGAGATGCTGTGGAAGTCTGCACTTATCGTCACCCTGTACAGTCCTGTTTACGTGATCTTCCCAGGAGTGATGCTCATGACTCTTCCTAAGAAGGGCGGCGCTTGGGCCAATCAATGATCTGGGTCTGCCACTGGCAGTGGGATCCTGTTACCACCTAAACTAAGACAGGCTTTCTTGCCTGGGAATGGTGCCAAGGCAGGGGAAGCTGGGAGGGGGCTGGGGACCTGCCAAGCCTGGGGGTGGGGTGGGGTGGGGTGGTGGTGGTGCTGTTCCAGGCCCAGGACAGGGGACAGCTGTGATGGGGCGAAGGCAGACTGGGCTTGAAGGGGTTTCATTCCCGTTTGCCCAAATCAGAACAGGTGGGCTCAGACAGAGAGGACAGCCCTGGGAATGCAGGCTGAAAACTGCAGGTTGAATAAACAGGCAGCTTTGTGACTGCTGCCCTGGCCGTTAGGAAGACGGGCCTGTAGGCAGGGCCGGGGGCTGCAGAACAGGGTGGGGGGGGGACACTTCTCTGCCACACTAGGCTGGCAGGTATGCACTTTGTCACGTTCACTAGGGCAGAGGGGGGAACAGCAGAAAGGATTGAAATGACTGGGCCATCTCTTCAGCATATTCGGCTCATAGCCCTCCAGTGACCTCCCTGGTACAAAAGCTCTTTCAATGACATGGCCACCTGTTTGCAAAGGCTCTGTCATCAGGCTTCTCATTCCTCTGTTTTTTTTTTTTTCCCTATGGCTCTCTCCTACCCTCTTGTTCTTTTTTGTCAGTCTCTGTCTAAAACATACACACACACACACACACACACACACACACACACACGCATGCACGCATGCACGCACACACGCACACTACCTTATTCCTCAAAAATGACCAAGAAAACAGACGGAGCCACACACTCAGCGGCTCCTGTTTTGTTCTTTGCATGGATTTCATGAAGGTCAAGTTTGCTGGGGCACTCAGCAAGGGCCAGGGCCACTTAGCACAGGGTCTTGCCAGCACGGAAGCCTGACAAATGCTGATTCAGGGACCCCATCATTGTACCAAAGGCCTGGTCCCCAAGAAGATTCACGACAGAGACAATATAACCTGGTCATTTTGCATCCCTGAGGCTAGCACTGTGTCCAGCATAGAAAGTGCAGGACTGGTCTCAGACCCTCTGAGTGTGTGTGTGTGTGTGTGTGTGTGTGTGTGTGTGTGTGTGTGTGTTGTAGAGGCACATGCTGTAGGATATGCAGAAGACATGGAGGCAGGAGAATCATGAGAATCTTCATCCAGGTATGAAGTTACAGTTCTGTTGGCCATGAGTTGAATGTCAATGAATTGGCGGTGTTGATTGAGGAAGACGTCTTAATACAGATGTCCAACAAACGAGGTTATGTACCAACCCATTGATGAAAAGGTTGTGACCAGAGGTTCTCAGTAACCTGACTCTCTTTTTCTCTTAGGGGCAGTGGTTTGGTATTTGCTAATTCAGTGTTCACAGATCTTTATAAAATACCACTACAACAGGCAGTGGTGGTGCACATCTTTAATCTTGGCACTCAGGAAGCAGGGGTAGGCAGATCTTATTAGTTTGAGGCCAGCATGGTCTACAGAGTGAGTTCCAGGACAGGCTCCAAAGCTATACAGAGAAGCCCTGTCTCAAACACCTCCCTGCTCCAGAAAAGAATACCACTACTACATATAATGCGAATCAGTGGTACTCACAGCCTCACAAGTGTACAAGACAGGCGAACTAGACCACATTGATTTCAGCAATCATTACACGCTCTCCTGTCATAGCCACATAGTAGCTCCCACTGTAACCCCTTGGGTAAGGAGAGGTCCCAGAAGCAGCAGCTCAGCTCTGGGTGGCAGACAAGGCAACCCTTGTACAGCCTCTGTTCTCCGAGAGCCTGTGTTTAGTAAGGGTTGACATCTGATGTGCAAACTGGAGTGAGATGTGATGCCAGGCTGAAGGAGGTGAGGAGAAACAGCACGAACATCTGCTGGTTAAGCAAAGGCAGCTTGAAGCTGTGATACCCTCAGGGACTCGGGCACACCATTCAAGGGCCATCTAGGAAATCACAAGAGTCGGCCAAAGCCTAAGAGGAAGGACGCTTCGGAGCTCTCAGCCCTTGCTGTAGCCTATGAGATGATTGACTCCCCTACCTGATGTGCCAGTGTCCTGCTCGCCAAGCATCTGACCCAAATGGTTAGCCTCATCAGTTCTGCTATAACCCAGTGAAGTAGGCAAACTGTGCATCCTCTTTCCAGGCCATAGAGGAGGGCTGGGGATGCTGGGGAGACTTGGATTTTATTCTGGGTCAGACACCACAGTCACGTCCATGACTGTGTCCTTTATGGCATCCTGAGACTAGAGCTGCTGGCTTTCCTATGTGATGACCTGCTTTATGAATGACCCTGACTATCCTCTGGCTTTAGTTTATCTTTGTTTTGTGCCATAGGAGTCAGGGATGGCACCATACAAGGGGAGACTGAAGACATATAAGAAGCAGTGAATGGTATTTTCTCTTCTCAGACCTGCTTAACCTAGCTGTGGAGCTGGGTGGTGAGGCACTCTGGCCCTTCTGGAACCTTCTTTAAGCCCCAGTGTCCTGAATGCTCACTGAGATCAGTGTCCTATGGGGCTGGGATAGCATCATGGCACAAACTAACAGGGACAACAGAGACCTGCGTTTTGGTCCTGAAGGATTTCAGGAAGGGGCCAGCTTTAATGATTGCCCCGAAATAACAATTGTACCATGCTGTGATAACTAAGGCATGCCCAACCAGTCAGTTAGGTAGCTTCAAAGTTCCCAAGGAAGGAATTAGGTTGAGAATGCATTCATTCCTTTTCTGGGAGGTCTCAGTATGCTGGACAAAGAAATTTATCTCCTTCTGCCTTACAAGGTAGCATCGGGGACCTCTTCTGACTTGACACAAGCTGGTCTGCCTTCCAAATGCACCTCTCCACCGTCCTTTGTGGGGGCCAATCCTGGGGCTACTGCACTATTACCAGATGACCTTGATGTCCGTTTCAGCACAGTTTCCAATCTGCCTCCGAGTCGAGTGCAGCTCAGTGGTTCTCAATTTCTTTTTGCTATAACATGCCTAACAGATTTCAGGCCTTCCCTTAAGGAACTCAAGGCCTCATTATGTCCAACACCCAGAAAAAAGGAAGTTGGCTGTTCTATTGGAGAGGCTGTGTGAGAAATTAGGAGGGTGTTTTTAACTGTCAGAATCTAAGAGAGTGTTTCCTGCCTTTGGAAGAGGAGAGAGATAAGATCCCACCTCCAATTTCTTATAGTTCAAAATTACTGAAAATTACAACAAATGTTATTGGTCCCAAGTACTTCAGGCTGTTAATGAGAAGACTAAAATCTTATCGTATGGGGCTTGTGGATAGCTCAGAGAAGATCAGGTTTCGGGTGGCCACAGGAATCAGTGATGGCTGGAGAAGGGACAAATCCCACTGGATGGGGTCTAACTATGATAGCTCTTCCAGGAGGAGAGAATACAGATCTTGGGATTGGAGAGATGTCTCAGTGGGCAGCCGCTCTTCTAGAGGGCTCTGGTTAATTCCCAGCACTGACATGGCAGCTAGCAGCCATCTGTAACTCTAGTTCTGAGGGATCAGAACCCTCCTCTGGCCTCTGTGGGCACCAAACATACACATAGTACACAGACATTCATGCAGGCAAAACACTGATACATGGCAGATAAAAATTAATTAGAAATTAAAAATGATCTTCAGCTCTCTCCTATTTCCTGGCTCGTTGTCTGCATTTTCAGTTCATTCACCAAGTTACTATTGGTTTCCAGATGAATCTGATTGCCTTCTCCCCTCTTCTAGAGAATAAATGGAAGGAAAAGAAGAAGAAGGAGGAGGAGGAGGAGGAGGAGGAGGAGGAGGAGGAGGAGGAGGAGGAGGAGGAGGAGAAGAAGAAGAAGAAGAAGAAGAAGAAGAAGAAGAAGAAGAAGAAGAAGAAGAAGAAGAAGAAGAAGAAGAAGAAGCAGAAGCAGCAGCAGCAGCAGCACATGGTTATGTGCTAGCAGTTGCCCTGGCCTTTCTTCCCTCCTGACTTTAGGCCTGAGTTTATTTGTAGCCAGCTTATAGGTGTTGTGACAGCCAAGGAAGGGTCCTCATGTATGTCACACATAAAAGTAACAGGAAGTTCTATGGTTATAGCACAGAGTATATTGAATGGATGCTGAGTTACAAGATGGATATCACATATATACCTAGCATATAATTTAGTGGTCTGGTTGAATTTTGAGAAAAAAAAAATCCCCTGTCATTGAGGGCAGGGATGAAGGGAGGGGGAATCTTCTAAAACGTCAGCAAATTGAATTCAAATAAGTCCAAGGGTCTGCCTCCCTGTGACTCTCCAGGGTATCATTGCCATACATGTCTTAGGGGAACTGGACAAGTTAAAGTGAACCCAGAAAGAATGGCAGAGTGATAAAGCTTGCAAAAGGTGCAGGGAAGGAAGGGCGAGGAAGAGAAAAGTGCAGAAGGAGAGAGAGGAAGGACAGAGAGGAGGGTGAGAGCCACTGGCAGGAGGCGGGAGGGGGCAGCCGATGGTACTCACGTGTTGTGGAGCACACACCAGCCACAATGGGGGTCACCTGAGCCAAGACACTCGCCGCAGCTCCGATACTGCCCACAGGACTCCACAGGAACTCTGGTGAGCTAGAACAGCACAATGAAGACGAAGAAGCAGTCAAGAGCCGGCAGAGCACCTGTGGTTCACAGCTAAAATTGCCGTTCTAAAATCATCATATCACCCGAGACAGCGAAGGAGCGTGGAGGTGCTTAGGGCTCCGGCAACAAAGAAACTTTGGGGAGCCATATTGGAGTCAGTGGCTGCATAGTATCCTGAGGATATAACCACTTACTAGGTTCTAAGATGTGTCTGGGAATACAGAACACATTGAGTTCATATAAAATATCATAAAAGAGACTTACACACCATACACTTAAATTTTCCTATTACCCTCACCCCCAAATATTTCTGCAAATACCCAATCCGTTACATATTTGTTTCCTATCAAAGTAATAAACGAAATGCTCATTCTTTCTCCATCTTGTTTTGCTTCCCCTCACTCCCTTCCCTTAGGTTAGCACTTTTATTTTTCCAGAGAGCACTTAACCCCCTGCCCAGCACCCTTCCCTCTTCTTCCTCCTGGCTGTTTAACAAGGTGACTGATCTACCCTGTGGCTGCCTCCTGCCTCCTCCTGCTTCATACTGTTGACCAACTTGCTCCAAAAACTGATTTCACTGCAGTTCTTTCAAAGATCAGCCTTGCTATTTCCCCCTACCCACACCCGTTCCATGATTTGAGGCTTCCTCTCCAGCCCAGAGACTTTACATTCGCTTCCAACAGCAGCTTGTTAACATAAAATGTTCCACATGACATTTTCACTTAGCCCAAATGCCTCCATTTCCTGCACGCTCTTAAATATCGTTTGAATTTTCTTTGTTCTCTAAGGCAGCCTTGATGTCGCCTTACATGATGCTCAAGTACCTGCTACATAGTAGGTATTTAAAGATGACACTCATGATCAAATGGAATTTTAATTTTCTTTTTATAGCCTTGGTCTTTATTTCCTATTTTGCCAGTTTCTTCTTTATAAAAAGGGTTTTTTTTTAATATATTTTTTTTCATTTGGGATATTTTATATATCATTTTTTTCTCAATGGAGGGCTTCTTGTCTAGTCTTTTAGTTAGCCAGGACAACTAGCTATGGTCATGATCAGAACTGGCATGGTAAACTGTGCACACTGACCCGGCTGAACCGTCTCTGCTCATGAGTGAGCGCAGGGGCTGTGTTTTCCCTGCTGTTCCATAAAGCATCTGTGCTGTACACTTATGTCCACTTGGCAGGGGCTACATGTAACTCCTGCACAGGGAAACTGGCACCAGAGCCTGCTCAATTAGTCTCCACACTCCTTTGGAATTAATTAATAATTAATTCCAAGTCCCACTATGGGCTCCTTTGACTTCATTTCCTTCTTTCCTTCATCTGTCTTTCTGTAGCAGCCTCCTCTCATTCTCACAGATTTGCCCTTGGCCTTCATGGCTTGTTTCAATGTCTTTGCTTTGTATTTGGAATTTTCTGTGTTTTTCACACTTTTTTTATGTGTATGTCTGTATGCGCATGCACACACATACGTGCGTTTGTTGTGCACACATGCGGAGGCCAGAGAATAACTTTCAGGGATTGTGAATTCTAGGGATAGAACTCAGGCTATCAAGCTTGGTGACAAACATCAGTACCCAATGAGCCATCTCTCTGGCCCCTAGAATTTCGTCTTAAGTTCTACCATTGCCCAGGTGACTCCCCGGAGCACCTCAATGTCTTTATAATTAAGTTTGATGACCAGTTTCTTTTTTAAAATCAATTAGCCTGCTGGCTCTACAGGCAGCTAGGAATTTAGCTTAATCTTGGTACCACTTTAATTTTTCTTCCCCTCCTTAAGCAAATACCTTCTAGTCATGTAAACACATACATAATAGTGCTCAACCCGGAGGACCCTGACTCCTAGAAATTCAGGAGTAGGAATGAGATTCACAAGCTATTTTTCATATTTCCAAAAGCCTAATGGAAATTGGATTGTTGCTATTTTATGTGTTTATGCATACTCATGTGTGTCCCATATTAAAGTAGGAAATATATTATGACTTAATAAATGCAGTTTGTTTAGTAGACAGAATCTTTCAAAATATGACTCCCCGAGGGGAAAAAATAATAAAAAGGACTATAGATGGTGAAAGTTGGGAACCGTAAGTACATAATCATGTTTTCATGGGTTCCAGCTGCCTGTCTGGCACTCCATATTTTGCATGGGCTTAAAGGAAAAATATCATGGCTTGTTCAATCAAAAGCATTTTCTTGGTCTAAACTTAATTAACATTCTCCCCAGTTTCTCCTATCAACATGTTCAATAATCTGCCTTGCATGGAATATGCTCTGGAATTCCAGGGTGAACCCTGGGCTCTAGGGTGTACCCTACAATTCTGGAGTATACCCTAAGATGCTGGGGTGTGTTCTGGGGTTCTGGGATGTTAGCTCTGTTTCTAGTGTATACCTGGGGCTACAGGGTATGTTCCCGGGCTTCAGGGCCTGCCTCAGGGTTCTGAAGTATGCCCTGGGATTCCAGGGTATTCCTGTTCTCTGGAGTTCTGGGGTATGCCACTTTTGAGTAAAGAGCCATCCCCTGGTTGAGTTGGATACCTGAAAAACCTTTGCATTCTAAAAATAACTTGCCACTGGTGTTTAATAATGTCAGTAGGCCATAATTATAAAATCCTTCTTCTCTTGATTTTAAACAGCTGCCATCCCCCCCCCCTTGGTTGGAAAAGATGTCAGAGCCTACAGAGGGAGGTTCAAAGCACCCTTGGCCATCACTAGCAATGAGACCCTGTTGTCTCTGAGACTTGTTTTTCCTGTCCTTAAACTTGAGATTAAACCCCATGTTTCTATTCCTGAAGCATATGACCAGGAAACTGATTCATATGGGGTCCAGGGTCCAGCCCTCCACAGGGATGGTTAAGATTATCACAGGCTTTTCTGTGAGCATTGCATTCCCTGTCACTCATTGCACTGACCCATCTCCCGCGTCACAGAGACATGCTCTGAGCCTTCCCTAGCTCTGGGGAGCTACACTGGGAGTTAATAGATCTGGAAGATCCTTAGTCCCTTCATCCATCCTGCCATTTCCTCTTTAAAGGTGACATCAGCTCCTAAGCCATTCACCATTTCACTCTTCAGATGGGGCTCTGAAGTTCCCTGAGCTTCCCGGTTAGATTCAGACCCTTTCCTAGCTTCCCAGTCAGCTCTACATCGTTCTTTGATTTCAGCTACACATCTATATGTGACAGGACAAAAGCCCCCAACAGTCTGAGAGCTAGATCTTAGCTACTGCTTTGCTCCTGGTTCTCCAGATGAACTTGAACAGTTCCTTCCAGGTCTCTTTTCAATCATCTATAAAATAAGCAACCATAGGGCTCATTCTAGATTCCTTTTGAAGCTGACATTCCAGCTCCTTCTAAGTGTCCAGACAAAACCTCACCCAAGTCATTCCACCCTTATTGTTTGGCTTTCATGGATATGTATAAACATGATACTAGAGACTTTCAAGAGAACACACCCTGAAGACATTATCTGGGAATCTGGAACTTTCTCTTTGAAAGACCAACAACAGAGATTTTTGCCTTCCTTACAGCTCATTCCCACTAGGCATCATGTCATTTTTTACTATTTGCTTGTGAGGTTGATCTAAATGTTCCCCAGTCTCTTAAAGCATGGATGCTAAAATTAACAGGCCACAAGGGAATTCCAATAGACCAAAGAAAACAGTTGTCATTGTTTGAGGGTTTGATGTCATCTCTCTCCCTTTTGCAGAACCAGGGACCAGGGACTCTCAGAAGTCCCACTCTCAGGCCACCTGCTCTCCAGCATTGCCCAGTACTGCCTCTGTGGCTTCGTCTTCTCTAGCCACAACATTGCTTTCCTGTGGACAATTCTAGAGTGCGCCAGAAGTTTTCCTGACACTTTAGAATCACTTTGGCAAACTGGAATTAGTATAGCCATTCATCTCGGTTGTAAAATATATACCCTAAAGTCCTGGGCTCTGATTCACACCTTGCTAGTATGTTCCAAAGGTGGCCAGATGGTTTCTCAGCCACTTGCCCCCATGATTCCTCTCTCCACCCCAGTATCTGGATTCTCTACCTGCACTGGACACCAAACAAAGCTGCCTCTCCATCCCCCACCTCAGTTCCTCTCCTGACCCTGGAACACAAACCACTCCAGATGCAGAGCCACACGATTAATTAAAAGCACCCCACGCTGATGAAAGTCTTAAGCTACAGTGCCAGGCATGCTAATTAACCAAGTGAGGGAATTCAGACCACAGGAAGAGGTGAAAAAAGAGAAGCGTATGTGTGTCAGGGGGCTGACTTCTGTGGGGAGAACAATCGGACGACAGTGTGACCTGAGCCATCATAGTGATAGATGGTAGCTGAGACCACAGAAGATTGAGGTCCCTTCCCTGGCCACTGGACTCCAGGAGGGGTTGTTGATTGATGTGGCTACAGTGGAGCCCTTAGTGCTTCCAGGGAGGGAGCCCATCCCTTCTCAGGAACACCCCCACACTAGAGCAGGGGAAGAACGTGGCTCCTGGAACAAGAGGGAGGTGTGATCTGTAGAGCTGTCTTGGCACACTGCTCTACCTTTGTGCTACTACCACAGTTTCTGGGTTTTTAATTTTTTTTTTTTGTTTTTGTTTTTTGAGACAGGGTTTCTCTGTGTGTAACCCTGGTTGTCCTGGAACTCACTCAGTGGACCAGACTGGACTTGAACTCACAAATACCCACCTGCCCCTGCCTCCCAAGTGCTGGGATTAAAGCATGTGCCACCACTGCTGGGCACTGCTCTACCTTTGTATAGAAACTTTCCAGGCAGCGAGCAATTCCTCAAAAACACGGAGCTGTGCCATGTAACACGGTGACTTGACTGCTGGGTACACAGTCAAAAGAAGTGAAACCAGGCCTCCAAGACACATTTGCACGTTCAGATTCCTAGCAGGATTATTCACAATAGTTAAAATGGAAGTTACCCAGTGTCCATCAACAGAAGAACGGATGGACAAAATGTCGTGTGAACTTAGGCTGAAATGGTATTCAGCCTTCAAAGGAAAGGAAGGCAGAGTGATGGCACATGCCTATGACCCCCGAACTCTGGAAGCTGAGGCAGGAGAGGTAAAAGTTCAAGCCCAGCATAGTCTAAACTAAGCTTGAGGCCAGCCTGGGTTACAAAGAGAGATCTTATCTCAAGAAGCTAAAAAGGAAGGGAAGGAAGGAGAGAGGGAAAAGGGAAGAAATTCTAGATCAGCTTTAAGGACAATATGTTAAATCAAATGGGTAAGACATAAAAAGGACAATTGATTGTCATAGTGAGTAATTAGAATGGTGGCTGACAGGCACTGAGCATAAGGAGGGAGGAATGAGTTACTACTGAATGAGTACAGAGTTTCAGTTTAGAGAGATGAAATGTTCCAGAAATGGCTGCACCATTTACGTATGCTCTAATGTCCATGGACACCCAGAAACAGTTAAAACAGCAAATTTCATGGTATATCTGTTGTGCAGTCATTATCAAAATGTTGTAGAAATGGTCTTCTGAGTGGACTTCGGCAAAGGGCTCATCTTCAGCAGGCCAGAACTGGCCTGAGAACACCTGCTCAGCTCCCACTGTCGGGGCAAGCAGGCTAATGCATTCATGCTCATGAGATATTCTGAGATGATACCTTAGTAAATAGACATGCATTTTTCAGCTCCTCAGTTTAATCTCCTGTAGACAAAGGTTTGGAGATAAGCCTCCCATCATGCACTATCATTTGTTTCCTGATTTGAAAAGATAATGTCACAGCCTATCTATCCAGAACTTTCCTTTCCTCCACACCCTCCAAGAGGCTCAGAATCCAAATGGTTCACATGCTGGTGAATAGTCCCTGACTGTAAAGATTTGTTCCTTTTATTTTTGAATTTATGTTTATAACACATAAATTCATATATTTACATATGAATTTATGTGCACCACGTGTAAGCAGGTGTTCTCTGAGGCCAGAAGAGGGCACTGAGGACCCCAGAACTAGAGTTCAGCAGTTGTGAGCTACCTAAGGAGGGTTTGGGAACCTGAACCTGTGTTTTCTGCAGAACAGTATATGTTCTTAACCTCTGAGGCATCTTTGCTGCCCAACCCTGCTTCAGATAATTACCCTTCTTCCCATGGCCTGTGGGCTCTTTCCTATCCTCCCTTCCCCATACTTTCCCTCCTCAGACTGCCTTCCTGGGAACCACACTGATTATCTTCGTTCTTTTCCAGCTAAGCTTAGCTTCCTTAAATAATATAGTATACTTTGGCTTGGTCTTAGACTATATTACTTTGTGTGTGTGCATGTATAGGTGTATATGTAATATTTGTGTGTATGTATGTGCATGTGTGCTAGAGGGCAAACTTGACTGTCATTTCTCAGGTGCCTCAACTTGTTTTTTTGACTGAGTCTCTCACTGGCCTGGAGCTCACCAACAAGTCTAAGCTGGCTAGTATCCAACCCCAGGGGTCCACTGTGCCTGGATGTTCTAGCACTTGACTCAAATTCTTATGTTTGCAAGCCAAGCCCTTTTGTTGACTAAGCTATGCCCCATCTCTACCTTTATCAATAGAATCATCATCATCATCATCATCATCATCATCATCATCATCATCATCACTACTGTCATCCTCCTTACCTCACTGGTCTCATGACCAAAGACCACCAATTTATAAATCAGTAGCCTAGGCTAGGAAGGGGGTGAGTGATAGAATAGAGCAAAGGACCCATCTCAGCTTTCAACACTGGCCCTGGTCTTCCATTCCTAGAGGTTATCAGAAGCTGAGCATCCTCTAGTGGCTGGAGGAATCAGGGTGGTCTCATGAGGTCTGGCTCCCTGCTGACCAGCCTCTGACGGTTTTCCCTGTACTTTGCAAGATACTTTTCTCTGGCAGGCGGGGCCCTACTCTGCCTGTTGCAGCTCTTGTTCCAAAGGGTGCCTGCTACTCTGCAGATTTCACGCAGAAACACTCCTTCTGGACTGCTCACAGTCACTGTGTGCATCTCTCATTTGTTTAAGCATTTGACATCCTGGTCGAAATGTGAGTTATTACTCCATCTCTGCTCTTATAATTGGATGCTAATGCCACAGTGGCTATACTGAGCCTGATGGCTGGAGTTAATTTAAATGTCCAAAAGGCTTCCTAAGTACCCAATTTCCTTCAAAATTGTCAAAAAAGAGAGAAGAAAGAAAGAAAGAAAGGAAAAAAGAAAAAAAGAAGCAAGAAGACCCATTAAGAAACTCGAAGAGGTTCCCAGGGAGCTGTCAAACTGCACAGATGTGGCCCTCAGTGCCATCCTTCATGCTGTCCTCCTGTCTCCTGTTCCCAAGCAAGGGAAGTGTAGCTGAAGAAAGCTGGTCCCCTTCTAGGAGCAAATTAACTCAGTAATGCATATGCATCTCTGTGGCATGGTCTCAGGAGCTTCCACAGTCTCTCCTCAGGCATTTTGTTCCTTTAGTGGCCTCTGGCTACATTTCTAGGTTTGTTTCTTCTGACTTGAGGCCATGCAAGGAATTCATGGAGTCTCAGGAAGCCCCTCATGGCCAGGACTATCACCTATGGTTGAATCCATCCAGATATGTGGAATCCTTAAACTCACTTCTCTTCTCAGCGGTGGTGGTAGTAGGGGTCTTTCTAACCCAGCTGCTTGAGAGAGGTAGCTGTCAGGACACTAGTCCAGGCAGTTGTGGACTATACGTTGCATCATTTCATCTAAGTCAGTCTTTTAGGATCACCCTATCACCCTTGCTGTTGCCTCATTGAGAACAAGGAGGCAGAATATACCTTTTTCTACCCTTGACACTGGGCATGGCTTCAAGACTTTATTTGACCAATGAGATGGTAGGGAGCACAGGGCCAGTACATGCTTGAGATTTGCTCATGGGTTTGACTTTGTCTTTCTGTGCCTATGGCATCTCTACAAGAAGAGTTTCCAAGGTCTCTACTTCCTCTTGGGCCTCAAAGAACCTGTGTGGAGCAAGAACTGAACCCCACCCACAGTCAGATGTCAAGCCAGCTTGAAGCAGAACTACTCAGTGAGACATCGGACATGGCCTTGCTCTATAAAGCTGTATGAGAATAAATGTCTACCATGTGCTACTGAGTTCTGTGTTAGCCTAGTAATAATATATACTGTTGTGGCAATAGATGGCTGAGACATAGGTACAGGGAGATAATTACAGAAGGGCACAAAAAAGTCTTGTGAGAGATAGTAGGGAAGGAGTTAGATGAAGGAAAGATAGGTTTTGATGTGTTAGCTTCTTTCTGTCCTGGGCATCAGTGCCACAGTGAGGTTGGTGGTATCGGGTGCATGTTCAGAGACTTTTTGCAGCTCTAGTATGACTCAGTGGATCCTCTCATGTCCTTCCAGGCCTGCCATGCTCTCTTAAGTCTATGCCTATAGATAGACAGATCTTAAGAGAGTCCATTCTAGTGAAAGTACCCAAAAACCGCTCTGGAATGAGATCCTAGCTCTCCAGATGTTCTTGGCTCATTGGACTGACTTCCTTGGGAACTAGTTTGCTTAGAGCATTTTGAGTTCTCCCGATTATGCCTGGACCATGGAGCCAATGCATCAGGAAGTATTCTTGAGTATGCCAATATTGTCAATATTGTGTCCTCCTGCATGTAGGTAGGAGTTCTTGGGTCAAGGTCATTGATACTTGAAGTAGCAAAATAACTCCAGAGCATGAGGCATGGGAGGCTGAGGGCTGAACTTCAGTCTATTCTGGATGCATTGGAGACCTTGGCAAAGCCCTCCCCCTGCCCCATCAGGGTTCAGAGGATTCATTTTCAGATAGGTGGATAAGTCATGCTGTCTCTGAGTATTGGTCACAAAATACTAATAAAAATGGTTCAGGAAGCATTCTGCAATGAACAGTAGCAGATGTTGTGGAAGGCTGCAATTTGCTGCTATTAATAAGTATAAATGCCTAATAGGAAGCCAGTTTGCTCTGGGATCTTGGATAGCCAAGGAGTGAGTGCAGGCGCCGGAATCAGCAACATATGCTGCTCCTCATTAGCTAGTGGTGGTAGCTGGGAAGCAGGGCAAGGAGCGCTATGCTTCTGCAGAGCCTCAAGAAATCTCTATATCCCCACACCTCAGCCCATCCCTGTACCTCATCCCATTCTTGAGCTTCCCGCCGTGAACTGTGCCTCAGGAGCACACCATCATCCTCAGCCAGACCCCTCCCAAGAAAAGAGCTGAACCCTTTCCTGCAGCATAGTTGGAAAAGCCAGGGCCCACAAAGACTGAGCATCTTTCCCAAGGTCACTTGGCCAGGTGGCGGTAAAGGTGGGAAGAGAAATGAGGCCAGAGCTGCAGGCTTCCAGTAGGTCTTCCAGGCATGGCTGGCTCATCCCACATACGACCCAGGGGACTGAGGAACCTGTCACTCCACACCTACACCTAGGACTTGGCTTGAAAAGTTCACAGCCCTACAGGATGCTTACTGTAAGGCCAGGATAGGTTAGTTGAGTTCAGGGGTGGGATGAATACCCTTGTGAGCAAAGAAGCTAGCACTCCGTGGGAGCCCCATAAAGAGACCAGCAGTTGCTTTCTATACATTTCTTCCTCCTCTAGGGATACTCTCTGGCTCTGGCAAGAATAATCAGAGAAGGAAATGAAGGTTGAAATAGCTTTGTCTCATTGACAAGTGAGAAGCTGGAGTCGGGGGGAAAACACGGAACTGGGTTTGAGTACTGTGTCTGCCCCTTCTTGTGTGCTGTGTGCAACTCCTTCACATTGCTGGCCTTCCTCTCCCCTACTCATGCTGGAGGGCTGAGGTTACTCGGGATGGCACAGAGGAGTGTGTGAGTGAAATGCCAATAATAAATGCTCATCTATTGTTCCAGCATCATACTCAGCTAGAAGTCATCTCTCTCCCCGCCTCCCCCACACCTTGTATTCAGCTCATGCACAGTGGATGAGAACAGGCACGTGAGCGAATGCCTGCCTTCGTGACTGCATGCATGCATGGATGCAAGAATGGATGCAGACAGAAATGCATGCCTGCATACAAACAGAAAGGCATAGATGCGTGAATGGATGAAAGCTTGAATTAGTGAAACTGGTCCCTGTCAAGCTCCTATACATTAAAAAAAAAAAATTCTCATTTGGCAAAATATTGACTCTACCTTAAATCAGCCATTTTTGGATTATTGTCTCAAATTCAGGTTATTGCCTCAAGTTTCAAGTTCACCTTATCAGTAGGAGGTCAAAGTCTCTGTCCTCTACAGTGTCATGCTCATATCACACAGTCGTCTCTGGAGACCTAATCTCCAGGGCTGTGGTGGTGCAAGCTGGACACTTTCCTGGGCCAGCATGCCCCAGTGGAGAAGACTGGCAATCACACTTTCATCCTATGCAGACAGCAGCAGCCTTGCCTATATCCGGGGAAAATAGAACCAAGGGAAAGAAGGAGCACCCTGTCATCCTCCGAGTTAAAACACTGAAAGGGATCTTGGGGATAATCTATCTTCTGCCCCCCTCTTCTGTGGTTTCAGGGGTTATCTGAGGCCACGCAGCTCCCAATGCTATTCTTTTGCCACCCAATACAACCAATATTGGCTAAGGTGCTATTTCTTGACCTAGTCTTCAGGTCAAGGCTGAAGGAAGAGACAAACTCAGAAGACCAGAACCTGACTGGGGCAGTGGGGGATAATGGCTCCCCACCCTCTGTGTAGCAGGTGAAGAAGTAGCTTTGTACTGGGGATCAAAGTGTTGTTCCTGCTCCAGCCATCTTTCACCAGCAATACTAACAAAGGCAATGGACTCATGTGAGCTGGGGCTGCGGACCTGCTGGCTGAGTTTTCTAAGCTCAGCCTGCTCAATGGGGGCCTTTGTTCCTGCAGCCAAGAAAGAGAGGGAGGAAGAGAGGTTGGCACAGGGACACCTAACTCCAGGCCCCACAGGCAGCAGAGACAAGCTGGTCTAGAGGCATATGCTGCCCCTTCCTCCCCTGGCTGGCTGGCTCTGGCTCTCTGTGGAAGCAGCGGGGTAGGTGGATGGTTCCTCCTCCACTCAGTGCCCTCCCCTTTCCCCTGACTTTCTCAGTCAAGGGCATCACCGGCCAGTGTCCCCAGCTTTGCTCTGGCTATGGAAACTTCCCACAGTCCATTCCTGTGAGCATGTATGCAGCAACCAAGGGAGTATGCTCAGATGTGGTATCTGATCACAGCAATGTTCTTCCCACATACGTGCTCATTCTGGGCCACAAAAAAAAAAAAAAAAAAAAAAAAAAACCAAACTCACTTTTCCTTGCAGATCTCCCTAACTAGATAGGCACATCATTTGAGCAGGAGGCAAATGTCCTCTTTCTAGAAGAAATTTGATCCTGGGAAACTGTGCCCCAAAGCATGGAAAGTGATACCTCTTATGGAGAAAGCCTTAAGGGTCCCCCTCTCTCAGGAAGCCAGGTGC
Source organism: Peromyscus maniculatus bairdii (assembly GCF_049852395.1). Lineage (NCBI taxonomy): Eukaryota > Metazoa > Chordata > Mammalia > Rodentia > Cricetidae > Peromyscus > Peromyscus maniculatus. The sequence goes on along the minus strand of NC_134854.1, from coordinate 58,934,168 downwards.
TGCTGGCTTTAGGAGATGATGTGCATGCCACGAGGTCACCTAAATTCTTTTCGTCTCTACTCACCACTTGCCTCAAGGTACCGCTTAACTCACCAGCACCCACCCAGGCTCTGCTTGCAGTATGGGCCCAGGCTGCTGCTGGGGAAATCAGGGAAAGAGTCTTTGCTCACTGTGTCATTGGTGCCCGCACAGGCATAACACATTCCCTACATGAGAAGAAGAGGCTGTGAGGGCACCTTATACACGAAAGGGCAATAGTTACAGTACAGCATGCTAAGAGGATGGGATTTGGCGGCGATGGCTGAAACCTAAAACGAATGACCAGCAAGGCTCCCTTTGCAGTCTTTCCAGCAGAAATCCCAGTGACTTGAGCATATGACTGACTATTTGCTGTGTGAATGATTATTTAAAAAAAAACAAAAACCTGAAAGTCCATCCACAGGGTGGACTATGATGAAATACCCAGGCTCGGGGACAATACTGGTCTGCTATCTACTGACATGGACCGATAACCATGATTCATCTTTGAGTTTAAAAAGCATGATTCTGAAAAAGGCATTTTATGACTCAAATTTTGTTTTTGACAGGGTCTTGATATGTGTCTCAGATGAGATTCTTTTTTTAATTAAACTTTATTGTAAAGAACTTGCAGCGAAATTAGGCAGATTTAAAAATCTATACATCTCGGTGAACTGCTATACAGTTAGAATAGCCATTGTGAACCAGCGGAGGCTCACACTGGAGTCTACACTTTCACTGTCAAATATAATTTTTGCATTTACCCTCCCCCTCTACACACACACATAGTGAAATCCTGGGCAGAGTTAATACTAGGAAAACACTAGTTTCATATCCTCTTTCATGATTCGTGTCTATAACAGGCATCCTGCCCTCCTCTTATTCTCCTTTCTACAAGTTATACTGCATCCACATGTACATCTATTACCTCTGTACATACATATATTACAGCCTAAGATCTGCACAGGAGGGAGAGCATGCAGGCTTTGTGCGACCTCACCTAATATACCTTCTACCCTCATCTGTTTTCCTGAAAATTCCATGATGTCATTTTTCTTTAGAGCAGAATAGTATTCCAATTTATTCAGGTGTCAGGTTTTCATTATCCACTTACCAGGCTGAATTCTCACTAACCCTCTTTCTGGCATCTCCTGAGTCCTGGAACTACAGGTGTGCACCACCATGTCCAGATCAGTTTTTAGTTTTCAGAGAACTGCGCAGCACACATCATATGCACAAGCAGACTTTTGCATAAAGAATAATTCTGGAGAGATTGTGAAGTTGCTAGCAGGAGTTAACATTGGGAAATCTGAATTTTTCACAGATAAGCTAGACTACAGGTTAGCCCAAAGTGTACCTTAGGATCAAAGCTTTAGTTGTTTTTCATATTCATATAATTTCAAACATTCTAGAAATATGGGGACGATTCATGTCTGATTCGTCATTGCTGATCCTTCTTGGTCCATTTTGGGACTGGCACAATGAACCACTGTCTGTCAAAGCATTTTCTTTTAGCAAAGTTATCCAGCTCATTGAATGGAGAGTCACTGTTTGACAGTGATACCACACAGTGAGGTCACCTGCTCACCCAGAAGCGTTGGAGTAGAAACACCATGTCAACCCCATGCAGCATGGAGAAGTCTCCATTTCCCCTACAGAAGACCATAGGCAAGGACTAGAGTTCCTCCCTTTTTGGTTCCCACAGGTGTAGACTCAGTCATGCTGTGTTGGAACAGATTCATTTCCCCTTTAGGCAGTCAGTCATGGGGTGCTAGACTAGCACTGGGGACCTAAGACCTGCATGCTCATTTTAAACTCTCCCCTAACTTGCAGTAAGATCTCAGGCAGATGTCCTCACTTTAAAGTGGACTCCATTGTCCTTCCTAGTAGAACAAACCCTCAAACCCTACTAACCTAACACTGGAAAAGGCCCCAGGTTCCTTGCTCCAGGATCTCCCCCATCTTGAAAACTGTATCTGTCTTTATCATAGGATGCTCAGTTCTCTTCTAGTTCTTATGACTTTGACAAAGTCAGAGAATGTCAATCTGGCATGTGCTTTGAATTCTATGATGGCAAAAGACCACAGCTTGTGATGATAAAGTATAAAGCTACCAACCTGTACTTGGCAATTTCTCTCTCAGTAACACAAAGCAGAGTGAGTAAAGGAGTCACTATGTCCGTGAGGAGATATGGCCAGACAAGCCTGATGGGATGGAAACCTCAAAGGCTTTTGAACCCGTCCTGCATTCAAGTCCTGGCCTCAGTCTCTTCATCTGTCTAACGAGGGTAATGAAAACCTCTCCTCTCCTAGGTGCCAGGTAAATTCTGGTTTAGCTGACCGCCTGTCTCTAAGTGGGACCAGAAAGATAATCAGGTCCAACAGTGTGGTGAGAATGGTCATGTTTCCCAAGGATGTAGAGATGAGCAGAGCTTCACACCTCTGTGTGCCAGGTGCTAGCCCCACCACACTGAGTTTGGGGCAAAGGGGATGCTTGATAGTTTCAATTAGGAGGTTCACTTTCCAGGGTTGAGTGGAGGAGATGGGAGGCAGCACACCTGTTTCATGTCTTGTCTGGATGATGAGTCTGATCAGCATCACATTAGAGCTTGGAATAGTTCTTGCAATTGACAAATGACTACCAGTACTATATGTAATGTAGACAGGGGACTCAGCTAGGTCAGAAGTAATTGCTGGTCCAGGGTGTGAGTGAAGGAGGGGGCCCCTTTTTCTGCCTAATGGGATATTTTCAGTGGACAAATGTGGGTGGCCTGAGGAAAGGTTTGGAGTTTCAGCCCTACTCACCACAGTGAAGTTTAATAGGGAGAGAAGCTGGGAGGGAGAGGTATCTAGAAGTGTAGAGTCCACTGGAGGAGAGGGTGTGGTTGCCAATGACTTGGTGTTGGGCAGGAGTCATAAGGTCTGGAAATCAGGGCATGCAGCTGATGGTACCTGGCTTTTACAATCTAAGCTCTTCACTCAACCACTTCGTAGCTCAGCCAGGCATTTGTCATCCTCAAATTCTCTGAGACATTATGCAGATTTAATCACACAATGCACACAGGGACTCAAAACCACTCCTTGCAGCATCCACCCCAAATCATTAGTGGCTGTCATCACAGTTGGGACAAGCAGGGTGTTTGCTTCTACCAGAACGGATGACATCCCTCCAAATGAAAAGGTCAACTTTAAAGTTCAACTTCAAGGGTGGCTAGAGGTACCCTGTAGCGGCTAACCACTTCTGCCCTCGGTGGCCTATGATTACATGCCAGGGAAAGAACAGGATTTGAAAATGCTGTGATGGGGCTTCACAATCTCATTCCAGAACCAGCTACCAAGTCCCCAGCAACACTCTAGGCTCTCAGCTATGCAGAAATTCTCCGTTTTAATATAGGGGCTCAGTGATGCAGCCAGAACCCAAGTTCTCCAGCCAACATCCTTTATGGTCCACCCATTAGCTTTTCATGTGCATGCAGGAGCACGTGGGTGTATCGACACTGAGTATCTTCCTTAATTTCTCCACCTTATATTTTGAGACAATCTCTCACTGCACCTGATGCTCACCAGTTGTAGAATAGTTGGTAAGCTCGACCCAGGGACTCTCTGATTCTACCCCCTAATTCTGGGAATGCAGATGTATGTCACTGTTCTCAGTTCTGTGTGGGTGCTGAGGATCTGAACTCAGGCTCTCATGCTTGCATGGCAAACACTTTAATGGCTCAGCCATCTCCCCAGACCAAACTTCTTCTGATTTGAATGACACAGAGAAGGAGAGAAACTTTAGGGGGTCCGTGCTCTTCCTCATAGCACCTGGGCAGGCTGGGTGAAGGCAGTGAGCAATTCTATCTGTAGACTTCCTCAATCTGACCTTGCCCTGACCTCTGTGAACAGACACAATCCAAAGTCAGCCATGGGTCTGGGACAGAAAGTTGAGCTTGTTCCTGGCCAAGCATGAGAGGCTGTAGTGCATGCCAGCATGTAGGGACATGGGTTGGCACAGAACGTCTGGCAGGCCAGGGTCAGGCAGCGAGGCCCAGCATGGTAGCATTTGGCACAGAGTCCAGCAGTCCCTGCAGTGACTGGAGTATGAGGAGGCTGTCTCCCTGTTTGCTGAGTTTGCAAACAAACCTGCAGACTGCAGGGCTGAGGCAGCAGCGAGGCAACAATTGGGACTGTGTAGGGAGGGCGCTTGCTATGAGTGCCAGCCGTTGGCAGCTGCCTTTCCTCCAGTAAGTCTGCTTGGGACTCCACTGTGAGGATAGCGTGGCCTAATGCAGCACCTTTGGCTCACCAGGGGCTGGTGTGGGTTGTATGTCCCTCCTCACTGAGCTGCTGCTTGGTGGCCTGCAGTTCCCCTCAGGAATCCTCTATATTCAAGGGGACAATCAGGACTCTTGTGAAGTGCTGGGGAAGGAGTAAAGGCAGGGAATTGGGGGTCTTAGCAAAGAGCCCCCAAACCTAGTTGAATATCAGAACTGATTTCAGAGCTGTTAAAAATACTGATGCTCAGTTAACCCTAGCAAGGATTCCTAGTTACCTAGACTATGGAGCCTGAACCAGCCATCTTCTGTAATCAGTGGTGGGACCGGGATACCAACCCACTCACAAAATCTATGATCCACAACCTGCCCTGCCTACAAGATAATCTGGGACAATGGTAGCTCAGAGCTTGTAGGAGTACCCAATCAATGACTGATTTAACCTGAGGCCCCAGCCATGACAGGGAGCCCATGGCTGAGATCAGGAAGCTGGACAGCTCAGAGACCTAGGGTAGACCCAAATACAGCTTACAACAACAAAAGAGTCAATGAAATGATTCCTAATGATATTCTGCTATACTCATAGATTGGTGCCTAGCCCAATTGTCATCAGAGAGGCTACTTCCAGAAGCTAATGGGAGCAGATATAGAGGCCCACAGCCAAACATTAGGTGGAGCTCTGGGAACTCTGCAGAAGATGGGGAGAAAGGATTGTAGGAACCAGAGGGGTAGAGGACACCAGGACAGCCCACAGAATCAAAGAGCGGGGCTCATAGGGGCTCACAGAGACTAAGGTGGCAACCATGGGTCTTGCATGGGTCTGCACAAGGCCCTCTGCATACATGCTGTAGTCTTTGTTGTACTCCTAACAATGAAAGGAGGAGTGTCTCTGACTCTTTGGCTTGCTCATGGGACCTATTTCCTCCTACTGGGTTGATAAGAGGGTCTGTGCCTAATCTTATTGCATCTGGTTATGCTAAGTTTGGGTGATATCACTGGGACGCCTGTTCTTTTCTGAAGGGAAATGGAGGAACAGTGGATCCTACAAGAGGGGAGGTGGGGTGGTTGTGGGAGAGGGGGGAAGGGAGGCTACAGTTAAGATGTATTGTATGAGAGAAGAATGAAATAAAATTTAAAAAATGCTTATGCTCAGGCCAGAGACCTGAACTTGATTCCTGGAGACACACATAGTGAAGGAAAGAACTGACTGTTGTAACTTATTCTCTCTCTCTCTCTCTCTCTCTCTCTCTCTCTCTCTCTCTCTCTCTCTCTCTCTCTCTCTCTCACACACACACACACACACACACACACACACACACACACACATACACACACACATACACACACACAAACACACACACACACACACACACACACACACACACACACACACACACACAGGTTAAAAATATGTTCAAGCAAAGCTCAGTTCAGCAAAATCAAGATACCCACAGAACTGAGATGTATTTTCCCAAAGCATTCTTCCTCTCTCTTTCTCCTCAACCACCACTGATGGCCCTGATGATGGGCTGGGTGTGGGACAACTGGTCTTGCCCAGGGAGAGCAGAATCCGAGTTGTAAGGGGAGATATCTTTGTCATAGAGTCTGACAGACCCAGCAGGTAGAAGGCTGCAGAGGCAGAGAGGGGTGTGGTTACACAGCTTCACGATTGATGAAGCAATTTCACAGTCATGATCCTGTATGACCCCCACCACAATGTGGCAAGGTCATCATGTCAGGGATGGCAACCCCTATTTTACAGATCAGGACACAGGTTCGAGAAGGTTAAGTGACTGGCTTAAGGTCGTGCAGTGAGTGCCTGGGCCAGGACTATTTCACACCTTGTCCTTGACATCTGAGTACTCCCTGGCATGGTACAGCTTCTTTTCTCTGGAGATTCCGCTACGGCAGGGACTAAGTGGCAAGATTCCCCCTACTTTTAAGGAAAAACTACCTGGGTCAGGTGCAGGGCATTGGCTTCAAATCTTAAGAGCACTGGCATGATGGCATTGGCGTTGGCCAGGTCCCAGACAAACATCTTATAATTGCTTTTTGGGCATATGTTCCCTGGCAAGCTGTCTCCATATTCTGGACACTCTTATTTAAATAAAGCTCTATCATGTGGGGCTAGTCAGGACTTTGGACCATCACAGAGACCCTACACCATCATTTTTTATGAGATGCTGTCTCTCTGGCAGGAGCCAGGAGGGGATGCTGTCCTTGACTTCAGGGGAACTATCATTATGGCTGCTGGGGCAGCAGACTTCTGGGCTGGTATGTGTTCCAGGGTAGAGTATGCATATCTAGGTAGAGAATGCATATCTGGGCGTGGTCCTCAGTGGGGAGGGTCAAGTAGCAGGGGCTAACAAGAAGCCCACAGATGACCAACTCTTCAGGAGTCCCTCCCACCCCCAACATGCTAGAGCTGAGATTTGAAGGCTCTGCTGTGGGCTGGTTTTCCTGGGCCATGCCTTTGGAGTGACCTTCCCAGTAGTGGTGAGGAATATGTATGAGCCTGAAGACTCTGCTGGTGGGGGAACTTGGATCTGTGGCATCTATTCTGATTCTTCCATCTCAGCTTCCTGACTTTAGAAAGAATCCATCAGAACCATAAGCATTCAAAGGCATTTTTTTTTTTTTTTGCTAGCCCAGGCCTAGTAAAATTGGCTCTTTGGCATGGAGGGTTTGGTTAGACAAGGGGGCATTTAATGCAGAAAGGTCAATGAGAAAGCTCCACCATGGAGGCACAGTTGGCCTCCCCCCACCCACTTTTGGTTCAGTTTGATTCATTAAAGACTGGAGTATCTCCCTGGCCCTGTGGGTTTCTCTGTCCACTGTTCCTCTGGGAGGGAAGAAGACAGGAAAACCCTGCAAAAGGAGTAGCCACCATGCTGATGAAAGGAGGTTAGCACTGGGCAGAAGGCAAGCACCTCACCATGGGTGTGGCAGATAGGCTCCTCCAACTCAGTGGTCCCCCTTTGGTTTCCTAAGAAGAATCTTGGCAGTCACCAGGATGGAGCCCCACCCACTCTTCATTCGCCCTGAATGGGCTCCTGTCATGCTGTTTCTGAGAGCAGCAGCAGGGGGCAGGAGTGAGAGCCCCGTGTTCCCCATGACCTCAGAAGCAGGACACCTTGCTTGATGGGTCTCTGCTTACAGAGCAGCCTTTCCCCCTTTCTCCTTTCTGTCCTCTGTGACTACTCTGAGTAAGAACGGCCTCAATAGGCTCATATATTTCAACACTTAGTCACCAGGGTATGGCACTATTTGAAAGGATTTAGAAGGGTTAGAAAGTGTGGTCTTCTTGGAGGAGGTATGTCACCCATTTCAAAAGTCCTTGCCAACCCCAGATCAGGCTGTAGCTCTCGGCTATTGTTCCAGTGTCTGTGTGCACGCTGCCATGATCACTGCCATGGCGATAATGGGCTAAACCTCTGAAACTGTAAGCCAGCCCCCAATTCAATATGTTCTCTTATAATAGCTGCCTTGGTCTGGGGTCTCTTCACAGCAATAGAACAGTGACTGAGATGGTGATCAAGCTCCTGGTGGCCTTTGTGTGCATTATTCCTTACAGCGAAACTTAGACTTTTGTGATTTTGAAAAAGCTACCCGTACTCACCCAGACAATGAGCAAACACACAGAAAGAGGATGAGACACAGAGCTTCCAAAGCATGGGCTGGCTACAGGAAGCTAGTTCAAGCACCAAGAGGCCCAAACAACCTATCTTTTCATTGGGGCCACCCTTCATCACAGTCATACATGCGACGTTGGCCACTTACACAAATTTGAAAGGAAACAATAAGAATAGGGGACATGGGAGGGTGGGGTGGCATAGTGAGTGAAAGTTCAAGCCTTGCTGAGTTTGATCCCGGGAACCCACATGGGAGAAGGAGAGAACAGATGTCCTCAAGTCATCCTCTGTCCTTCATGCACATGCAAACACATGTGTGCACACACGTGTAAATCAGTCAATAAACTTAATTAAATTATTTTTTAAAAAATAGTCAGGCACACTCTTATCTGTAACATATGGAAGAATTCTATGAAGTATTCAACTGTATTTCACTGCAGTGTATACCACGCGATCCACTCATAACTGTGGAAATAAAGGATGCCGAGCTATCTTCAGATTACATAGTTAGCAAGTCTTGGCGAGGTCCCACATTTAGCACCAGCAAGCAGATGTACAGCCCCATCACGGGTCAGAGCATGGGCTGGAATCTATGGGACAAAATGTAAAAGACCCTTGAGGTCTCTCAGCCCATCTGCACTACCCAAAGCCTTGCGACTCCAGGGTCTTCTCTCCACTGTAGGCAGTAGTTGGGCAAGTGAAAAAGCGAACTGGATCTAGATACGCATAGGTGTTTCCGAGCATCTGTATTCATCAGTGTGCACACTTGGAGGCAACTGAGATGCCCTTTATTGGAAGACTGGCTAAAGATGCAGACAGAGCTTGATAAAAGAATATTATTTGGCACTAAAAGCAGATGTGCTGTCAATTCAGGAAAAGACATGGAGAAGCCCTAAATACATGTTACTGTAACTGCAAAGGCTACATGCTGTACGATTCAACTACATGTTCTTCTGGGGTGAGGTAGAAAGAACTAGTAAAATGAGCCAGTGGACGGTTAGGGCAATGAACGTCTTCTGTATGACAGCAGCATGATGAATGCATGTCATTACATGTTCATTTAGACCCATAGGACATATACCACCAAGGAGGAATTCCAGTGTGAACTGTGGGTTCAGGGTGATAATGGCGCACCAACGCCACTGCATGGATGATCCCAAACCACTCTGATGGAGAACACTAATAGTGGGAAAGGCCATGGGGCTGGCAGAGAGGCCTATGGGAATTCTCTATGCTCAAATTTGTGATGAACCTGAAATGACTCTTTAAAATAATCTATTAAAATAGGAAGGGGAAGGAGGCAATATGCTATTTTTTTTTTCCAGTTTTTATCTACTTTTGATGCTTACGCTCCCATTCATGCAGCCTTAGCTGCTTCCTTATATAGTCTATCATGACCCACCCAAATGGACATGGGGAATGAGAACAGCACTGCCACCAGGATTGCTTGGGACTTTGCACTTGCTAAGAACCCTCACATGGAGACCAAGAATGGGGAAGAACTTGGAGCTCTTGACTCACGTCATGTGACAGGATGGATTGAAGTGGCTAAATGAACTTGGCAATGAACATGAGTGTCCCCCCCCCCGCCCCCCCCTCTGCCTTCTCTAGAAGGAAGTCAAGGATAATATATGCTCATGTGTTCATGCCTGCCTGCAAACCAGTCTCATCTTACAGATGTGCTTAGATGCATAGGTTTAAACATGCAGGCTTCATCATTCCATCTGCAGGTTTATGTCTGCCTCTCTTGGGTTAGAGCTGCATGCCTGGGCTGATGCACCTCCATTGCCTACACCAAACTCTGAAGGAGCTTTGGCATAGCCATGTGAGCACTGATGTGAGGATCAGATGAGCATGGAGGCAGAGGACCATAGCAACTGCTCAGCAAGAGGTTGCCTCTAAAGGAAACAGTCCCAGAGATGCCTGTGAACTCAACCTCTGCTGGCAGTAGCCCTGTGCTTACACATAAGTCATGGTGCCAAGTCAGTCCTAACTTATCATCCCTTAGTGGTGTCATGAGTGTCTTTGTGCAGGGGGCAACTGTTATATAGCTGTTTCCTCCAATTGTAGCAGTCCCTCTTTGGGGACACTTATAAATCCACAAGGTCTCCCCTGAGGTTACAGAAGTATAAACAATGCTTAGAGAGAGGAAGTGGAAATTCTTCAGTGGAACTGCCTTCAGGCTGTGCAGGAAACTCTAGTGATACAGCCCTTCTGAGTCACTAGTTGGGGTGAGTTTTTTGGTGATGCAATTGCTCAAGTCAGTCATGCTCCTGTAATTAATTCTAATAAACTCACTGGCTCACCGCTAGACTTGGGAAGAATCGTTTCTTTGTCTGTCATTGGAGTCATATCTGGGGTGAGTACCTGCCTCTTCATGCCTCCCTGGGGAAAAGGGAAGCAGCAACGAGCCACATGGGGTGTACTGTGGGTCCATGATCATCTGTCCAGAGCAAATGAGAGTGTCTCAGCGATCCGGCCCCAGCTCTGCCTGGCCTCTGCCTGCCTCTGGAGGATGGCCAAGTAGGTCAGCCTCTCCAGACTACTGCTTTCTCACTTGTAAAACAAGAGGCTCCATCTCCCTCTAATGATCTAAGATGTATGGGAAATTGAGAGCACGCTCCCTTCCCTCCCCCATCTCTCCTCTTGAAGTTGACCCAGCCCTTCTAGACCACACTAAAACCAAAACAAAACAAAAATCAATTTTAATTATAAAAATCCATTTGAGTGTATCGATAAATCATTCAGGGCCCAGCCTGGTTGTGAGGAGGTTGCACCAGACACTGGCCTAATATGTCACTCTCCTCCTCCTCCGCCTCACTGCTCTGAGACTGCCACCCACCCCACTCTCTGCTTCAATATTCATCTTTGTCATTAGGCTGTGGATTATTAATGATGTACTGGGCTGATGGATGGGAGCCCAGATGTGCTGAAACACACTGTGACTACTTGTAACTTGGTTTCCAGTGGACCCTTGACAAGAGATTGTGATGGGCTTCCTCCTCACTTTCCAGCAGTAGGCAGCTATGCCTGCTGGGGCTGGGGCTGTTTTTCTATATAGCTCCTTGGTGGAGAGAAGAAAAGACCCAGGGGGCACAAGCGGAAAGAGTGTGCCTTTCCCAGACTGCTCGGTGGGTGACAACACAGTGCTATGTGCCCATCAGTTTCCCCTGGCAACAAGTCTTTAAATTAATTAGCTGATCAGTTAATATTGTTGTTGGGGTTATTCCTTATGTGATCAGAGAGAGAGAGAGAGAGAGAGAGAGAGAGAGAGAGAGAGAGAGAGAGAGAGAGAGAGAGAGAGGTGCCATCTGCTGCAGATAGCCATTTGGGGGTGGGGAGGGATCTTTTGCGGGCTCCAGTGCAACGATGTACCTGGAGAGGGAGGTGGGGTGCTGGTTTAAAGGGTAAAAGCAGCAGGGACGCTTGGCTCTAGAGTTTAGCCATCATCTGTGACTCCCCAAGTCAAGGGTTCAAGTTTACATAAGCACACAACACTGAAACTGAGGCTTAGACAAGGATGCAAAGAGCAAACAGCAAGTGGCCCAGAGGAACCAGCTCCTTCCTCCGGGGACTCGGAGACCCACGGCTTCATTTCCAGCCTCTGAGGCTTTGCATTGGGCCTGGGATCCTAAGGCTGGCATGTGTGCCTACAGTCACCACAGGACCATGGGTAAAGACACATGCCAGGCAGGAGGAGGCTGAGACTCTCCTTGCAATTCTAGAACCTTCCTGACCTTCCCTGCCTCAGTCTAGTTGGCAGATAAGAGAAATGGAGAGGCTTACCTGAGGGGAAAGTCAGCAGGCTACCAGAGGGACAAAGCTCACATGTGGTTTGTGGGAGGCGACTGCGGGGCCAACCAATGTGTTCTACTCACCTGAATTCACAGGCACTGCAGCACAAGCTGAGGAGTGAGCAGCCATCTTTTTTACTGTGTATCACCATTGAGCAATCTGGGTGGGCTACTCACAGTCTAGTAGCTGTGAGCAACTTCTCTGGCATCCCTGAGCCTCAGTGTCTTCGCTGTGAAACAGCTAATGATCCCTGCCTTGGTTGATAAGAGAGCATCCCAACAACAGGCTAGCTGGAGTATTTCATTCCCATTAGCATGTCTTCCAGAAGACAGAAAGGCGATACTACTCAAAACCTACCAACTTGGCCATTTGCTTGCATTGATTTTGTGGGAGAGAAAATTAAAAGCAGCATCCAAGATAAGACACGGGGTTGTTTCTGGAGTCATTGCCGAGGCCCTGGGCTCCAAATCTGGGCTGCAGATTTGCCTTCCACACACCAGTGGTGAGACCTTTGAGAAGTCAATTTAACCTCTCTCACCTGCCTCTGGAAGATCAGTGTACCAAGAGTGAGGAGGTGCTGGCCAGGTTCAAGGAGATATTGTATAAAAGGTACTTTGGAAATTGCAAGTTTGGAAAAGATCCATGATACTCTTTTCATCTGCTACCACTGTCCTATCAGCAAAGATAGTTTAGAATTCACCTACATTGAGCCTTCTGGAGCTCACAAATAATAGTCACTATAGTAACTAGTAATTCTTTCAGATGTCTTGCTACACTGAGATACTGTGTGGAAGAAGTGAGACCATTATAAACAAAGAAGGCATAAAGAAGAAGGAGGAGGAGGGGCTAGGAAGAGGAGGAGGGGGAGGAGGAGGGAGAGGAAAAGGAGGAGGAGAGGGAGGAAGAGGAGGAGGGGGGAGGAGGAGAGAAAGCAGCCAGGTCCAGAGATAGACCCCAAAGCTTGAGTATTAATTAAACTGAAAATTCTGGGCCCTAGGGTAAATGTTCCTGGAAAACAAGGTCTAATTGGAGTGCCCTTCCCTCTGCTTTCTCTGCAGCAGATTCTTCAGTGACTCTGTCTTTAGGGACAAGCAGCCTACGGAGCCCAGAGGGGACAATGGAGTGACTATCAGGTGTGAGGTTTGGGCAAACTTGGCTTTGTCCTGGAATTTCTATGATTCAGAACTCATCCACTCCTTGTGCAAAAGAGGCATCATATGCTCTCTTGGGATAGTTAATATTGATTATCAATTTGACAGGATCTATACTCACTTAGGAGACAAGCCTTTGAGCATGTCTGTGAGGGATTAGCTAGATGAAGTAAGCTGAAGTGGAGGGCCCACCCTAAACGTGGGAGGCACGATTTCACGGGCAAGAGACCTGGACTGAATGAAAAGGGGAAGCCAGACTGAGAACCGGCATTCATCTCTCTGCCTCCTGACTGCATATGCAGTGTGACCAGGGACCCCCGGCTCCTGCCCCCATGACCTCCCCTCCTGACAGACTGTCCCCTGCAACTACAAGCTGAAGTCAACCCCTTCTTTCCGACGCTACTTAGTCAGACATTTGGTCACGGCAATAATGACAGTGACTCCCACTCACTACCGTGTTGGAGCTGGCTCTTAGGGCCTCTCAAACTAGGTGGCACTTGCTTTTTAGCCATTCTGCCACTTCTGTGACACTCAAGGGAGATGGATCTCGGCATCAACCACACCACAGACTTACCAGAGCTCTGCATAGCTCTGAGATACCACTGCTCTTTGGGCATTATTTAACTATGAGTAATACTCAGTATGTCCCCTTTTTATTCCCAGGAGTACACAAGACAGCAGGCTTTTAAATAATAATGGGTGTTACTTATTACTTAAGCAACACGTGCAGCAAGTCAGAAAGGAGGCAGCATGGCATAGTGGTGAGGGGCTAGACAGACTAGGGTTTGAGTCCCAACCACACCAGGTACTAGGTCCATAGCTCTGGAAAACTCTGGCTGTTAATGGTAAGTTTGTACTGTGGGGGTCAGCTGATTCCTGCTTGATTCATCCTCACCTGATGGTCCAAGGCCCAAGGCCAACCTAAAACATCTGCATCAGCATAGACAGGTTGATGCACATTTTAAAAGCAAAGCCTTGCTCATCAGTGATCAGCATTTGCTGGGCAGCTATCCCAAGAGAAGGTCCATGTTATGCTGGTCCAGGTCAGAAAACTTCAAGTCAAAGATGCTTCCTGAACCATTACTTATTCTTTAATGGTCAGCTGGCATCATGAATTAGGAATTAAGTAGCAATATGATACATGGAGGAAATGGGTGCCAAAGAACAAGAAGCCAGGAAGAGGTTCATTTTCAGTCCTGGGGATAGGATTGGTTCAGGAATAAGTCAGGCAGGATCCTAGGCCTTGCCCTCTACCAGCAAGGTGTGTAGCACAGGCAAGTGTGCCCAGGTCTCCTAGTGGAAATGGAACTTTACACAGTTTTAGAAGAACAGGCCAGGGTACAGGTGTAAGTACTGTGTGTTGTGACCCGACCAGCCATACACACGGACACTTACCTACCCATAGCCACCTAGAACCAGATGTTGTCAGGAGTTCACAGAGCACATGGCCACTGCCTTCCTGGTGAAGAACGGGGGTAAGTGGAGGATGCATGGGATTCTTTACTGTAGCGTGGAAAGGGATGAGGGGACAGGAAGGGAAAGGGGGAAGAGGATTTTGAATGATTCAGAGATGAACATTTGATTTGGTATCCATGTGGGGCTCGGCAGAGCTCAGGCATTATGATGAAGATGTCCCCTCTATTCACTGGACTGAGTGTAGCCCCGGGGAAGAGAGAAGGCTTGGGGTGCACATCTGCATTTGAAGAGAGGCAAGCAGAGGAGTTGAGTTTGAGAATCTGTCACAACTATGGCCATTTCCCCAGCCTGTCAGCCATAGTAAAAAAAAAAAAAAAAAAAAAATCCTGTGTGTTAGTGATCCCCAGCTTTTGACAACATTACAGAGGCTGAAAGTTCGTATCTTCTGATTAAACACCGTGCTAGGTAATGACCATTTGCTTCTCATCCCTCTTCATCCCCTTCAAATTACCAAGTGTTGTCCGACATCGGAGCCCTATTTGCCCCTATTAAATTAACAAGCCTACAAAACCCTTAATGAACTGAAACTCATCAAACGGTTGGAAATGATAGCAGCCTTCAAGCTCTTTTCTTTTTCATGCATCTCTGTGTGAAGTAATTTACTTTCCCATATACTCCATTGTGTTTACATGGCTGCATTTCAGGAATACCTGGTCTACCTGAAACTGCAGGGAGTCAGCGGCTCACCGAGGAGCAAGACCTGGAGGACTCCGGCAGCTTCTTGATCCAACAGCAAGCTGTTCTGCTGGAGCATTAACTTTTGGGTTGCACCAAGTATTTTCCCTGGCCCTCCAAGGATGCCTTGGGAATTTTGATGTATTTGAAAGGGTAGGCTTAGGGTGCATTCTGTGCTTACACACCTTCCTTCCTTCCAGCTACCTAACTGGGCTTCCGGGCAACTAAACTTGTGCATGTACCATGCTACCGTTAGGCAGTGGTGTGTTTATGGGATGGGTAAATTGAAGTGTGATCTTTTTGGAGATGTTCTCCCTTTCCAGTACCATCTTCAGCTACAGGCAAAGGTTCCTCGGATGTTCTCATGGAGACTCTCAGCTTTGTAGCAGGTCTAACGATAAGTCCTGAAACCCCGACTACTTATTAGTGCTCGGGGTCCAGAGGATAACATCTGCCAAAGTTGAGAGCATCTAGGAGCAAATGTCACACTGGATTTTTCCCACGAGTTTAAAAAAAAAAAAACAAAACAGTGAGATTGGCTTGGGAGCTAGTTAAGTCCATAAAGTGCTTGCCCCACAACCTTGAGAATCTGAGTTTGAGACCCAGAACTCATGTGGAAAAAAAAAAAAAAAGCCAGGCCTGGTGGCAAGAGCTTGTACTCTCAGTACTGGCAAGACAGAGACAGGTGGATCCCTAAAGCCAGTTAGCCAGATAGCTTAACCCATTTGGTGAGTCCCAGACAGCGAGGACTGTCTCAAACAAAATGGTGCACTAACCTGAGGAATGACACTTGGGGATGTCTCCTGGAATGAGTGTTTACACACATGTATAGTTAGACAATGGGGCAACCCTGAGCAAATTTCCAACACCAGTTCATCATGGGAAGTGGAGTCGCAAATTGCATGTTTATGACCAGGTGTGTTGATGGGAGGAGCCTGATGAAGGGAAAGAGGTAGTGGGCACAGTCCAGGGGAATATCGTCCTCTTTGGCCACCAATCACTCCCAAGTTTCAGACAACTTGTTTGTGCATGTGAGTGGGGAGGGTGGAGTGTGTGCCCATCTCACAGCCCTGCCCCTGCCTGAACCACAACACCTGCCTCCAGAATGGACATATGCACATGCCCCAGTATTCCTGGGAGAGGTTTTCCAGGGTGATGACATGCTGTGAGACAATTTGGTGAAACAGGAGACCATCTTGTCACCCCAGAAAGCATCACACCTTCAGATGCATTTAATATGCTATATTTGTTATGTTGTTTAATACAGGAATCTTAGAGCTCAAGTCTTTGCAATGGGGGGAAATGGCACTTTAAATGCACAGTTTGTTCCTTGTATCAGTGGGTTCTACATCCAACCACTTTGGCCCAAAATATTAAATAAACTGTATCTTTACTGAACTTGTATAGAATTTCTCTTGCATTTCTATGGTATTAAATCTCAAGCCTTGTAGAAATGATTTAAACTATTCAGGGATAAATGATATGAAAATACCACCTATTTTATAGAGGGGATTTGAGCACCTACAGATTTTGGTATCCACTGGCAGCTCAGGAACCAATCAGACAGGGATACTGGAGAGAGACTGCTATACAAGGAAAACAAATACACACAGTGGAACAAATTACACCTTAACTCCAAGGAACCTGCTGCCGACGCTCATTATGATCAGGCAAAAGGAAAACTTTGGAGTCTCTGCCCTGATTCGAAAGCTACAATCTGGCTTCCTTTCTCTCACTTCCTAATAAGACCACCTAAGCCTTCAACAGTTAACACTACACAACATACACTACCACCCACAACAAGGAACCCAGCCCGGCAGTGGGGACTCAGGACCACTATTGATTGGCTTGCTTGATTAGTTGGTTAATTGAATATCACTGCTTTCTAATATAATTAAAACAAGATAAATACTGGGGCTTCATTCTGTAAGCAAGTGCCATTAGTGCTCATGTGCACACCCTGATTAAAAATGCGATCGACTCCATGGGGAGGATAATTTATGAACTCACCAGCCTCTAGTGCCACTCTATGGTTTGCAGACTTGAGCTATGACCTGACTGGCATGGGACTCCCTGACTTGCTGTGAATGCTCTGTTCTCTCAGGAAAGAATTTTATTACACCAGGAAACAGACCGGGTGGTTCCTCTTTTCAAGTGAACCTACCTGTGCATGCCCCTAGTTCACTTACAAAGTATCAGAGAGGGAAATGGACTGTAGCAGAAAACCACTCATAGCTTCCTCCTTTGCCCCACCTCTCTGGATCTGAATCTGAAACTGTTTGTATCATGAATTCTTTATCATGAATCTGAAACTACGTTTGTATCATGGACCTGATCATGAAATAGTTAGAAGTATTACTTAAACCAAGCCCAAATGTGGATATTGGGAAAAGTGAGAAACTTATTTACTTAGGGGCTAAGAGGCTCACCCTACAGCAGTGGTTCTCAACTTTCCTAATGCTGTGACCCTTTGATACAGTTCCCTATGTTGTGATGACCCCCAACCATAAAATTATATTTTTGTTGCTATTTCATAACTGTAATTTCAATATTTTGAATTGTAATGTAAATATCTATGTTCCTGATGGTCTTAGGCAACTCCTGTGAAAGGGTCATTGACCCACCAAAGGGTTGCAACCCTCAAGTTGAGAACCACTGCTCTGTAGGCTGTGGAGACAGCTAACTATCACATGCTTTTGCTCATATGCACAGTGCAGGAGCTTGTTGGGTATGACATACCCACTGAGCATCTCAGCTGCTTCCTCTAGGAGGAATAAGGCTGCCAGAACCCCTGGAAGATAGGTTCCAGCCCTCTTTTCTCTTATCACTTGCTACACCCCCAGTGAATTAAGGCATGTTCCTGGCATGTCATCTGCAGGTTTCTGTATGTGAATGGAATATACAGGAGACACAGGAATACACTGCTCCAGTTGTAAGCCCCTCTTATTAGAATTTCAGTTGTCCCTGTCAGTAACAAAGGATAGTAACCCCTCTTTTAGGGCCACTAGAATGTAACTGAGAAAGTAATTGGAGTCTCTCCAAGGAAAGTGCTATGTAAATCTGAGGTATTATTATTCTGTTAGCCCATGCTCTTTATTTTTGGAATGTGTCCAGATGTTCTGACTGGTAAGCAAACATTATAGATTAGAAGGGAATTAAACAATTCAGCTCACGAGTCCTAAAGCAGAATGGATTACCACATCTGCTAGGCTTCATGAGTTGGTAGAAATTTTTCTTTATCAGTGTTGGGAATTGAACATAAGGCCTTGTGCATGCTAGGCAAACATACTACCAATGAGATATACCTCCAATGCATATTCTCTCTCTCTCTCTCTCTCTCTCTCTCTCTCTCTCTCTCTCTCTCTCTCTCTCTCTCTCTCTCTCGTGTGTGTGTGTCTGTGTGTGTGTGTCTATGTGGCTGTGCAAGTGTGCGTATGTGCATTTATGTGGAGGCCAAGGGTCAACCTTGGGTGCTATTTCTCAGGCACTATCCACCTTGCTTTTTGAGATAGGGTCTCTTACTAGGACCCAGGGCTTACTGACTTGGCTAGGCTGGCTGGCCAGGAAGCACCAGGGATAACTATCTGTCTCTACTTCTTCAGCACTAGACTTACAAGCACATACCACCCCACTGTGCCAAGTTATTTTTAATTAAAATAGATTTTTTCCACAATATATTCTGATCACATTTCCCCTCCCCAGATCCTCCCCCAACTCCCCACCCATTCAAATCCACACTTTCTTTCTCTCATTAGAACACAAACAGGAATCTAAAAACAATAAGTAAGATAAAATAAAAGCAAACAAGAGTAGGATCTACCAGGAGAAAAAGACCCCAAAGAAAAGGCTCAAGAGACACAGGGACATAGACACATTTACACATAGAAATCCCATAAAAACACAACACTGGAAACCATAATATATAGGTAAAAAGACCTATGAGGAAAAAAAGAAAGAAAGGAGAAAAAGAAGAAAGAAAATGCCCAAAGTGTTATGACAAGGAACCTCCAAAAATGCCATTGAGTTCATTTTCATGTTTGAGTTCTGGGAATTGAACTCATTCCTCAAGCTTATATGACAAGCATTTTACTGGTTGAGTGAACTATCAAGGCCTTGGGTGTGGTTTTGATGATGAGTTGGGTAAGTATGTAAAGGGCAGTATGATATAAAAGCACAAACATTGTCTTACTATAGAAATAACAAAAAGTTGGCATAATGCCAAGACTCTGAAATGCTCTTTTCTTTTTGCTAAGAATGGTCACTTTCTTGCTGCCAATGATTGACTTTCCCCAAACATGTCCTTCTGGGGAGTTAGTTTTCTCCGAGAGTGTGGCTTCATCCTCTTGTCCTTTTCCCTAAGAGGCTGTGAGGTATGGGTGAGTAGGAATACACTGCTGGGATGTCTGATATTTTATCATCAGCGATAATGGAACAAGGCAAATAGAGAGGCCTGCAGAGGGTAGCGGGAGCTGTTCTCAGCATGTTATGGGAAGCCAGTGCTGAGACCCCACTTATAATGGGAAATCATGAAGAAACGTGCTTGAGGGGCTGACAGGCGTAATCGAGAACACCAGCATGCTCAGAATCCATTCTGTTCACTCACAGGTTTTTAAGGGCCGAACCCATCTTCCTAAATGCTTGTTTGGCAAGAAACCCTATGTATAAAGAGATATGTATATATAGAAAAGCAAAGGCATACCCCTACCTACAGTTTTTTTTAATTTTACCATAAAATAAATACTTATTAATTTTCATACCACATACTGAGGGAGCTGTCACACATGAGTTTCTTTCATGTGTAATTGGTGTGCCCATGACTCCTTAAGTTACATGTAGCATGGAGATGGCTTCCAAATAGAGCCTGGAGAGAGGGACAGATTCAGAGATGAGAGCCAAAGATGGCTAGAAATTACAGACTGATGGAGGTCAGCAAGAGACTAGTTATTCAATCTATCTCCTGGGGGTTAGAGCCAGACTTTCTCCAGTGGTTCCAAAATTACTTGGCAGTTTCATTAGGGTGAAAGGCAGTGCAGACTCATAAACACAGAGTACAGGTTGTCGCTTAAAATTTAGTTGGACGTGTCAACCAAACACATACTGAGAGAACGGCACTTAACAGTCTGCTCATCAAGGATATTCCTCCAATTTGTGGGCCAGAGGAATGGGAATAAGAAGGGGATTTAATTGCTGTATTTGACACTATGTTTACATTTACACCCCAATAAAAATTCCACCGATCAGTACTTCTAGAAAAACTGATACACCACAGTGGATCATGTATAGGGCAGGGGAGCTGTCCTCAAGTTCTGGTGCTGATATTCAGCATCACAGGTTTTTAGCATTTGAAATACCTCTACACTCTGAACTAGCATGTGTTCTCAGTTCTAACAAGAGTTTTAGCTTGGTCACATATGGACAATGTAGAATTAAATGAGTATTTATCCAACCACTAGAGAATCAAGGAAAAATTCTGCTAATAGTCTCAATGTGATATATAGAGGTGAATAGCAGTGGTCACTTAAACTCAGTTCTTCTATCTTGGGTATAGAAACAGACTTTTCCATTATCCTGAATAGGCACGAAGCCATATTCCTGGCCAGTGGGATGTGGGAAATTACACATAATCTCTATGTGTAACTGTTGTAACAAACTATTTAAGTAATGTGTAAATATGTAGCTTTCTCTTTCCCCAGAAGCAATAACAAGGCAGACCATGTCTGAGAGACAGAAGTACAGAGGGAATCAATTATCTTGGATCCCAAAAGATCTCACCTGAAAGGTCCATCCACACAGGACTTCCAGAACTACAGGAAAGTTGGAATGAAATAGAAATAAAACATTCTGTTTTAAGTCCATAAAAGTTTCAAGCATCAAGCCGGGCGTGGTGGCGCACGCCTTTAATCCCAGCACTCGGGAGGCAAAGCCAGGCGGATCTTTGTGAGTTCGAGGCCAGCCTGGGCTACCAAGTGAGCTCCAGGAAAGGCGCAAAGCTACACAGAGAAACCCTGTCTCGAAAAAACCAAAAAAAAAAAAAAAAAAAAAAAGTTTCAAGCATCATTTATGCTCTTGCCCCATCTTAACTGATATTTTAAATTAATCCTTTTGTCTACAGATCAAGTCTATCACAATAAAATCTCATCCTGATGATAATAAAATTATATATATATAATTATATATATATATATAATTATAATTATATATATATATATATATATATATATATATATATATATATGTGACTGGTCATATGGAGGGAAAAAGAGGACATACAGGTGTCCTTCCCCCAGTGGTGGTGACTTCTATACTAGTTTATTTACAGATGCTATGAAAGAACTATTTTTAGAGGCTTGGATGCTTATTTGGAATAAAATTCCATTTTTCAGTCTTCTTAAAAGGGTTCAAGGGATCCGTATTGGATTTCTTATGATCAGAGTTCTATGCAGGAAGAATCCAGGTTAAGGTTAACATCACAGCCACAAGATGATGGACATGAGCATCAAGCCAAGGTCAAAGAGTATGAGAGCTGAACAGACATCAGAAGGTTGGTCAAGCCCACAGGTTATCTTTTTAAGAGAATTGTTTCATTAGAAAATCCAGATTGCAGAGCTCTAGGGAAGAAAAGGTAGAAAAACTGAAAGTAGACATCTAAACCAGAGATTCAAATTTATTTGGTGGTAAAGAAAAGAAACAAGGCTGTAGGTAGAGAGAAAAGACCAAAGTTGAATGTGATTGAAGATAGAGATAAGATCATCTGATGACAGGAAGTATGAGGTTAGAAGTTACTGGGCATGGCAGACACTCCTATAATCCCAGCACTTGAAGGCTGAAGCAAGAGGATCTTGAGCTCAAGGCCAGCCTGAGCCACATATGAGACACTGCTTAAGAGATATGGACAAGTGTAACATGGTATCTCAGAGTCATTTTGATTTGCAATTCCCTGATGACTAAGGATGTCTTTAGTCATCAGGGAAATGCAAATCAAAATTCCTTAAATGTCTTTCCACCATTTGAGATTCTTCCATTGAGAATTCTCTATTTAGCTCTGTAGCCCATTTTTAAAATTAGATTATTTGGTATTTTGATGTCTAGTTTCCTGAGTTCTTTATATATTTTGGAGATCAGTCCTCTGTCAGATGTGGGGTTGGTGAAAATCTTTTCTCATTTTGTAGGCTGTTTTGTCTTATTTACTTCTCAGTTTCAGGAGGTACCATTTATTAATTGTTGCTCTAAGTGTCTGTGCTACTGGTGTTATATTTAGGAAGTGGTCTCCTGTGCCAATGCATTTGAGACTGCTTCCTGCTTTCTCTTCTAATCAGGTTCAGTGTAGCTGGTTTTATGTTGAGGTCTTTGATACACTTGGACTTGATTTTTGTGCATAGCAATAGATATGGATCTATTTGCAATCTTCTACATGTTGATATCCAGTTATGCCAGCACCATTTGTTGAAGATGCTTTCATTTTTCCATTGTACAGTTTTGGCTTCTTTGTCAAAAATCAGGTATTTATAGGTGTGTGGGTTAATGTCAGGGTTTTCAATTTGATTCCACATGTCAGTTGTTATGCCAATACCAAGCTGTTTTTATTACTATAGCTTTATAGTACAGCTTGATGTCAGGGATGGTGATGCCTTCAGAGATGGTTTTGATGTACAGGATTCTTTTAGCTATCCTGGGTTTTCTGTTTTTCCAAATGAAGCTGAGTATTGTTCTCTCCAGGTCTGTGAAGAATTGTGTTGGGATTTTGATGGGGATTGCATTGAATTTGTAGATTGCTTTTGGTAAGGTTGCTATTTTTATTATGTTGATTCTACTTATCCATGATCATGGGAAATCTTACCATTTTCTGATAATCTTTTCCAATTTCTTTCTTCAGAGACTTAAAGTTCTTGTCATACAAGTCTTTCGCTTGCTTAATTAGAGTTAGCCCAAGGTATTTTATACTATTTGTGGCTATTGTAAAGGGTGATGTTTCTCTGATTTCTTTCTCAGCCCATTTATTATTTATATAGGAGGGCTACTGATTTTTTGAGTTAATCTTGTATCCTGCCACATTACTGGAGGCATTTATCAGCTGTATGAATTCCCTGGTAGAATTTTGGGGGTCATTTATATATACTATCATATCATCTGCAAATAGTGAAAGGTTGACTTCTTCCTTTCCAATTTGTATCCCCTTGATCTCCTTTTGTTGTCTTATTGCTATAGCTAGAACTTAAAATACTATATTGAATGGCTAAGATCAAAAATACTGAAGACAGCTTATGTTGGAGAGGATGTGGAGTACGTGGAACACTCCTTCACTGTTGGTGGGAGTGCAAACATGTACAGCCACTTTGGAAAACAGTGTGGTGGTTTCTCAGAAAATTGGGGATCAGTCTTCCTCAAGACCCAGCTATACCACTCATGGACATATACCCAAGGAATGCTCGATCATACCACAGGGACACGTGCTCAACTATGTTCATAGCAGCATTATTCGTAATAGCCAGAATGTGGAAACAACCTAGATGCCCCTCAACTGAAGAATGGACTAAGAAAATGTGATACATATACATGATGGAGTACTACTCAGCAGAGAAAAACAATGACATCATAAAATTTACAGGCAAATGGATGGAACTAGAAAATATCATCCTGGCTGAGGTAACCTAGATTCAGAAGGACAAATATGGTATGTACCCACTCATAAGTGGATACTAGATGTAAAGCGAAGGATAACCAGACAACAACCCACAACTCCAGAGAAGCTAGCTAACAAGGAAGACCCAAAGAGGGATGCATGGATTACCCTGGAAAGGGGAAATAGATGAGATATCCATGAGTAAACTGGTGATGAGGGGTGAGCAATGGAGGGTATGGGATAGGGGATGAGAACATAAGGGAATGGGATGGTTGAGCTGGAACAGGGATGGATAGAGGGAGATATCATGGGGATAGGGAGAAACTGGGTGCTAGGAAAGTTGCCAGGAATCCCCAAAAATGACCCCAGCCTAGACTACTAGAAATAGTGGAGAGGGTGCCTGAACTGAACTGGCTTACCCCAGTGATCAGACCAGTAAATACCCTAACTGTTATCACAGAGCTTTCCTCCAATCACTGGTGGAAGTAGATACAGAGATCCACAGCCAAACACAAGGCAGAGCTCCAGGAGTCCAGTCAAAGAGAGAGAAGAAGGATTTTATGAGCAAGTGCATCAGGATCATGATGGGGAAACCTGCAGGGATGACCAAACCAAACTAGTGGGGACTCATGAAAGTTGGATCAATGACTGTGGAGCCTGCATGGGACTGGACTAGGCCCTCTGCCTAAACAATTGTGTAGCTTGATCTGCTTGGGGGGCCCCCTGGTCATAGGACCAGAATCCATCCCTGGTACATGAGCGGGGCTTTTTGGAGCCCACTACTTATGATGGGACACCAGGTGCAGCCTTGAGGCAGGAGGAAGGGCTTGGACTTGCCTCTACTGGATGTGTCTCCCCATGGGAGGCTTTGCCTTTTTGGTGGGGGAGCGGAGGGTGGTTGGGAGGGGGAGGGTGGGGGACAGGAGGAGGAAAGAGGGTGGGGTCTTTGGTATGTAAAATGAATGAAAATTTTTTCTTAATTAAAACCAACAAAGAAGAGATACAGACAAGAAGTTTCTGTTGCATTTGAAGGGAGTGGACTTAGAACACAGACAGAAGATACTTACCATAAAGTGGGGGTCACATGAAGGTTTTAAAAGGTAGTCTTCATTTCTTATTGAGTCGTTGGCATCACCATACAACCACTTTACAATGATCAAGAGATGTAGGAGTCATCCCAAGCAGTCATCACACTGCATCTCTTCTGACCCCTGACATTCCACCATCCCCATGGCTATGCAACCTCCCAAGTATCCCTTAATGCTACATTGCTATGACTCTATTCCTACAGCCTTTGGAGTAGGGCCCTTAATTCTGATGAAACTGTCATAATCACAGCTTTATTCCATACCACCCGTGTGACTACAGGCAAATTATAAATCTCCCAATTTCTTATCTACAAAATGGAAATAAAAACTACTTTTAGCACTGTCTGCAAAGTTAAATAAGTACCCGGCACAGCAATAATAAAAATTTCTTAAACTCCATAGCCTTGGAATTTTGGGCCACTATGTCATGATGAATGCTTATTAAGTGTGAGGTATTGATGTAGGCAAGGAAGGTATAGAAACAAATCAAACTCAGTCCATCCTTCAAAGAGCTCATGATGATTAACTGTCATTATGAAAACACACAAATGATAACACAATGAGTTGAGCATGACAGCAGCAGTCAAGGAAGCCTTATGGTCCATGGGATCAAGTCCAGGGTTCTTGTTAGCTTGGAACTTAAGACACTGCCTGTTGTCAATCTTGTCTGACTCTCCATCCTTTACCATTTCTCATCTTAGTGGATATTCCCGCAAAAAAACCCTCAACTAAACAAACAAACAAACAAACAAAAAACACACATACACAACAACAACAAAAACCTTATAGCTTTCCTTAAGACTTGACAATATTTCAAATTATTCCTTGACTTTATAATTTTACTCTCACTACCCAGAATGTTTCTATTTCTCTCTGGTTTCCCAAGTTAACTGCTGTTCATCATTATAACTCAGCTCACATATGATCATCATCAGACTCTTTGTTGGCACTCATCATATGCTCACTACTTTTGTCATACTTATCACAATGTTATCATTTGTGTGTTTGCATGGGACAGTCAACCCTCATGAACTCATTGAAGGATGGACTGAGTTTGCCTTGTTTCTGTGCCTTCTTTGCCTACACCAGTATCTCGTACTTGATGAGCAGTCGTCAGTGGTGAATGGTAATGGATTGAATGTCTGCATAGAACAACCACAAAGCAATCAGTCAGTGTAGAAGGTGTAAGACCAACCCTACCTCATCTATGTCTTCATGGAGCATATCATATCTGCTCTAATGATCTCTTACTTTCAGAACCATTGAAAGGGAAGGTATCAAGACCCACAATCACAAGAAAATGCAACATACTATATTATACCAAAAGCTCACTAATTTATACTTCGCTGGTTTTTAAACATGTCTTTCAATACACAAACATATACTCAAGCCTTCCTTTGACTTCGTCTCCAGATTCATAGCATTATAGACGAGTTCAGTCTAGAAAATTGTACCCAGCTTTGCAGACTGAAATCAAATGTGCAATCCTCTTGCTTTGGTTCTGGGATATAAAGAAAGCTGGTGTGTGGTATCTCTGCTTAGTTATTTGCTGGAGTGTTGCCATGCTGCATGGGGTTTGGGCTCAGAGGAAAAGAGAAGGATGGGATCACGAGTGAAGTTGTTGGGTGTGGCACTGATTAAGATCTTCAGACTCCCTGGTGTCCATCTCCCTACAGTTACAACTTGGACATTGTCTTGCTTTCCCCACCTCTACAAAATGGAAAGAATTTTATAAATCTAGATCTTTCCTACCCACCAAGATCCAAAAAGCAAAGAGCCAGCCTCCATATCTTAAATGACTCAAAAAATCTTTAAGCAAAAGCTGGTGTCCTCAATCCCACCTGCAGAACCTCAACATGTAAAAGAACCCTTCATCCTCTGCCCCCTCCTTTAGAAGTGTGTGACAAGCTGTAAGAGAAATATCTAACTGGGCTGCCAAAAATTAAGCAGAGGAAGCTAAAATAAGCCTAGAGTATCATTAGACAAAGAATATCCCTTTTGTTTTCAGAAGAACGGGTTGTTATATGTGGTTAAGAAATTACAATTAATGAATGATCATTTTTATGGAAACCAAAAGGCTGACAAGGTGTGTCTTCAACTTATAGAGGAATGTTCTATAAATAGAGGTCTCTGTGGGAGACTAACAGGGCTGTTTGGTTTCCACTGATGATCCTAAAGGCTACTGCAGAGGTTGCTGTGGAGTTTCCTAGGGTGGAGAAAAGAGGAGCTTAACTGATAGGGGACCAGGATAATGGTTCATCTTTGTGTCTCTTGGTATGGTGACCATTCAGAGTCAGTTGCAGATCAGTGGCTAAGAGGACACACTTTCAGGGTAGAAGCTTTCTTCAGCCTTGCTGAGCTGAGGTTGTCTTGGTTTCCTATTCTGCAGACCCAAATCTTGCCATAGATTGTGAGAGAACATTTGCAAAGCACATATCTGACTAAAGGTGGGTCTGCAGAAATATGACTAACTTTTACAAGTTAGTAAGACACACCATGATTTAAAAAATGGCAAAAATCAACATTTTGCCAGAGAAGATATACTCATGGCAAATAAGCATATGGAAACATATTTAGAATCATCAGTCATAAGGAAAAGTGAAAATTTAACCCATAATAATTTAGTCTCCATGACTAGATAAATAGCTTTTTGTTGTTGTTTGATTTTTTGTTTTGTTTTGTTTTTGTTTTTGTATTTTGTTTTTCTGAGACAGGGTCTTATGTATTCCAGGTTGGCCCTCAATTTGCTGTGTACTTGAGGATAACCTTGAACTCCTGATCCTTCTGCCTCTACTTCCCCAGAGCTGGGGCTACAGGTGTGTGCCACTATATCCAGGGAGGTTAATATCTTTTTTGTAAAAATCTGACAATACCAAATGTTAGTGAAGCTGAGAAGCAATTGGAATTCCTATAAATTGCTGACAAAAATGCCAACAGCATCTGCCTGGAGAGCAGTTTACTGGTTGCCCCATTTTTAGGTCTTTAACCTAAGAGAAACAAAAGTGTACCTACAGGAACTCTGTTCATGAGTGACTGCTCCAAACTGGAAAAAGTCCAGGGATCAGCAACTGGTGGATGGAAAACTGAGTGCACCCACATCAGAGAATACCCACTGGTGAGGGAAAAGGAACGACACAATGGGCGATTCTTAAAAGTGTTGGGGTGAGTGAAAGAAGTCAGATACGAAGGGCCTCAAATTGTATTATTCCATGTACATGAAATTCTCGGAAGGGTAAAGCCACAGAATAAAAATCAGTGACACCCAGAGCTTGAGAACGGGACAAAAATGGACTCCAAAATGCAGCAGAGGATTGTGGGGTGATGAAAGTGTCTCCATTGGAGCTGGAGTAGTGACTCCACTGCTACATCCACTTCTTTACATCTTTGGCACTAGGTCTTTTGAAGAAGTCTATTTTGACACACAGTAAAGATGCAAAGAGCAGTGAGAGCCCCCATGTCCCCTTCACCCAGCTTCCCTCCCGCTGAGAGCATCCACAACTGTTCTCTGAACACAGCCTGGAAATGACTATCACTACGATACTGGGACTACGCTCTAGGCTCTACTATAATGTCCCTGGCCTTTGTACTTCATTTTGTATTCTTTTCCAGGGTCCTACTTTCTCTGTAGCTATCACCTCCTCAGCACAACCTTATTTCAACAGGTCCTCAATCTCTCACTGTCTTCTTGATCTTGGTGCTTTTGGTGCTACTCAGTTATTTTGTAAAATGCCTGACAATGTGGGCTTGTCCGACATTTTGCAGAGTTGGGATGAGTTTACTCTCCAGCCTCTGACCAAGGGGCCCATGATACTGGCAGGTGCCCTTACAGATGGCAGCTCTGGTCTCTGGAGTAAAGTAGATCCTGCATCCTCTTGTAAGGATGTTTTCTTTTTCCTTTGTGTTAATCAAGCTGCTGAACAAAAAAAGTTTGCAAACATACTACTTCTTTCCAAACTCTTGCCAACTAAAATTTGTAGCCCAGGGCAGATCTCTCTACAGCAGCTATTATTGCAGTATTACTTTACATTTTTACCTTTTCTTTTATGCTCTCAAATTTTGGTCCTAATAAATTGGAACCTTTTTTGGAAACACAGTTTTGTGATAACATCTTTTTCTGGAAACACCTCTTACCTTTGAAGACGCTGAACTTCTGCCAGACCTTGCAATCAAATTCATAACACACCTTGAAAGCATTTAAGATTATGCCCTTAAACTTGCTGTCCTATTGTACACCTAGCCTGTTTTTTAATTGCCTTTAAGAAAACAATGTAACCCTTAACATGCCTTTGGTTTCCCTGTGATCAGCTTTTAAGATCTAAGCTACATGAATGTATACTCTTGCATGCCTCTGACCCAGAATGTGTGTGTGTGCCCTCATAATCATTTGCCGAAAACAGCCAACAGGTTGAAAATGACCTAAAATAACAAATGTCTGATGGATGTTGGAAGCAAAGTATGGCTATAGATTCATGGAATCTGGCTGTAGTTTTGAGTGATATTTTTAGTGTATCCCTTATCTAAAATATTTAGGGCTAGAAGTGCTTATGAATTTTGAATGTTTTTTTTTAATGAAGTATTTGAATATACACAAGGAATCTCTTGGGGATGGGATCCTAGCCTAAACATGAAACTCATTTGTGTTTCATGTATCACCTATATACCCTAGCCCGAAAGTAAGTGTTTTTTGTTTTTGTTTTGTTTTCCCCGATGCCAGGGAAACAAACTCAAGGCCTCATGCATGTTAGGTAAGTAAGTGTTCAGCCAATAGGAAAGACTACCCAGGAAGTCCACAGAGTCTTCACCTTTCCCATGCCTGCATTTAGATACCACCAGCCTGAAGGTGATTTTGGATTAAAAAAAATAAAAGATTAAGTTGTGGATGAGAGAAAACAAACTTTTCACTTGTAACATCATTTTGACATTCAAAAAGTTGAATTTGGGGGCACTTGAGATTTTAGATTTTTTTTTCAGATTGGAGTTATTCAATCTATAATCACAGAGCCATAATATTTCAAAAATATAGAGAGGGTTGGAGAGATGGCTCAGTAGGTCAAGAGTTTATTGTGCATACATGCAAGCCTGATTTCAGATCTACAGCATCTACATAAAAACTAGCCGCAGCATGCATCTCTAATTCTAGTAGATTGCAGTGGTTCATTAGCTGGCCAGCCTTACTAGCCAGCCTACTAAAAACGGAAAACTTCAGGTTTAGTAAGAGACTCTGTCTCAAAAACAAGGTGAAGAGTAACAGAAGAAAACACCCAATGCTGACCTCTGATCTCTGTATGTGTATGCATAGGTGAGTGTACAAGTATACAAGTGTACTTGTATACACAGGTACATATACCTTCTGATGATAATAATAATAATAATACAGAAAGATCTCATATATCCTTCACCCAGTCTTCATTAATGGCTACATCTCCCACAACTATAGAATAATATGAAATTAAAGAAAGCTACATTGGCATGAACTGTGACTATAACTGATGTCATTTTATCATGTCTAGATCACCATCTCCACCAGTCATAACTGGCGATCATATGTAAATCATACTTCAACACACCTAGCAAAAGACAAATCCAATCCATCAAGCCTCTGCAAGGAAAACAATGGTGCCATGTCACCCTCAGCTCTCATGATTGCTACTGTGGCTTCCTGGATGGTTTGTCTCCTGCACTTGGTGTCCTAGTGGATGATCAAAAGAGGCCAGTGTAGGTGGTAAACAAAGAAAGTGGGGGAAGGCCTCTCCTTTCTCATGACCCCTGACTATTACTAATCTGGTTGGATTAGATTAAAAAGAGCCATGAACACCTGGGCCCAGCACATCCCTGGAACTACTGGAGTGACGTCCACAAGTTCTCCCCTCCATATTAGCACGGGTTCCATTTCCTCCTGTTTCCTCTCTTTGCCTAACCACCTTTCTGTCATTTGCATACACCAAGTGTAATACCCCTCTGTGTACCTGTGTATACAAGGGGGCCTTCATATTTGCTCTTCTCTTTATATAAATTCTTGCCCTCCCAGATATTTAGTGACAAGCTCCCATGCCACCCCAACAGCCTCTTAGGCCAACCGGCTCACCCTCCCCTGTCTGTCATGCTGGCGTCTGGAACACAGTCTTCTTTCTGGCACCTGCTATGAGAAGATAGTCCTGTAGTAACTGACTCTCTACTATGTTCTTTGTCTCTCAAAGGTCTCCTCTAGTCCAGGAGATACACGGCGCATAAGTACTGTGTTCCCTGCCTTTGGCGGCTACTGTTCACCCTTTAGCTCTGTGTGGGGAACCCTGAAATGGAATCTACCTGCAGATCAGCTCCCCTTCATTCATTCCTATTCTCTCATCCCTTTCTTCATCTTCAATTTTCTTAATGCCCCTCTTCATCCCAACACACTTCCCCAGGGATTAAAAATGAAGACTATAAGGGATGAGAATGTAGCTTTGCGGTATACCAATTGTCTAGTATGTACAAGATTCAGGGTTCCATTCTCTGTTTAACACAATTATTAAAAAGCAGGAGAAAGTAAAGGAGGAGAAGGAGGGGGAGGAAGAAGAAGAGATGTCAATGGCTGGTTTTAAAGACACTGGCACATTTCAGAGACATACAGGGTGTCTCACCTGCTCTCTCCTGGCCCTTCCTGAAGCACCTCCCTGCACTTTGCCTTCCCTTGGCTCTCGGCCTATGCTTACTGGGTGCTCAGGAGGCATGCCCAGAAGGGAGGCCTTTTATTCAGTTGTCTCTAAACTATTTTATTCATGAACCAGACTTCAGCCAATAGGAAAGGTTGCTTGAGAAAGTCACAGGCTCCTTGGCCTCCCCATGGCTGCCCTTTGCCCAGTCTAGTTAGCTATTATTATTATTTCTTTAGAGTGGCTGGCTGGTAGCCCCACTTTCTATATATTTCATGAAGGAGAAGGGATGGAGAAGAAAGAAAGACTGATTATCAAGGAAAAGACATTTCTCCTCCCTCTGGTCAGCCAAGAAGATTTTCTGAGCTCATTTCTGCCCTGGAAATGGGGTTGTTGCTTCTGAAATGAGCCCCCTGCATTGGTGGTGGGTTTTTCTTTTATGGCCAGTGGGTAATAGCATTTTCTGATTTATGAATTGGCATGGGGGGAGGTGCTGAACCCCAGATGGGCTCATCGGGGGGAAAGCTGCCATATAAATACTCCTGTCACAGAAAATTATTGTTTTCATCTTGATTTTTTTTTAAATTTCTTTTGTGTGGGATTTAAGAGCATTGAGTAGGAAGGAGATACTTGGCCTCTCTTTCTTATAAAGCAAAAATGTTCAGACATTCTCCAGAAACAAAATCTTGCTTTGAAGACAATTACCAGATGGTCTGATTATTTGAAGCATTTTTGGTTCTGCATGAAAGTCAAAGCCACGGACCTGGCCCATAGAGACATGGAGGGTTTTCATGTGATGAGTTTAGCTCAGGGTCTATTTAGGATTATCTTTCCCATTGCTTAAGAGAAGGCTATTTCATGTAAGTCCCTTCCAGCCTCAAATCAGTACTTAACATTCATTCAGCTGAACCAAATGCCAAGTGGGAATCCGCAAGGTACAGTCACCTAGCAGATCCCACGATGGGGGTGGGGAGGTAAGGGCTGCAAGACAAATCGGAGCCCCAGGCTGTGCTGTGCAGGAACATGGAGCTTGGGGCGCATGCATAAGGGAGATTCAGTATGGACCATGAGCTCAGAAGCCTGCCTGGAATTTCCTCGGGGATCCTGGAAAGATGCTCCAGGCAGGGACTCAGGAGGGAGGCCACATATCATGTAGCTATGCAGAGGATGGGAAACTGTTAGCAGGGCATGTGTTTAAGGTCTTTCTCTGGAATAAACACATCACTTCCCTATGGATGAAGACCCTGTTACAGACTTTGTTCTACCCTTTATACATACCTCTAAGGCAGGAAAATCCACATCCCTTTCTATCAAAGGTAGTTTATATTTTAGACTTTGTCTAAATGATGCCACCCTGCTTCTGTGGTAAACAGAGGCTTGTAGTAAAATGTTGATGAATGGGGTGATCAAGTTCCTATAGAATTTCACTCACAAAAGCAGGCATTTGATCGGATTTGGGCTGCACCATGCCAGCTCGTCTAATAGATGAACAAGAAGCACGTGCTGAACTCAGTTGAGAGGACACCACTGAATGACGATGACTCTCACTTAAAAGAGGAACCAGACCTGACCCAACAAAGTAAACACATGCAGAACCTGTGACAAGAATTATTTTCTAAGCTACACAAAGAAACCCTGTCTCTAAAAAACAAAACAAAACAACAACAACAACAACAAAAAAAAGAATTGTTTTCTAGGCAGAAAGATTCCCACGGTACATGTACCATACAGGCTATTGGATAAACAGACATTAAGCAATAGATCTCTTCCATGCAACCCACAGTTTGGAATCTCCTCTGTTATACAAGAGACTCAGCAAGTATTTCCTCCCCATGGCACAAAGCCTCGGGCATAGTTAAGAGAAAGGCTTTCTCTTCTCATGTCCAGGGATAATAACTGGGCAGCAAGCTTTTTATAATAAGCATGGCTTGATGGAATGGGAGACAGCTCAGGCTCTTGCCAGTATATTTAAACAAGAGTTTTCTATTCACCCTCTAGTTTATTTCTTTGTTTTCACAGCAGAATAAACTCTAAATTCCAGGGGTCAACTCAGTGCCTGCCACCATCCATGCATGGCCAAAACACTCCATTGGTGGCATCAGTCAATGCCAAGTAGTTAATAACGACCAGCCTCTTCACTAATGGCCCAAGGCAGGGGTCCTCATGGAGGTAAAGGCTCTAGGAGAGAGACCTACAGCTCTATGGGAGACAATGGTTTGCAGGATGCACTTCTGCTGGCCACTTTCAAGGGCATATCCCATCCATGCTCAGCTCTTTAGAAAGGTAGTAATTAGTTTTTTCCTGTTCAATGCACATGGTGAATGCAGCAGGATTTGGCATTTGGAGAACCATTAGATTATTCTGTCCCTCTCATCTTGGCTTGCCCCAGGTTTATGTCCATAATGAAGAAATAACAAGACTAGAAGGCTGATTGGGGGTAGTGGGGGCTCAGATCTCACAGAGACAAATGGGACTTTCAAGTGTCAAGGCTTCAGGCAATGAGAGGAGACTGTAAAGTAAGTGTTCATCATCACTAGGCTGACTCTGTGTCCCAGACCACACAGCGTCACTTGCAAACTGCAGGTGGCAATTACAAGCACTAAACAGTAAGCTCCTAGAGGGATCAAGCTTGTCTTGTACATCTGTGGGTATCCCTAGCATGGAGATCTATGCAGAATTGTGGGAACAAAGATTTTCAAGGCTGTACAGTATGGTAATCCATAGAGCTTCCCAACTGCAGAGTGTTGTCTCAATGTGACAGTTTCTAACTATGTTACCTCATTGATGCCACCAGCCAGTGGGACAGCTGGAAAATGCCTAGAGTAGACTGTGTCCCCGATATTGGTCCCCTGTAGACCTGAGGGGACCTCCATCTCCTAACAGAGATGTACAAATGCTTGTTTTCCACTTAGATCTTCCTGTGGTGACAGGTTAGAAAATCTTGATCTGGTTCATGAATGAGAAGAACTCAGAAGTCTTGAACAAAGACCTGAATCCTGCCAACCACTTGACTGGTTGATTGCCCATTTCCTTATGGCCCTGTTCCACAGCTATCTATGAGAGTACCCACAGAGAATTAGTCAAGCCCAGTTGCTGAGATTAAGAAGTCACCTGAATTAAGATGAATAAGAAGACAGAAAATGACATCAGTGTGCCTTGAAATGTGAGAGGAATCTTCAAAACCAAGGGCAACGTGGTGCTAGTGTAGGTAAGGTATCCTCTCTAGACCAATCTTTTCGTTCTGACAGTGGCTCATGCCAGAGACATGTTTTACATTGTACCTCGGGACATATCCCCATGCACCTATACAATATAGCAAATAGTACTTATCTTCACTATGTGTGACAGACACCATTTTATTTGTTTTTATTTTATTCCATTTAAAACAAAATTCTGCTCATGACCCTTTAAATTGATTTCATGACCTACCAAATTGATTTCTTGACCCACTAATGTGTCATGACTGGCAGTTTGAAAAACACTGGCCTGACCCTATACCAGCTTTGCCTCCATCCCCAGGGACTGGGAGAACACCGGTGAATGTAAAGATGAGTAGGGCAGGGATTGGGAGATTGAGAAAAAAGAAGGTTGGAGGGATAGCAGAAGACGAGATAAACAAAAAGAGGGAAGAAAAAAGGAATGAGCAATGGGAGGGCTAGTGAGAAAGGGTAGCCCCAGCTTGATAGCTGTCTTGGGTTGATAGATGCCCTGTGTTGATAGACTCATCTTGATGGCCACTGCACTCAAGTTTCAGGGGTCATTCTGGCCATGATCGTCCCACTAAGGTCTGTCAGGCCCATATAGCTCCTTCTCACTGTTTCAAGGGAGATATAGATTATACAAAGGGCTAGAAGGCATGGGGCAAATATTCAGCAAGAGGGAAGCTAACCACACTTACCCTTCACTCTGATTCGAAGCAGGCTCTAGAAATTTCTTATCAAGGGTTAGAGAGTAAACTCTTGGTATAAAGGAGGCAGCTGAGAAGGCAACAGGGAAGTGAAAATAAGAGAGAGATAATAGTTTATAGAGAAGCTACAGATGAACTGACATCCATGGTTGTAGTGAGCAGAGGAAGCTCTGAGTGAGGGAAATTCTAAGGGAATGTGCATTGTTGACATGGGCATGGCCATGACAAGCCTTGGACCCATAGAATACTGACAAAGTTTTTCTGCATGTGAGCCAGGTTTAGAATGGACAAAGCCTTCTTCCTCTGGTCCAAGTGTGAGTATTTACTAACAATAGATCAGTATGTGCAAGACCTGGCAGCTGCAACTGGCAACTTCCACCTCCAATGTCTCCATCCTGATATGGCTCACCCACAGAGACCTCCTACCCAGACTAGCCAACCACCCTCCCTGTGCTGTACACAATGGACATGTTGAGATTCCAGGTTTCACTGCTCGTAGGTGTGACTCCATCAGAGCGGACACAGCCCACCTGACCCCAGCTTCTCTGTATGTATGCCATGTGTTTATATCTGCATGTTTGTCCTTTCTTAACTCCCTGCTGCTGCATCCAGGTTCCAGACCCAATTGGGTGATACAGTACATTTAGGTTTCTAAATGGCTTAGCTTGCACACTTCTTAGTCAAAACCTTTTGACTATTTATAAAGAATATATATTCTGCTTGTTAAAGTCATTGTATTAATAGACATATCAACACAGAAACTAAAGACATAAATAAGATAGACATCACATAGATGGATAAAGAAAATGTGGTATAGTCAGGCAAAAAGTAGAATGGAAATTACATAATCTTCAGGAAAATGGGTAATGGGTGGAACTGGATTTATCAAGCTCAGAAAAAACAAAAACAAAAAATCCAAACCAAACCAAAAAAAACCTACTAGATTCAGAAAGACAAATATCAGATTCTCTTACATGTGAAATCTCATAAAAATATATATGTCATATACGTAATATGATATATATATATCATATTTATATGAAAGTAGAAAGGAACTATTTGGGAAGAGGAAGTAGAAGAGCAATGGGAGATGGTGCTGAGTAAGAGAGGCTAGCGAGAGGGAAAACAGAAAGACAAATACTGAATGCTCTTTCTCACATGAAGAATCTAAGTTTAAATACATATTTAAATATTTAGGATTTAAAAATGCAGCATCTGGATTTTTAAACACACACCAACATGAAAACAGAATGGGGACTGTTTGGAGAGAAGGAGGGGACCAGCATGACAGACAGGCAAGGAATAGGGAAAGGTAATGGTAGCAGACATGAACAAAACACGATGCTATACAATGTGTGAAAATGCAGAAGGAAGCCCCTCATCAGGGCTAGAGAGACAGCTCAGCAAATAAAAGCACTTGCTGTAAAAACATTAGGACCTGAGTTCAGACTTTAGAACCTAAGTTAAAAGCCAGGAATCACCATGTGCACACTTGTAACCCTTGTGCTAGGGGACAGGAGGATGGCTGGACCTCGCTGACCACTGGCCTAGCCCCTGGTACAGTGAGAAATCTTGTCACAAAAAATTTATATGATAGGGCAAGACACTCAATGTCCTTCTCTGGCCTCCATGCATGTACATGCAAGCCAGCACACCTGCATTTGTATGTGTGTACACACCAGACAAACACATATCACACATGCACATATACGAACTCATCCCATACAAAAGAAAAACACTATTTTGTATATTTAATAATTAAGAAACAATCTAAAAGTAAGGACACGAGATAAGGTAAAATGACTGTGCTGAGCATGGAGCACAGTGGTAGGGCTCTCGCTCAGCATTTGCCAGGCCCTGAGTTCTATTCCTCATATCACCATCACGGAAAACATTCTGAAAAAAAGTAAACTTGCATCTTAATTTTTATTTTATTAATGAGTGATACAAGCATCTTAATGTCACCAAGAAAACTGTTATTAATACAGGCAGAAATCATGTTTTAGGGTTAATTAAAAAAAAAACAAAAAACTTTGTTTGGCATTTAATGATATAGGAATCCAACATCTGGGGGTCAATATATTCCAATGGTTTTTATCAATGGCCGTCAAATGGAGAAGGATATCCCACAAAGAAACAGATGCAAAGATGGGCATTGTTGGCTAAGCCGACTACCTCAAGGTAATTATTTGTTTTTTCAGGCTCATGAACCAATTAAGTGAAGATTTGTGTCAGAGGTTGGTTAGCAGATTCTCATCTTCCCTGATGTCAGCGGCTTTCTTACAACTCATAGGACAGCGCTGAGTTCTTACACATAACTTAGCAAGTGAGACATAGTGCTCTGGAGTCTTTCATTTGGAAGATTTTTTTCAAATGTGTAGAAGGTTTGTGACTAAGTTTTCAAAGTTTTTAGGTATAAATTTTTCAAGTGGCACACTCATTATCTTCACCAAATCACACCGTGATAAAAACACATTCCAAACAGTCTTCCCCCACAGTGGTCTCTCCATGCTATCATGTCTGTCTAAAAGTACCCACTTCCCCCACTCCGCGTTACCACATTACCTTTATGCTGAAAGGTAAGACGTGCTTTTTTTTCTTCAAAGTTATCAGAAAAGTGGCATTTCCTGACAGCTGCTTGTCAGAACTGAAAAGGTCAACGAATGTGGAACATTTTGGTTCCTTTAAAAGAAAACTGTTTAATTTAGTTTCCAAAAACAGCACATGTCTGTGTTCTAAAAAAATAAATAAATAAATAAAGGTCCTCTCCATAGGACTGCAAAACACCATAAAAATGCTGTTTAAAGGGTTGTGTTTATGATGTTGATAATGTCTGTCGCAAATAAACTACAAATCCATATATGTAATATGTAACAGAATCATCTAGAAAGAATGCAAGTCTTACTCTATCCAAACTGTGAAGCCCACCAAGCGCCATGCCTTCTTGTTGGTCAATGGCCATTGTAGGATGACCAAGCATGATTGATACAGGCCTGGGGTGGGGAGAGGGGGCAAGTATCAATCGATGTGAAACACAAAGCCAAATTTCTTGCTTAAAATAGAAGATTTAAAAAGTAATAATGATCAGTGAAAACAGAAGCCATGAATTAGAGCCAGGAGGGGTGTGTGGGGAGGGTTTGGAGGGAGGCACGGGAAGGGAGAGATGGTGCAATTATAATCTCAAGAATAGAAATAAAAAAATCAGAAGTGGTAAGAATCGTTTCCTTTAAGCCATTAGATTGTTCTTTCAGGACCTTTAAGGATAAAGTGAAGTTTTAGAGCACTATGACAGAGGTGAGGGATGGCTCAGTGGTTAAGAATACCGGCTGCTCTTTCAAAGGACAAGGGTTCAATTCCCAGCCCCATATGATGGCTCACAACCATCTGTAACTCACGGGATCTGATGCCCTCTCTGGCCTCTGTGGGCACCAGGACACACATGGTACATAGATATGCACACAAAATCCAGATATGCATGCAGGCACAACATCCACACATATAAAATAATATTTTTAAAAGATCAGAAAAGTGTGAATCTAGATGTTTTCGAGTTTGGTTTATGATGTTTTGTAACAAAATAATACATAAATAAATTCCTCCAGACCATAGTAAATTTATGGATCCTGGATGGTCAGTGTTTGATTTGAATGATTGGAGACAAAGGTGTCAGCATTTAAGGATAAACAATGGTCCCTAACCTGAAAACCATCTGAGAAGATGCAACTCCCAGTTCGAACTGTGTGATTTACTGATGATGGTAGGTCAGAGGCAGAATCTCCATAGTTCTAATTAAGTGAATAAGTTTTAGAAAGGGATGCTGAGTGATAGATTAAAGCTGAAGGCTGAGTTCAGAGCCAAAGGGAGCTTAAGATGCAGAGACCTGTGAGTTTCTGGAAACCCAACGGGGCCAGATGTTAGTGACTAGAAGGAGAGTCTCTGCCCAACTGTACTGGAGGCTTTAAGGATCTGCTGTAAAGAACTTTGATTCCCTCAGATCACCAGTGCTGCAATCTGAAAGTCTGCCTATGCCCAGAGACACTAGCTCGTAAAGAATGAGCAGGGTCAAGGTCAAAGCCAGGGTAGCCAGATAGGACAAGAGAGAGGAAACAGCAGGAGCTGGGAAAAGAGAATTCAGTCTTCCCTAGCAAGGATCCCTCAGTGCACCCTCAGCTCTTGGGGCTCTTGGCTAATTGAGTGCTGAGGCCAAATCTATTTGAGTGACATTGCCTCCCACATGGTCAGCATAGCTTGCAGATTCATAATACCAACCTATTAAATATTCAAGAAATGCTTCTGTGGAGTTATCCACTCCACTCAGATTTCCCCAGGTGTATCTGATCAAAGAAACTTTCTTTTCTAGTCCTTAGCTCCAAGAAGTCAAATTTGGGATATGCTAGATTGACAGCTGCTGAACCCTGTACCCAGGCAGGACTGCAGGCAAGGTCGCTTACACATGTAGGGTCCTTTGTTACCTAAGTCCCTGCATTTTAACAAAAATTACTGTGTAGCTCCTCGTCCTTTGGACAGGAGAGTAGAACTTCTGAAGGCAACCTCGAGCACAAGTGGTAAACTGAGTCATGGGCCTGTGTCTTGGGAAAGTGAAGTTGGTACAATATACCCAATAGGGTGGCTTGATACCCACTGACTCGGACTATAGGAAGTAACCAGTCTGCTCTCGGTTACTCCTGGCACCCAAACCACGGGGCCTAATATAAATCCAAAGGCTACAGAAAAACATTTTGGGTGGATTTTTCCCAAAAAATTCTGGATGATCTTAAAGCAATTACAGTCTGAAAATAATAGAAGTGAAAAGTAAGAGTGATTGGATCCTTATGTACCAGGATTCTAAGGCATAATTTATTCTAAGGCAGACTTATAGGCATAATTTTTATTGCTCATTAATTGTAAACCACTCAGTCAAAAGATATGAATATAGCCTCATTTTGCTCATGAGAAATCTCAAATATTCAGAGGTGAAACAACCTGTTCAAGATTAAATGGAAAGACAGAACCAGGAAGTAGAGTTAGTCTGCCCCACCTGAAGCCTTATCACGGGACGGACAGCACTAGTACAGACAATGGCAGGAAAACATAGAGTCTTCTCCCATTTCTCCACTGCTGTTCTGTTCTGTTCAACTTTCTCTAAGTAAATAGCCAGTTCATGCCGCCCTTCACCATCAGACATTCCCTTGGAACCACTGCATCCAATACTGAGCCAGTTTCAAGTTCTCATTTCCATTGTCTTCTTGTACTACTTAAATGCACTTTATGAACTCACATGAGATATAGTTCTGCCATCTGTAATTTACCCTTTTATTCTTATATTGCATTTGGGAAAGTCACATGACAGCATTAATGCCATGTAGTCATCTTGAACAATGGCATACATTAGCAGGCACCTATTTACTTTTGAAACTATCTCATCAATATTCAAGCTGAGTACACAATGTACTTAAGTATCTAAGATTTCTGGTCTCTTTTCTAGAGAACTCCAGTGCAGTGCCAGTCAATCAGAACTCATGGAATTTTGCTACTTCCATTTAGAGAGGATGGGTGGGGGGAAAGACTTGGAATTGTATATTAGCTTCCCAAACTTGGGGCCTTGGGTAAGGAAGTGAATCACCCAGGATCCCCCACTGAATCGATAGACCCAGAGCTTCAGGTTCCAGACCAGTGTCCTCATAACAGGGAAGATAATGTATCCTGCTGGACGCTATCATTTCTCTTTCTGCTATGGTTTGGATTTGGAAGTGTGCCCCTCCCAAAGCTCATGTTTTGATGGCTTGGTCCCAGTGTAGCAGTGTTCAGAAGTGTGGTCCCTCGGTAGTGATTAGATAGTAAGGACTATGAACTCATCAATACATTAATTTGTTGATGGACTCATAGTAATAGACAAGAGGGAGATAGCGGAAATGTTAGCTGGTAATGCCTAGAGGAACAGGCATTCTTAAAGGGCGTTTCTTGCCCCTGATCCCTCCCCAGCTCCCACCTTCCTTCTCAACCACCGTGAGGTGCGCATCTTTGCTTTACTATCTGTTCCCTGTTATCCTGTTCTGCGTTACCATGGTCCAAGAAACAAGAGGCCAAGTGACTCTGGACCGAAACCTGTAGTATTGAGTCAAAGTAAAATTTTCCACCCTAAGTTGATTTTTACAGATATTTTGTCATAGTGACAGAAAACTGACTAATACATTCACCAAGCCCAAACCCACAGAAAATCTATGTAATCTTCAGAGAGCAGAAGGTGAGGTGGTAGACACACAGCCCAGGGCCTTGTGTGCCCACATGGTAGTCACCTTATGTGATGCTTTACGTAGCATTCCAGGTGGTTGTGTTTAAAAATGGCACTTCAAGTGAACCAAAGTATCAGGATGCTGCCACCAAATTAAGAGACAGAAAGACTGTCAGGGCAATTGCCAGGGACAGATGCTTAATGGAGCTCAGGAGTAGAGAGAAAGCTGTCAACACTTGCTCTAGTCACCAGCCCTGATGGCTAATCTTGATTGTCAACTCGATGGCTTCTGGAATCTGCTAAGAGACACATCGCTGAGTCTATCTGTGAGGGCATTTCCAGCAAGGAATAAGTGAGGGGAAGGGACCCTTCCCAAGGGTGGAAGGATGGCACCTTCTGGTGGCTGACTCGGCTACGAGGAGGAACAAAGCGGCTTTGCTTGCCTGCTTGCCTTAACTTCTGGCTGGTGAAGGTGTCTGTCCCCGTTGCTGCTGTCACTGTTGCTGTCCTTCAGACATCCAGACTTCAGCTTCAGTTTCTGGAGCTTTCAACATGCGCTCAAGACCAGCAACTTCCTATGAAATTTCCTAACCTTCATCACCAGACTGGGACTACTGAGGTAGAGCACAGAACCCCGACTTCATTCTCAGCCTGTCCAGGATGCAGGTGGCTATTGGATGACTTGCCCTTTATCATGCAAGCCATTTTAGTGCTTCTTATTCATATAAATATACATATACATGTTATATTCCTTTACAGAATCTGCCTATTGTATAAACATTGAGAATTCTCATCGCTTCTGTTTTCACATCCCTCCCCTGTCTGCCTGTGCTCTGCCTTTATGTACAATCTTGTTCCAAGACAGAGGGAAGGAGAACAGGCCATTTTCCCATCTACCTAAATGTCCTGGAAGATGAGGAGTCAGAAACTCCTTTTGGCTGTGGTTATAGTTTGAATCTGAAGTGCTTCCCACAAGCCCGTGTTCTAAATGCTTGGTTCTTCAGTGGGTGATACTATTTTGGAAGGACTTGGAAACCAGGAGGTGGGGCTTCGCTGGAGGAAATAAGCACTGGGGGTTAGTCTTTGGGTGGATACATTTTCCTTTCTACTTCCTATTACCCCTTCTGTTTCCTGGTCCTCCATAAAGTGAGTAGCTCTCCTCTGCCACATGGTTCTGCTGATATGATGTCCTGCCCACTCACATGGAACTAAATGAACATGAAACCACAAGTCATATGTACCTTTCCTTTCTTATTTTCTGTCAGGTACTTTGGTCATAGAGGTGAACACTAACAAATACAGCTTACCAGTTTTATATAAACTTCAAGAATCCAATGGAGTTGGACTCAAATGTATTTTTCAAAATGCCTTCCCTAGAGTGGGGAGAATAACAAAGGAATCTCCACAAAGCTCCGCTGAGGTGACATAGCTTTGTCTGATTAGAACAGGTGACCAAGACTCTTGATCCCTCTATACCCTAGAAGGCGTTGCTCAATGATATGAAGGAAGACTACACCTTGAGATTTCCCAAGGAACTTTGAAGGAAGCAGGGCTCTTAGGTGGTAATTGGTATCTGGAATCGAACCAGGCTTTGGTCTCAGGCAGAAGTTTGTTCAGGTGCCTTATCCCCTACCAATACAGCTTCTGATGGTAATGATAATATTGACTAGGATAGACTAGAAAGGTAGCTCAGCCATTAATAGCTAAGGCTCATAACCAAAACATCAAGAAACCAGAGCATAAACTGCTTGAACAATTTGCTCTGGATAACAGAGTTGGTGAGAAGTGAAGGTCTGGATGAAAAGCTAAGTTCATGGTCTATTCATGAACCCCCATGGTCTCCAGCTAATACACATTTCTGCCTTTTTGGTTACCTCTTTGAATAGTCTAAGAGCCATGCTTTCCTATTCAAGAAGTTACTAAACTCATCATGTTTAGATGTTAGAGACTTTTCTGCTACATGAGTGGCCATTTAGAAACACATCTGCTGGGAAAGTATGGGGGGTGCTTCCCTTCCTATCTCTGGGGGGAGGGTGGAGTTGGTGCTTCCTGGAGTTCTATGTATCCAAAAGGGCTCTAGTTCCAACTTGTACTAGGCTGGGACCAACAGAGACCAAATTAAGGAGCCTTCTTGCCATGGAAGAGGGGGTGAATCTTAATCTACCAATCCTCGCCACTTCATCCTGCCTCAACATCCCTAGGGGTTCCTCTTACCATCCAAGGTATGTTCTGAAGGTAAGGTGCATAGCTTCCCTGCAGAGAAGCTAAAAAGACAGACAGCACTGCTTTTCGCTATGAAGAACTTCATTCCCCATCAGAGGGGACCTGGGAAGGAGCCTGCCATAGGAGTTCAGTCTGTCTTCCTGCCTGGCTCTTGCTGCTGCTTACTTGTGTGGCTCTGGAAAAGCTGTTCGCGAATCCTTGGTGGGAAGCAGGCTAGAGGAGAGTGTTCCATCAGAGAAGCCTTGGGGATGTTCCCATTCCAGGGGCTAGGGCACAATGGGAAATTCAGGATGCCAGCACTGAGGATTGTAGGGAATTGGGGAACGAAGCTGCCTCTCCTCTTGCTCTCTGA
The DNA here is from genome assembly GCF_049852395.1 of Peromyscus maniculatus bairdii. Lineage (NCBI taxonomy): Eukaryota > Metazoa > Chordata > Mammalia > Rodentia > Cricetidae > Peromyscus > Peromyscus maniculatus. Next base: position 58,890,109 of record NC_134854.1, on the reverse strand, counting down.
GGCTTTGTAATTGTAAAATGGAGACATTCTTTGTTGGTTGAGAAGGAAGGAGAGGGAAGAGAGAAGATTTCAGCAATGATGCAGGAGAGCCTTCGGGATCCATTACAGACCAGTGGGAAGGCTTCCACTTGGGTGAAACTGGGAGAATTGCTGCAAGGGCTTTTCTCTTTGTGAATGCCTGAGGTGGCTCGGCTTCCTGTCACTCACTTTGCAGCCTACATTTCAAGTTCACACTCCCAGGAGCTATCAGACACGGCCCAGTCTGGGTGCCAGGAGCAAATGTCCAAACCAGCTTGTCACAGTGTCAGGCATCCAGACAAACCAGAACTGACAACTTGGTCCTCCACAGGAATGAAAAGGATGATGCAGAGATAGTGGCAGCATCACTGTCAAACACACCTCAGGTGAGAGGATCCTGGAGACCCAGGGCTGTTAGAGCAGGGACCACATTTTCAGAAGCCTAGCACCTTCAACAACAAAAAAGGAACCTATCCCCCATATTAGCATCTTCCATTGAATTAGTGTTCAAGACCACCACACTTGTCAGTTTCAAGATTGTGACAGCTCATATCAAATAAACTCAGAATATCTCTAGGGACACTGAGGCACAAAAAAAGTAGTGATGGCCTTGTGACATGGGAAGGTCCTTGACAGAAATACCATAGGCTTTGGCGTCCTGAGCCCTAAGTGGCACATACCTTTCTTTCTTTTTTTTTTTAAAAAAAATCTTTTATTTTATTTTGTGTATGGGTATTTTGTCTACCTGTATATCTGTAAAACACTTGTGTGCCTGGTGCCTGTGATGTCCAGATGAGGGCACTGAATCTCCTGGAACTGGAGTTACAGTTACAGAACCTCAGAGCTTGCTGTGCTCCTCCCTGCCTGGATGGCTCTCCTCATGACAGTCACTTCCTGCCACCTCATTTCATGCTGCCTTTTGCTCAGAAGGTCCTTCCCCGGGAACAGTTCCCTGGGGATTGTCTTTCAAAGAGCACATTTCTGTCACTCTCTGAGACAGCGCTTTACTCCCAAATCAGTTCCATTTCCCACTGTGCTCACTGTTATCTGACATAAGCCATTCATTCATCCCTTCATTTTTCCAGAAAGTGTGCTACCCGAAGAAGACAACCTTGGTTCCTCAATGCACACAGTGTCTCTAAGACCTAGAGGGACACCTGGCTCACAGTAGGTGCTCAGTAAATCATTGTTGAGTACCAAATGACTAAGGGACTGAGGGAGCTAGTAACTCAGCTGGACTGAGTTACAGAGTCAGGATGCTGGGAATGAACCCAAGTCTTCTGCAAGAGGAGCAGCTGCTCTGAACCTGAGTCATCTCTCCAGACCCACAAGACCTTTCTTGACCTATAGTCCCACCTTCTCCTCGAACCATGTTTCCCTCAGAGAGTCTCAGTGTGGCAAAATCACAGTCCAAAAGCACCCTCTCACTATCTCTCTCCTCCAAGACAGCTTAATCATCTCTCCATCTTAAACTTCAGGCCAAGAACCTAAAAGAAATGTCAATCAGGGAAGGAATGAGGATGTGGAGCTGTCAGTCACTGTGCTTTTGGATGCCTTCTATTCTCCAGCATCCTTCTCTGAACACTTTCAAATCACAATCTTTGCGCCTACCAGAGCTCCAAGTCCATCTTCCCGCCTTGTTTCCTCCCTCTGCAACTCTTAGCACCTGCTAAGTGACTCTGTGAGGAATGAGTCAGGTTCAGCTCCTCTTGGCTGCTGCTTCTTGCCAAAATCAAAGCTATCCATCTGTCCCTTCAAGGGGATAGATACCTTGGCTAGTGTTCGGCACCTAGTAGGTGCTTTGTGACTAACTGTTGAATGAATAGATGCATGATTCCTAGGTGAGTGGTCTTATTTGTTAGATCATGTTGGAGGAGGTTGGGCAGGGCTGCCACTCCTGCATCTTGTTCTCTGAGGTAGTTTCATTTTTTCCAGCCCCCAAGTATGCAGAAGAGAAGACGGGCTTAGGGGTATCCCTAGATACTTGGATGCCACCCACTGTCAACAAAAGCCAGTAAAATAAGGGATACCATAAAAGATGGTGTTGGTTCGGATATAGAAAGCAGATCTCTAGCTAGTGGGAACATGTGTTGGGGGCCCTAGGATCTTAGACAGGAAAGGGCTGTGGTGTGGGATGGCAGAGACAGTAAAAGTGGTAGAGAAATCTCTGTCTCTCTGGGGCCTCTAAAAGTAGAGCCTGAGTTGACTGGGGGAAGATGCTTATACTCCTGCTGGGGTCGTTCCAGGACACCAGGATGCCGGGCTCAGTCACCTCATCTCCTTTTTGATTTGCCTTGCTGACACTTCCTCAAAAGTCCCTCCCATCATCTTGGCAGTTTGTTTTTGTTTTTAAATCACACAGTAATTCCCTAATGTGTAGATATTCCTTCATTATGGAGGTCCAGTAGACATAAACCACACACATGCACATGTATACACACAGCAAGGAGGAGGCTGACAGAAAGACAGGGACAGTAACAAGGTGTGTGTCCATCCATGCTCTTACACACACACACACACACACACACACACACACACACACACACACACACACACACACCAGAAAGATGCTTAGAATTGTGCAGAATAAAAGGGAAATATGAGAAGCCATATATGATACAGAAAGAGTCAGATATACAGTAACAAAATGACGTTGACACCTGGTCGTGTGCACTCATTCACTCCAAGGAGAAGGCTCCATGGAAAACATTGCTGGCTGAGTGAGAGACAGAAGCCCACACAGTGAGAGAGCAGAAAAAATGTCTTGGCTTCTGACAGCACAATTTGCAAATAATCACCCAAGACACCCACTTTCGCTCACCGCTGTCTGGCTACCAGATGTCAAGATCAGCATTTTCTAGATGTATCTCATTTAATCCTCACTGAAAGTACAGAAAATCCTGTTTATTATATTCCCATTGTGAAGATGGCTAATGAGTTCCTGTGTGACCCAGGTGTGCCACTCTCTGAAGTGGCCTCCCCACCACTGCCACGCTCACTGCCACCCTTCTGTGTCTCAGAACCTTAGAGTTCACTGTGCTCCTCTCTGCCTGATGGCTCTCCTCATGACAATCACTTCCTGCCACCTCATTTTATGCTGCCTTTTGCTCAGAAGGTCCTTCCCCGGGAACAGTTCCCTGGGGATTGTCTTTCAAAGAGCACATTTCTGTCACTCTGAGACAGCGCTTTACTCCCAAATCAGTTCCGTTTCCCACTGTGCTCACTGTTATCTGACATAAGCCATTCATTCATCCCTTCATTTTTCCAGAAAGTGTGCTACCTGAAGAAGACGACCTTGGTGCCTTGATGCACACAGAGTCCCTAAGATCTAGAGGGACGCCTGGCTCACAGTAGGTGCTCAGTAAATCATTGTTGAGTACCAAATGACTAAGGGACTCAGTTGGACTTACAGAGCCAGGAAATAGCACAGGTCCATATGATACACAGGTACAGTCACTGCCCACTTCATTCTCTACCTCTATTGTCATGAGATTTCCTCACCACCATCATTCCACCATCCTTCCTCACACTGAGAACTGGCCCATGGTGAGAGGTTGCCTGGAATAAGAGGAGGGCTTCAAAAAGCAACAAGAAGATGCTCTGGGATCTTCTGTATCTATAGGTTCATTGTATACCACAATGGCAAAATAGGTATAGAATCTCTCCCTGACTGTCTAAATCTCCTTCCCTTACTGTGGAATACAATATATCACACATGGGATAGAAGTATCAGAGGTCAGCATCGCAAAAGGATCCTGGGAAAAGCAAGGGTGGGCACCATTTAGAAGAGAGAACATCTCCTATTGCATTGGTCTCTCACTACATGGCCAAGTAGAACACTCCTCAAGCCCAGCAGTAACATCCTGGCAACTCACAGAACCAATACTCCCTGGGTCTTACCAACAAGTCAGTGCTTAATATTTCATCTGAATCTTCTTCAGTGCCCCAGTCCTCCAGAGAAGGGCTGTGCCTTACCAGGAGCCAGCTAGACCCATGGCTCTGTCCCTGGCATCAAACCCACAGGAACTAAGAGGGTTTCTGGGGCTTTTACTTTGAGCAAAGCATTCTTTCAGGTTCCAGACACAAGAAAGACAAGGTCCCTACCCTCTGGGAATTCCCATGCCAAGGTACAGAGAAGAAAAAAAATCAACCGGGAATATTCAGGCTAGTAGGCAATGGAAGGAACGAGAATGGCAGGGAGGAATCATGATGCTGGCATTGGGAAGGGGCTCAGCTTTAGATGGGTAGCCAGCAGCACAAGAAGGAATAGCCATGGATGCCCTGTAGGGAATGCAGAGACAACAAAGGTCCTACACCTGGAAGGCACTGCAGAGGGTTAGGGATACAGTGTAGGCTGGAACAAGGGAATCAGAGGGTAGGGTCCCAACATGATCTTGGACAGGATCACAGCATGCAGTCCTGAAGAGCCCAAATCTAGACCTTGGGCTTTATGCTAAGAGGAGCAAGAAAGCATTGGTGGTAGGAGAACTCAGCCAGCTTGCTCACTCTCTCCTCTCTCCACCACTCACCAGGCCTCCTCTTGCTCTTGCATTAGACACAACACCAAAACCAAAGTTCCTTTAGGTCGCTGTCTTGCTGCAGTCACAAAAGCTCCAAATGAGGAGTGGAAGGGTGTCTCTAAGCAGATGTGGTGGAGCACAGCTGGCACCCTCCACCACCAGCTCCTTCTGGCACAGGCTCTCCATTAGCTCCCTCTGACACAGGTCCTTCACTCTGAAGTGGGCTGTAATTCAGATTGCCATTGCACTGGGTTTAGGAGTGAGTCCACCATCTCATGATGTTGGGAAATGCAGACCCTGAGGTGTTTTATAGTCAGGTTTTAGTGTTTAGTGATGGGAAGAAGCCAGAACAACGTCCTTAAAACAAGAAACTCAAGGCCATAGACTTTTAGAGCTCAGCTTGTTCATTCTCTCACCCACTGAACACATATGTATTTCATTCTTATGTGTCAGATACTGTTCTAGGGGGCTATGATACATGCATGAACTAAAAAGATAAAACATCAACACACCAACATTTCTATTCTCATGCTGCATACATTCAAAATGAGGAACTTCCATACATCAAGGGGAAACTTCCTCAGGCTTTCTCAGGGTTTGGCGAATGTATGAGCATGAGAAATACAGTCATACATGAACTAAAAAGATGAAACATAGAAACATTCCTGTTCTTGTGGTGCTTACATTCTAAATGAGAAAGACATGCAAGTCAATAACACACTTAACAGGCATGGGAACAGGCATGGATAGAAACAGAGGGATGTAGGAGTTGATAGTTGCTGGATCTGGTGGACAGCAGATTGGAGTCTCTCTGGGGAGCTCAGGAGAACCTCCTAGAAGCAAAGACTTGGAAGAGAGTCAGCCTTGAAGCTATCTGGAGACAACTTTAGGCATGAGAATCATCAGAACAAAGATCTCAAGGCAAGAGAATGCCTGACATAGCAGAGGACTGTCATGTGGGGCGTATCTTTGTCTGGAACACTTGCACTGCCCTGATTTTGCAGAGTTGGTGTAGAGAGCAGAGTGAGATAGGGGTTGATGAGGTCAGTTAGTTCTGGAACATGGAACATACATAGGGCATGGTGGCTGTGATGGTTAGCTTTAATTGCCAACTTAACAAAATCTAGGATAACCTGGGAAAAGATTCTCATTGAGGGTATGTCTTCATTGTGTTGTCCTACAGGCATGTCTGTGGGGGATTATCTTGACTGCCTTAATTGATGTGGGTAGACCCAGCCCACTGTGGGCAGAACTATTCCTTACTCTGAAGGTCCTAAGCTATATAAGTATGTAGAAATTAAGATTTGGGCAAGCAATTAAGCAAGCATGTGTTTATTTATCTATCTCTGGTCTTGACTGCATATGTAATATGACTAGCAACTTAAAGCCCCTGCCACTGTGACCTCCCCACATAATGGACTAGAACCTGAAATTGTAAATCAAATAAATCCCCTTTTCCCTAAGTGACTTTTGTCTGAGTACTTTATCACAGCAACAGGAATGGAACTAGAACAGTAGCATGCCTACAATCCCAGTGTCAGGGGGATTAGACATTCAGGGTCATCCTTAGCTACATAGCAAGCCCCAGATGGGATACACAACCTGCTTCAAAAAACCAATCCCCAGATGAATGAATAAAAGGAATACACAGGCCTTCTGGTTCTCATCAGTGCTGAAGGATATGCTGATCTAGAACATGATGGAATGTTCTAACTTAAACTTAATGAGATAGGATTATGTGCCTTGAGAAAAGTCTGGGAAAATACTGGTGGTTACAGAGAAAACAGACAGGGGTCTATTGAAAATACCAGGCTTGATCCAGGGTGATAGTAATGATAGGGGAAATGGTCACATAAGGTTTTTAGTTTGGATGACTTGGTTGCTATTAACTAAGACAGGGATTACTACAGATGAGGGATGCTAGGGAGGAAGATGAAGAATGTGGCCTCAGGTATGTTAAGTTGAAAGTGTATGAAATGCACATATGTGAAGATGCCCAAAAGGCAATTAGCTATGTTAGAAGGACTGGGTGGAGAGTACCAGAGAAGATGTGAAGCCATGAGGCTGAATAGCATCATTAAATAATAGTATAACACTAAGAGGATAAAGAAAAGAGGAGGAAGGTCCAGGTAGAAATCAAGAAGCAGCAACCACAGAGGTAACAGGAAATCCAAAATGTTGAGGGACCTTAGAAGCAGTAGTCCAAAGATGCCTGGTTTTTCTAAGCCTTGAAGGTCATAGATGAAGGCTTTGCTTCCTAAATTTCTCTGAGCCTCTTTACACAATAGCTCTACCAAGGTATCAATGCTGGGGGAATCCTTCAATACATTTCCTCTTAAGAACTGACTCAAGTTTTGTAAAACTATTGCCTGCTACTCATTTTATGAATGAAGTGGCACTGTGCACAGCCATACCTGTTTGTTTGTATGCTCTCAATGACAGCTTTATGTCAAGACAGCAGAGTTGGATGATGCAACAGAGCCCATATGGTCCATGAACCCTTAATTACATAGTAGTTGAGATTTTCTAGAAAAAGATCATGAATCCCAGGACTAACTCCTTGGTATTTCATGTTATTAACTCACTTCCTTCAGGAATATTTAGATCTTTACTCACATGAAGAAAAAAATAGTAAATCTGAAGACTAGCACGTTACTTATGGGTTATTCAAGCTATCAAATGAAACAGTTCATCACTGTTACTCTTAGTTACAGATGATAAAGTCAAGACAGGGAATGTGCCAGTGATTTGTCAACTTGACACACACTAGAGTCACCTGGGAAAAGAGAACCCAATTGAGGAACTGTCTCTATTAGATTGGCCCATGGTCATTTTCATGAGGAACTTTTTGGTTAATGATTAATGTATGAGGCTCTAGCCCACTGTGGGCAGTGCCACCCCTAGACAGGTAGTCCTGAGATATCTAAGAAAGCAAGCTGAGTAAAGCATAGAAAGCAAACAAGTGAGCAGCATAGCTCCGTGGTTTCTACCTCACTTCATGCCTTGAGTTCCTGCCTTGGCTTCCATCAGCGATGGACTCCACCATCCCAACAACGGTGGAAATGAATCCTCTCCTCCTCAAAGTTGTTTTGAGTCAGTGTTTTATCACAGTATCAGAGCAAGTAAATCAGAACGATGAACTCAAACGGTGTGTCTACCATCACGCAGTCAGTTAAGAACAGGTCTGACAAGCTGGGCGGTGGTGGCGCATACCTTTAATCCCAGCACTTGGGAGGCAGAGGCAGGCAGATCTCTGTGAGTTCAAGGCCAGCCTGGTCTACAGAGTGGGTTCTAGGACAGGCTCCAAAGCTATACAGAGAAACCCTTGTCTGGAAAAACAAAACAAAACAGAACATGTCTAGCTTGAAATCCAGAGATTGACCTCATGGCTAAGCTTATTATATTCACTTACGGTTGGAGCACTGGCTGTTAGGTGACAATAGAGGGTACTGATCCTTTATGAGCTCCAGAACTTACATGACACTATGTTTAGCAAATAGAAGAGTCAGCATTGACGTTCAGTGTTACAGCTTGAGTGTGAAATGTCCCCACAGGCTCATGTGTTTGAACACTTGGTCCTCAAATGGTGATACTGGTTTGAGAAGTTATGTGCTCTTTGGGACATGGGGCCAAGCTAGTGGACAAAGATGACTGGAAGCAGGTCTTCAAGGGTTACAGCCTGATTCCACATCTAGGCTGAGTTCTGCGCTTTTTGTTTGCTACCCCAATCTGAGCAAGCCACTGTAAGCTCCAATCGCCATGAACTGACCCTCTCCGGTCTTCTCTGCCATGATGGACTTTATCCCTTGCACTCCAAGTTCATAAAATCGCCTTTAAGCTGCTCCTGTCAGACATTTGCTCACAGCAATGTTAAACAACTAAGACACTCAGATGTTGTGGGGCCTGTGCCCTTCACCACCGTGCTACACACTGAATCTGCCAACCCATTGGACACCGGTGCTGACCCAGGCAGTAGGGCCTCTGGTTTTGATTTTGGGTCTCTGTGAAGAACAACTCCAAAATGGATGAACATCTGACCTTCTCACCCCTGCCTTTCTTTCTTGTCCAATATGCCATAACCAAGTTCCCAGCTTGTCCCATCACCACGCTTGAGTGGGTAGGGAGCACACTAGAGGAGACAGAGCTGGATGAGAACAAAGAGACAAGTAAGTCTTCAATGGGGTCCTCCAAAGGCAGGGGGATGCTCACACTCAGTGTTACTAGAGAGGATGGATCGTTTTACACTAGTAGTTTAGCTTTCACATCTTTCAAAGTTCTTCCATGTTTTAAGTCCCAGGTTTAGGAATTCTGGATTTCAGATCAGGCAAGGCATATAGAAATGTTCAATGTTGCCGGGTGGTGGTGGTGCACGCCTTTAACCCCAGCATTCGGGAGGCAGAGGCAGGTGGATCTCTGTGAGTTTGAGGCCCGCCTGGGCTACTGAGTGAGTTCCAGGAAAGGTGCAAAACTACACAGAGAAACCCCGTCTCAAAAAACAAACAAACAAACAAACAAACAAACATGTTCAATGTCATACCAGGTCTTGGGCCTTCCTTAAAGAAGTCGATTCCATCAAAGAACGCTATCCCCCGCCCTCATCTCCTATGGTCATAGCATTAGGCCAAGAGTGAGGAGGGGGGAATCACGCTAAGAAAAAAGCAATACAGATGGGGATAGATTCACTACCAGCTGCTCATTCCATCCCAGTGGTATCCAAGCCCACAGCAAAATACTTTACCATCCCCGAAACATGGTGGCTTCCAAAGGGCACCACAATGAATCCCTATGTTGCTGAAGCTGGCAAATTGAGAGACCCACATTGAGAGAAGACGTCATCAAGCTCCTAAGGAGGGTGGGGCTACTGTGGGCTTCTAGGACATAAAGCACAAGTACTGTGGGTGGCATAATGTGGAATTCATCTCCCTCACTCTGTGGAGTTGGGACAGGCAGAACAATCTAGACTCTGTCAGCAAGGTCCTCCAGAGAGTCCGGGCACACTAATGAAGATGAATAAGAGAGAGAGCTGTCCCTCATGGCCACGGCCTCTGTCACCCAGTGCTAAGGCATCCATATTCATAAGCTAGATGGACAGCTTCCAATATGACCCCCTGCAAATAATGGGGCAGAGGTGCAGCAATGCCTATCCACATTTGGGGTTCCGGGATATATTGTGGCATATAAAACTCTGGGCAGTAAGTTAAAGGACTATAGGGAACACCTTTAATTATATGAAATTGTCTCTGGTCTGCACTGAGGACCCCTGAACAACTTACTTAGTACTTGGCTAAGCTCTGCAACCAAATCTAACATTGCTAAGTCCTACTTAGTTTCAGCAAAATACTTCATCATCCCTGGGCCCTATCTGTTCACAGACTGGCTTTCATGGAATTTTCTAGATGTTCCACAGAGTTGGGGGTACATGGGAATGCTCAGAACATACCATGTATCATCTCATTTCACTGTACTGACTGTTTTCCAAACCTTCATCCATCAGGCTCTTCTATGATGCTCACTTATCTAGGTTTCTTACAGCAATAAATCTCTGCAATCACACAAACCTCTTGGGACCAGGAAGGTGACTTTGATAGGTGTTTATCCTTTCTGTAGGGAAATCTGACCAAGAACTTGGGATTCTACACTTCAAGGTAGTAAATGTTGGTTTTGAGCCTATCTGCAACATGGTTTTGAAGCTAGTGGATTTGTCCTAGACCCTGGATATTTTCATGTTTCAAATGTTCCATTCCTGTTACAACAGACTCAGCCCTAGTCCCCAGGCAGCATAACTAAAAGGCAACACACTGAGCCAAATAAATCAAATCACCTCTCTGCAGCTGGCCTCCCGTAGGTTTCTACGGAGCCACAGGCTAGTATTTAGTTGCAAGACAAGTGTCGAGCAGAGCTCAACAGCCTTACCTGCCTTTCTGACATGATGTAGAGTTGCTCGTGGTCCTTGGAAAAGGCCATGTCCCGGAGAACTGGGCCTGGGTCCACCACCTGCACAGTCTCATACTGGAGGGCATTGCCCTTGGGCCCATCTACCCGGATCTGCAGAGAAAAGGAAGAGGAAAGGTGAGGTGAATGTATGTTATTTTCCTACTGCTATGATAAAACACCATGACCAAGGCAGCTTATACAAGGATCCGTTGATCTGGGCTTATGGTTCCAGAGAGAGAGGAGTCTGTGATAACAGGGAAGCAAGACAGTAAGGGGCAGATACGGCGGCAGGAATAGGAAGCTGAGGGCTCACATCTTAACCACAAGCATGAAGCAGGGAGGACAAACCAGCAGTAGGTGAAGTATTTTACTCTCAAAGCCCACTTCCCATGGCATACTTCCTCCAACAGAGGCATACCTCCTAAGCATCCCCCAAATAACACCACCAAATGAAGAGCAAGTTTTTAAATGCCCAAGACTGTGGGGGGACATCTCATTCAAACCACTGCAATGGCTTTAGAGTTTGTATTGTTCACAGCCCAGCTTCAGCCTAGAGACACTCCCAACAGTCAAGGGAGAGGCAGGGAGCTCTGTCTTTGCAGAACTTAGAGTCCAAAACCAAAGACATAAGTGATATAAGTCCACTGTGACCTACTAATGGAAGCTCATGAAAGAAGGAGGGATCAGGCCATCCTGAGCTTTAAAAAGAATCTGGTTTTGTCTCTGGTTTTCTATTCCCTAGGATCAATTCACTGAGGCAAGGCTAGTCTTTAGAGAAGAATACAAGGCTGGTATCCAAATGAAGGGTCTGGGTTGGGTATTGAGGTAACTTCAGTTCAGGGGACTATCCCACATAAGAGAACAAGAAGAAAGGCTAACATTTGTTAGCAGAAGTATTTTTTGTTTTATTTTTTAATTTTTATTTTTTAAATTACACTCATGATATTCATTAATTATACTCATGATATTAATCACATTTGTGGTATGCATAGATTACATTCACAGTATTCATTCAATTAAAAAAATATATATTTTTTAAATGCAGAATGTCATTTATTGAAGGAGGGAGGAAGTCTTAAATACAGGCTTACAGCACAATGGGAGAACCCCGGAGGGCAGAAGTTCGCTACTGATGTTTTACAATCTTGCATCTAAGCTGTTAACACCCATTATTCAGGATACACAGACAAGGAACTTCCCTTAAGTATTCAGGAGGGTGGAACTTGGCAGGGAATTAGCATAGGGAGGATATCAAGGTCAAGGTCCACAAGCAAGGCAACAGTTACCCAAAACGGGGGCCAGGGACCTACAGGTCCCCCTTTTACTAAAAAATGAACTTCTGACTTAGGTTGCGTGGGATATCAGCAGGTCACCTTACCCATCATGGAGACACCTGACCAGGCCACACAGGTGCTCTGTCTTAGGTTGGTGAGCGCCCCCCAGGCATTACTTGTCTCTGAATACTCATTATCATACAGGCTTAATCATGTGTGAGCTGCAGAGTTAACTGCTGCCAAAGATCTCAAAGTGGCACTGGGCTTGCAATCTGTGTGTTCGACATAGAAAAGATCAACAGAGGTCCTATCTCACCCATAGCCAGTAGGCTAAAGGCAACTGAGCCATTCCCTTCCTAATGAGCCATACTGTACATTGGAGTCCTTGTAAGATAGTATCCCGAAAGCAACTGGAACTTGAGTTTATAAATTTATAATTTTCAAAGCCAATCGAAATGTATATAACTACTGAATTAAATTTATCATGCCCAATAGAATGGAAGATTAACTAACTGTGGTAGATACTTTTGTTGCCAGGGTCTCCACTGTACTAGCTGTAGTAAGCAATTATGAAATGGTAATCCCAGAAACAGTAGCAGTGGTGGCCGCCATTGCTATAACAGCAACAGCGGCAGCAGCAATGTCAAATTCTCTTCTGGAGTGTGTGGACATCCACTGGCATGGATACAACTCCAGTAACACGAACTTCCAAGGCCCATTTTTCTTGATCCCAGCACAACTTTAGCTGGTAGCTCTAGCAGAAGTATTTTGGATATATGGATGTGGGTCTAGTCACTGAAACTTCTACCCAGATATCACTGTTCTGCTTTGGGAGAGACTTGGAGAGACAATCCCAGAAGCTCCACATCTCTGATCCCCTTTGGTCCATAGAAAGCAGTAGCTTATACTTCAGGTTTTAAAAGTAGATGTTGGATCCTGTAACAGCTTCTTGTGAGGTTCTGTTCATGGTCTCAGGGAAGGAAAGTGTGCCTCAGGCATGAGCCATCCTCAATCTTTTAAGAATACTTAGATGATTGCATGATCCCTGGGCCATCTCCAAGTCCTTCCTAGAAATGTTTAGACAACGTGGAAACCACCAGAAGAGATGTCCCCCTCTACATACACCCCACCACTGAGAACAGACCTAGAAAAGACTTTGGCTTCCCAACCCAACACAGTGCTCATCTGGACTCTGGCCCATGTTTCTAGAGTCAACTGAAATGTAAGCACACTGATCCAGCAGGCCTCCTGCCCCATGAGAATAACACCATCTATATAAGTTGGGACAAGGACTACTGAGGATGTGGCTAAGTGTTAGTTAGTGGATCCGAGGACTTGATGATATGCTGCTAATGCAATGCTCTGCAAGGCATCTCTAGGGGAATTTTAGTGATTCCAGCAACAAAACTAAACAACACATTGCATTCCAAGTGCTACCATTATGCAGTCATTTTAATTTTTTACCTTGTAATTTTAACCCTCTTATGAGATCAAAGAAAACAAAAGAGTTATTCAGAGGAACTAAATGATAGATGGGGACACCACAACTGGTGGCAGCTGATGCGTTGGGTCACCAGAATGCTTTGTTTCTACCACGTTCACTGAACTCAGATACTAGTTGATTTTGTGGTTTTGTGTTTGATTGCTTGACCAGTATTTATTTTCAAATGAACAAATAAATGAGATTGAGACTCCTTTGATTTGCTGATTTCCATTATGCTCACCAGAAAAACAACAACAGGAAAACCAGGCTGAAGAGAGATGCTCAGCTCTGAGGTAGAATGTCCGAGAGGCACACTCTCCCCCCTCCCCCGGCCCCCGCCATTTCTGCACCCACTGCTGAGACATCAGTGTGCACATTGGCCAGGCACTTTCTCAATGAAACAGAAATCTATGCAAAACCAGTCTGGCAGTGAAGTGAAGGTTGTGGCCAGTGGCCTAACCAGGCTTCATCCCCAGCTGGGGAAGAGCCCTGGAGTGGGAACAGGGAGTGATGCTGAGCACCCTGGCTGAGCACCTCTTTTGGGCCCCTGACAGACACAGGCTCCCGTAGGGACCATCCCATGCCCTTGGTCTGATCCCCATTAGAAGTTAGATTCAGTGCCTCAGGAGTGTTCCTTATCACCTACCTCTAACTTCCCTGCTCCTTAGGATAGGGTGATATGCTAGATGTAATAGACATCATGTGAAATAAGCAAGGATCCTATAGACACCAATGAGACAAACTTTCACAGGCCTGGCCTTTTATGTTCCCTACCCTCCATATTCTGCCAGAGTAGGAGAATAACTGGGAAGGTCTCTCTCCTCCTTCTCCTCTCCCCTACTGCAATCCAGATTACAGTTTTATATACTACAGAAAGAAGAGAACTCATGTATCTATTTCCTGAGAGAACTGAACACAAGACATGAGGAAAAGTTTATTGTAAAATGGGTTATTTGGTGAATAGTCCTAAAATTTAGGCAGAATGGACTAGCTTTCAATTCTCTATACTCTACCCAGACAAATAGAAATTACTTTTCATGGAATAGACAATGTCTGACATTTACATCTCATAAATCTGTCACCAATATTACTACTGTCCATGTTTGCAGATGATACATGAAAGGATGAATAACATGTCCAAGGTTACATATCTAGGGAACGTGGACATGGAGTCACACCCAGACCTGATGAACTTCATTGTCCAGGCTTCTATAAGTTTACACATTATACTGAACCCTTACACTGGACCTCAAACCCTAACCCTTAACTCAGTCCTACTGCCAATATCAATCAATTTGCATTCTGTCTAGGGGTCTGTGTTGTGCAAACTTTACCCTGGCAGTGGTAAAAGAATCATGTCTTTATCTATGGCAGCTCTTTTGGGGAGGAACTTGCATATGAATAAAGAAATTTCAAAATAATGAGCCCTTATATTTTTGCTTTAGACCTAAGTAACACTCTCTCGTCTGATGGTTATACAATTTTTATGATGTCAGCATAATCATTCTCATTTTATTGATGAAGCAACTGAAATGGGGATTGATCTGAAGCTTGCCCAAAGTTCAGTGGAAAACAATGTCAGGCTAGACTAGAACCCAGGCCTCTCCCGACTTCTAGATCAGTATTTGCCTCTTAGCTACTTAGTTTTTCCAAAAGCCTTTGACAAGGCTCCACATGAAAAAGTATTTTAAAATAATGAGTCTCCATGGGATCTCAGGCAGTTTGACCAAAGAAATAGAACAGAGTTAGAGACAGGAAAAGACATATTTCTGCATGGAGAAATAGAACCAAGAACTCCCTACACACTAGACCTGCTACTAGTCATATATATATGGTCCGGAGAAGGGAACTGGAAACTTCAAGGATGATTTGAAACTTTGGGGACTAACAGAAAACTCAACAATGGGGACAGAACTATAGAAAGAGGCTGTTTTCTGTGGGCTGACAGTGAGGGAGGAGCTATTATAGGGGAGACAGCCCTGCAGGTGTGACACTCAAGGGCAGAAGTCACCTCTGTTGCATTTCTCATAGATTGTAGGATGTAATTGGTATTCTATAATTCATTATTGAGCAAATGAAAACCACACTCTACCAATTCAACAATGGACTCTAAGTTGCTAGACATGATCAAGGTAAGAGGCATCATAATCAAGAAAGGGGGGCCCAGTATGACCTTTTCTCCTTTCAGTACCCCAGGGCACTCAACAAAATGTTAGGCAGCATTTCACTGGGATATCACAGGGCCATCTTCCTGACCACGTCTACCTGAACACAAGCGTGGGCTATCTCGTTTAGAAGGCAGAAACACATTTCAAATGTGTGGAGCTCATGAGCAGCTCAGGAACAACAGCTCAAACCATGACAAGGAAGTGAGTGGTGAGACAGGAGACTGTCGGCCAGTGGCTGTGCATCAGTACTAGGCCACCCCAAAACTTTTGAAGTACCAGCATAAACAAACAAGGTTTGTTACTTTATACAATACAGATGATGGAAAGGATCAACAAAGAAGTCTGTTGTGTTTAGAGGTATACCATGTAGGGAGACCAATTGTGTGAGGGTCATAAATGCAAAGTTGGTTGTTGGAGGATGTTAATCTCTGAGGCAAACACCAAAGAGGAAATGATACCCCACTCTGTGAGTTCCCTCTTGTAGTGAGTGATGTGCTCATTCATTCTATGTCCTACATTTGCAGAATGACTTTCTAGACTGAGCTAGCATCTGCAGAGGAAAAGTGGTCCCAACTTGACCTTCCAGGAGGCTGGCTCCTGAATGGTTCAGTTTTTATACCAATGAAGTTCTTGAGCACAGAGGTGTTCAAACGCTGCTACTGGTTCTTTCTGGTGAGTCTGAACAATTGTTGGGGTATAACAAGGGATGGGAAGCACAGCCCCAAGTGATAGTAAGTAGTGGGTAGCTCACAGGTCACATGGCAAAGGGCTTTCAACACAGCACATCTGACTATGAGACTTTGGCTAAAATCACATAGCAGGTAACCTCAAAGGCTCCATGGGTTACTAAATCTCTTAGGTCATTAAAAAGACTGAACCAAAGGAGCAAAATTGATAGTGGCTTCATAAAATTACAAGAGCCTGGCAGGAAGGTAAAACTAACTATGTGAAAAGGGTATCAGAGGGGGATCCATTTGGGCATTTTTCTTCAACATTGTCATGAGGATGGAATGAATGGGGCAGATCTAAATGTTTCCTGTGGCAGAGAAAGGTGCTCTTCCAGGACCCATCTGAGTCCTGGAATGTTCTGGACCAACATTAAATAATAGAAATGTGTAAACTACTGATGTAGGCCATTTATGACAATAAAAATTTCTAGTAGTGGTCACATATTTTTAAAAAGTTAATGAACTTAATGACTGTACCATTTTATCTAACTCAGTTTGTGCCAAATATGATTACATTAACATATATTTAAGTGAAAAATTATCAATGAGATATTTTTCATACTTCTTCTGATCCTAAATCATTGAAATCTGATTGAAATTTTACATATCTTATACATCTTATTTGGGACACTTACATTTTGGGTGATCACTATGTGGGTAATGGCTACCATATTGGATGACGTCATTCTAGACTATTCTCTACTCTCTTATTCTATACTTAATAAGAATTCAGCTTGGTGACTATCCTCTTGGGGGGTACCATAGGCATAGGTCTTGCCCAACCACAATGTACTGGAATCTCCCAGGGAACTTCTATCTGTATCACATCACAGTGTGTTTCATAGTCCTCATGTTTTTGATGCTCAGGGGCTGTACACATCAACCCTTGGTGTGGCCTCCTTCATGTAAGGAAGTCAAGATGCTCAGAAGCATGGCCCTGGTTCTAATCAAGCTGGGCACTTGCTAGGCTCTATTGTACACATTCCTGCCTCTTCTCCCCACACACTGGCCATGCCTCCTACACAGCAGGACTCCCAATACCCTGGATGACTGTCTAAATATATATAACATCTGCTTGTGGCACGGGACCAACCAGTCAAACAGTTGCTGTGGGAGCAGGTTTCTGGAGGCTTCCAGCTATATCAGCTACATCTGCTGGGGAGAAGGTGGCAGCCAGACAATTAGATGGTAATGGGCTAACGACCAAGTACACAGATGCACTTCAGTCCTGACAACTGGAGAGGCCACACTAGGACCTAATGATTGAACATCACCTCTTTGTGGCCCATGCCGGAGCCTCTGTTACAGCATGGAGCATGCACTGTACCATGCCCTCCATGGGGCTTAGCAGGGACTCACATATACATGCTACTCTGGGTACCCAGGCTACCCTACCCACCTTCTCCAGCCAGTCAGACTCCAGCCCTGGGTCTTTCTAGGCAGCCAGCCTCCGTCCTTCCGCCTCTGGCCCCCTGCCTATCCACCAGTCGGCAAGGCACCTATCTCCATCCCTGGCACAGTGAGTCTCTGAACTGCCAGGCAGACTGCTATTGAAACATCAGCAGGGTGGCCTCCACAAAGGTCAGCCATCCAGGGAGCTCCTGGCAGCTGCTTGTTTGTTTATTGGAACATTATCTGGGCCGGGCTGTTTATTTACATCCATTGAAGGATTGAACAATAAATATCGTCTCCCAGTAGCAGGCAGATGCTTGCACTAGAGCGTTCTGGCTGCCGTCTTGCTTGAAATAATCTCCCTAATGAGCAAACAGTGCCATTCATCTCTGAAGACTTGGGCCACCCCTGCATTCCCCCCACTTCCTCCCTCCCTACATAGTCTCTTCTAGCTTCCCCATGAACAGCTATACCTGCCAGGCTGCTAGGCTGTGTCCAAGTACAAAAAGGTAAGAATCAGGGTCATTTTTTCTGGAAGGAGGGGGAAATGGAGGCAGAACTGGTGATGAAGGGGAGGGGAGCAGGCTGAAATTAGAGGTATGCCCCATCCCACTCGGCAGTCTCTATGTGGAGCCTCAGTCTCAAATACAGAGGCACAGAGCAAGCTAGCTGTGAGCACAGACTGGAGGTCTAGTCAGGCTATACTTTCCAGGATGCTGTAGCGAAAATGGCATACCCCATTTTCAAGTCAGGCTAGAGCTATGGTCTGGCCTCCCAAGTGCCCAGAATCTGAAGAAGGCCTCTACACAGCAAAATGCACAGCAGTTAGTTTGTAAATTTGGCTTTGCTGAGGCAGGCAGGGATAGGCAAAGTACCTAAAGAGGAAGGGGAAGGACCTACGCTTTGGCTTTTCCTCTCAGAAGTCTGTGCATGATTTTGGTTGTCTTAGCTCCCTGGCCTTATCCTTGAGGCAATAGTGATGAGGGCCCTTGATAAGGGATGAGTACTTGGGAGCACTACAGGACTCTGATTCTCTCAGAAAGACACACCAGGAGTCACTGGAGCCTAGGTGAGCATTTTATTTGGTTGATCACCACTGGCTCTAGTTGATGTAGCCCTGGTCTCTGTCTCAGCATCCTGCCACACAGGCTACAGAAGCAGATGAAGGAAAAAAAACTATACTACAGAATGCCAGAACCAGAAACATAATAGGTACTCATTCATTAAATGCATGCTTGAGATAAGCCAACTCTAGTCTGAGATGCTATGGTTAGAATCATCATCACACACACACACACACACACACACACACACACACACACACACATATATATATATATCACACATGCACACACACACCTCTACACTTTCATATGCACACATACATGAACACACCTACATATATACACAGGCTTTGTCTCTGAAGAAGAAGCAAGTCTCAGCTCAAACACAGCCTTTGGAACTTCCCTGGTCTAACTCTATGGAAAGTGCTGCAGGGCAGGGTTTTCACCTCTGGTAAGGAGCAGAAGGAACCAGGAAGGATGCAATACGTTGGCACAAAGACAGAGGCAGATCTGGGATGAGGCCTGAGTACTTTGGCTAGCTGTGGTGTTAGACACTTTGGGAAGGCAACCCCCCCCCCACTCCTTCTCTATCCCTGGGGAGGATATGTCAACTTTGTATGGTGGTGGACTGAGGCCTCGCGTTCTCATCCGATTCTGGGCATTTAGAAGTATACCTGTGGGGGCTGGAGAGATGGCTCAGAGGTTAAGAGCACCGACTGCTCTTCCAGAGGTCCTGAGTTCAATTCCCAGCACCCACATGGTGGCTCACAACCATCTGTAATGAGATCTGGCGCCCTCTCCTTTATACATAATAAATAAATAAATCTTTTTTTTTTAAATAAGAAGCCTTCCTAGCAGGCTTCCCTCATCCCTTGTGTATCCACTTCTTGACAGTATGCATCAAACTACAAACCAAAACATCTGTTGAGAAACCCTCACTCAGTGGCACCTTGAATTCTCCAAGGCTTTTGCTTTTAAAACCACCCCTGGTGTCTTGCTGCCAGTCCCCATCTGCTTTCTCTGGCCCTCTTCTTCCTTCCCCCATAGCACCTGTTACCCTCCAACTTACTCTACAATGCACTCAGTATTATAGCTGTTGTGTGCCCCTCGCTGGGATGCAGAAACCTGTCTCAAGGTATATCTCTCAAACCCTTGGACCCCGCACAGAGTAGCTGCTCAGATGTTTGCTGAGTGAGTGAGTGAGTGAATGAATAAATGAATGGACAAAAATACCCATCGCATCTCTATTCACCTCCATGCTGTAGGGCTTCTCTAGTTTACAGTGATGAAAAAGGATGCTCTATCTGAAAGATCCAGGGGCAGGATGGTTCTGGAGCTGCCCTACACAGGCCCTGGTAGGCAACTGTGCCCTATTTCCCTATCCGAGTGAGCTCTATCTGCTACTCTGGGGTGTGCCTCTCCATTTTGAGACTTAGAAAGTGGGCCTGGACCCCGCATCCATGTTTAGCCTGTTTAAGTTGCTCCAGAATAGCACAATGAAGCCTCTTTGTTTTGATTTCTTGATTCCAGCCAGGAGGAAGAGAACGCAAAAGGAACAGCAAGACTGTAAACAGCAATTAATTAGACAGGCGCTGTGTGTGCATGAATCCCACACCACGACCGCGTTACTAAACACTGCCTGCAAAACCAGTCCCATTGGGTCCCCTATTATGCACATTCAAAGGGCTGAGCGATGACTTCTATGCAGGTTTTAGACCTTCTTGGCCAAAGCAAAAAATAAATTAATAAAAATCAGGGACCTTGGCTTCTAAACTGTACAGGTACATGGGTGGTGACACAGGGAAAAATCTCTTAACTGTAGATGATATAGAATCTGAAGAAATGAAAAGCAAAGTTCACATGGTTGATTTAAAGCAAGGACCAGAAAAGGCTTGGATGGACAAGATATTTTAAAATTGTCTCCTTGGTTCCACCTGTCCCAGAGATACATTAGGAGCCTATATGATGGAGTTACAGGTTTGAAAGCTTGGTGTTGCTAGCCACCTTTTATCCTGAGTAGTCTTCCCTCACAAACTTCGGTTGGCCATTCCTCATGCTTGTCTGTTCAAGTGGGAGGCTGGACAGACTGTTCCTACTCCCAGAACATGAGCACAAATGGATAGATAGCTAATTCACCACCTGCCACGAGCCAGGTACCATGCCACGTGCTTTACATGCACCAGCTCCTTCTGGTGTCTGGCAGATGGACTGTGCTCATCCATGCTATGAGAGATCAGAGTCCTGAGATGGGACACATCAGCAGACAGCAGCTAAGCTCATGGGCAAGCACTGTGAATCCTGGCTCTGACACTTAGGGACTGTGTGGACAGAGGCACGCCACCAAACTTTCCCAAGCGTCACTTTGCTTGTGTTAATAACAGCTTCATCATTATTGATATTGTGTCGGAATGAAAATGCCCCAAGCATGTAAAATATTTAATAAAGGGGTAACTATCATATTTCAATAAAAACCAGCAATCAGGACTGGGGAGATAGTTCAGTCAATAAAATGTTCACCTTGCAAACACTAAAACCTGAGTTTGATCCCTATAACCCACACAGAAAATTAGCTGGTTAGGGTGGTGTATGTTTCTGATCCAATGCTGATGAGGCGTGGCTGGTGGATCCAGCTTCCTTGGCCACTTCCAGATCAGTGAGATCCAATTTTAAAAATCAAGACTGGTAGCATCTGAGGACTGACATTCATGTCTGACCTCTGTCCACATGTCTGTTCCACACACAGGAACATGCACACCACCTGCACACACGAAACATGCCATGTGCAGAGTTACCCTAATGAGCAGGCTAATAGGGAAAAGCCACAGCAAGCTCACTGACTGTGTATCTGAGGGGCACTCAGCACTCTCTACGGGGATCCAGGGAAGTCCTCTCTAGCTGGAAGTTCAGGAAACCACAAGGGACTTGGAAATGGTGGACCCCTTCCTGAGCGGGTGCAGCATTGTTTTTGGTGGCGTTTGATCTGAAAAGGTCAAGTTCTAGCTCAAGTTGGAAGGGGACAGCACACAGATGGGCACAGAGAAGATGTGACAAGTGTGAACTGGATGGGGAAAGAGGGCCTGTCTAGGTTTCATCCCGGCTTGACTCCTTTACATCTCCAGCTTTACCAGTCAGCACATACTTGGGCTCCTCCAATCTCTGGGTATAAACCCCATCTCATTGGTATCTTGACTGATGCCTCTGACCTGTGTCCTCATCCGCACCCCATCTTTTCCGCCTTTGGTCCCTCTTTTACATATGGCCACCATCAACCTAGAGTAGCATCCCACTGAAACTTAGAATCTTCCTGGCCCCTCCGTCTTTCCCAATAACAGTGGACTATTAGTCATCCAAAGCATTGCAGGTCCAGTCTCTCCAATACACAGTGGGCCTTTGCAAATAGGCCTTTCATCCGTGCCCCCTTCTCCTTCTGTCCTGGCCAGTTTTATGTCAGCTTGACACAAACTAGAGTTATCAGAGAGGAGGGAGCCTCAACTGAGACAACGCCTCCATAAGATCGGGCTGTGGGCAAGCCTGTAGGACATCCTCTTAATTAGTGATCAATGGAGGAGGGCCCAGTCCATTGTGGGTGGTGCCATCCCTGGGTTGGTGGTTCTGGGTTCTATAAGAAAGCAGGCTGAGCAAGCCAGGAATCAGTACCCCTCCATGGCCTCTGCATCAGCTCCTGCCTCTGGGTTCCTGCCCTGTTTGAATTCCTGTCCTGACTTCCTTCAGCAGCGGTGCACTACAATGAGGAAGTGTAAGCCAAATAAACTCTTTCATCCCCAAGTTGCTTTGGTCATGGTGTTTTGTCGCAGCAATAGTAATCCTAACTAAGACACATTTCTTCAATATCCTTTCTGTTTCCCTTCAACCTGTCTAGTTCACTAGTCCCTCTGAAACTGGCCCCAGGGCACTATTAGGGATTCTTTATCATGCTTGCCTCTTCCCATCGCTTCCTGAATGGGGTATCTTTGCCATCAAGCAAAGCTATCATGTACTCTGGCTAACTCCAAAGCCTCTCCTGTCTTCCTCTTATGTTTCCTGCATGTTCTATTTCCATGCCAGAGGATCAAAGTCCCAAGGGCAGATGTTTAGGGGTCAGGTTTAAGGGCAGGACATGGATCCAGCCATACTCCTACCATCTTGCCTCATATTAATATTTACTGCATGTATTTAGTTTGTTGGGTGACCTCAGAGGAAATACGGGACTCAGAGTTTCCATCTTAGGACCACTGTGAGGATTTCACTGTGTAGATTGTGAACCACTCTTGGTCACTCGGAGTAAGAACACTTGCATGTGAGTTGAAGCTAATTGGTATGCAGTGTGCTTGGTTAGTTAGTATGGAGATGCAGATGAAATCAAGTGATGTGGATAGCTACGTGGCAGAACAGTGCTTCCCAGCCAAGTCCCTAACAGTCACTATACACCAGTTGTTTAATAGGTGTTTACTAAATTAGCTAATAAACATATGTACTCCATTCATAATGGGAAATATCCAAAATGGTCCCAGAGTTCTTAGACACCCTTGACTATTTCCTAAGCTTACCTCTCCTAATGTTGCCTCATCCTAAAGGATCACCAGGCCTCCTAACACCAAGAACCTCAGAAACACAGCTCTACATGGTTCTGATCTTATAGTGCTCCCAGCTGTCTGTGGGAAACTTCCGGAGACCAACTGTTGCTCATCCCCTAGGCACTGATCTGCAATTTTCTTGAGAAATAAATAACCCAGGGAGCATCAGACAAGTGTGTATTAGCTCGACATCTGCTCTCACTGATGAGCTCTGCTCTGGTCCTTTCCCCACAGCCTCATCAAGCTGCTGGGGTGCCAGTCTTTCTGTGGAGCATGAAGGCTTCCTTTCAGGGACAGATGTGTGTGCTGTTGTGTAGAAAAAAAAATAGTCTATGTTTACTTGGGACAAAGGAGTAAGGAATCAGCTAACCAGAAAAAGTAGAGACTGCAAATAAGGATTGGGATGTTTTTCAACCTCTTGGCTTTAGGACCACATGCTAGTGTCACATTGAGAGCCACTGGTCCAAGTGGCGCCATCTGGCTGCTGGCTGAAAGACTGAGGGTTGCTTTGAGATATTTAGACTTGAAAAGCCCAGAACCAGATGGGATATAAATATAGATGAGATAGATAGATGGTAGATAAATGGATGGATGGATGGATGGATGGATGGATGGATGGATGGATGGATGGATGGATGATAGATTAAAGAAGCAAGGTGAGATGATAGCATCCATGCATGCCACATTACTGAAGCTCAGGTGTCACTGAGAATGGAAAGTTTCTCCACCATCCCACTGAATGTCAAGACAGATTCCATGCCTTCCATGTACTATAGCAACTGTCTATGCACATCTTGCTCATGAAGTTCCCACAGTGCATCACAGCAGGGGTTCTTGATATGCTCTTTTAGCTTTCCTCCTGTCTGCGTGCTTCTTGACTACAGGGCTCAAGTACAAAAGACACCAGTGGAACTCCAGTCTGGAGGTGACATTTTTGGCTTCAAACCTATACTTGGCAATAATGCATCTAAAGGTAGATGTTGTCATATGCTCTGCTGAGAATGTCTGTTACTGTTGAGTAACAAATTCCTGGAGCCTCTTGGAGCAGGCCTCACTCAGTGCCATCTCCCAGACGACCAGATGTGATTTCATGTTTCCTCTTTACTGCTCCTATAATGTTCCCAGGCACAGCCTCTGTCCCATTTTTTTTTTTTAATGGCAGCCACCCTGAAAAGCAAATGCTTGGAATTGTCACAAATGAGCTCCAAGGAATTCTTGATGCCTGGAGTGAGGCATGTGAATAGCTCACAGTGAGAAAAATCTGTCCCCAAGGACATTGTGGGGAAGGACCCTTCCCTGACTTCAAGTCATGGATCTGAGAAGGACATCCCTGTGTCTAGATGACGTCATCAGATAGAGCTGGAATGCACAGATGTAGAAAGCTAGGGGCCCCGGGTCCAGGGGCAGGGTATGGCTGGGTTACTACAAAGACTCTTTTGACCACCTCATACCCACCCCCACCCTCAGCTGAGGGGCCTAAAGACACATTCAAGTCAGATGGTAATCTTTGACCTCAGTAGGGGAGTGCCTAGAAGAAAAGGAGGTGCCAGACTTGATGTGCTTCAGTGCCTAGCAAGGAAAAAAAATACTATGTGCCTATATGGGATGCTCATTCTGCCAAAAGCTTGTGGGTTTAATTGCAGAGAAATGCATTTTAGAATAAGATATTGGAAAACCATCCTACCTGTCACTGGCCACAGTGATTACAATTATTTATGCGGCGGCACCATGGCCTATGTGTTTCACAGCAATTACACTATTGATCTCAGGACTCAGAGGCACCGAGCAAAACCCATAGGCATTGTCCCTTTCCCCATGGGAATTGTTTATCCCATGCTTCAGATGTGAAAACTGAGGCTACAGAAGTCACCAGAGTCACAGGAGTTCGTGGCTGGAATAATCAGTCATCAATACACTCATATAATCTGCAAATGTTATATTAACATACTAATAGCATCATACCCAGGTATCCATTTGGCCAGCACTTACTCTGTCCCGGAGGTGTTAATTCCTACATGTATTAGTCAGGGTTCTCTAATGGAACAGAACCTATAGAGTGTGTGTGTGTGTGTGTGTGTGTATGTGTGTGTGTGTGTGTGTGTGTGTGTGTGTGTGTATGTGTGTGTGTGTGTGTGTGTGTATGTGTGTGTGTGTGTGTGTATGTGTGTGTGTGTGTGTGTGTGTATGTATGTGTGTGTGTGTGTATGTGTGTGTGTGTGTGTGTGTATGTGTGTGTGTGTGTGTGTGTGTGTGTATGTGTGTGTTGTGTGTGTGTGTATGTGTGTGTGTGTGTGTGTGTGTGTGTGTATGTGTGTGTGTGTGTGTGTGTGTGTGTGTGTAGAAGGGCTTACAGGCTGAGGCCCACCTAGTCCAACAATGGCTGTCTACCAATGGAAGGTCCTAGAATCCCATAGCTGTTCAGTCCATGAGACTGGCTGTCTCAGCTGGTCTTCAGTATACACCATAATCCAGAAGAAGTAGGCCTTATGCCAGTGAAGAAACAGACTCACCAGCAAGAGAAAGCAGGCAAGGACTGTCCTTCTTCCATGCCTTTTATATAGGCTGCCACCAGAAGGTGAGGCCCATATTAAAAGTGGATTTTCCTAACTCAAAAGATCTGGATTAAAGGTTTATCTTCCTACCTCAAAAGATCCAGATTAACAGTGGGTCTTCCCTCTTCAAATGATTTAATTAGGAAAAACAAAACCCTCATAGCTATACCTAGCCACTTGTGTTTTAGTAACTTCTAGATGTAGTCAAGTTGCCAACCAAGAATAGTGATCACACTAGGCTTCCCAAGATATTAAGTAATATAATGTCTTAAGTAAGCTCTACAGATTCCAATCATAACTCTGCCTGGAACTGGCTACGTGGCTTTTGGGAAATGAGTCAACTTCTCTGACCTTTGTTTTCTTCACTCATAAAACACAGGCACTAAGAGAACCTACCCCATTTGGCTGGCGTGAAGATGTAACAAGCAAACAGGAGTAAGCACTTTATCAGAACCAAAAGTTGTTGTCACAGGGTATTTCTTGACTTGGATCACACAGCCATAAGCTCCTGTCCCCAGATCCTGCACTGTGAGGGAGAGAAGCCATGCTGCACTGTATGTTACAACACAGAGGTGGGTGATAGAATCCGTGACACCTCATTCTTTCTTAATCTTAATGGTTTGCAGCAGGAGGTGGCCTTGGACCCTGCATGAGGGGTGTTGTCTTGAGGAACATGGGAAAATATGACTTTGTTTCTTTTACTATAGCCAAAACATTATCAGTCTGAATTCTGTAATTTGTAATCTATATCCACTGTGACCCCAAAGGAGAGGGTAAGAAGGTCATTGTGTTGTGTGTGCCCAAATTATAGCTGTGGGACATGTTTCTATGTCATGGTCATAGTTTACCTCTAGAATGACCAGTCTTGAACTTCCAAAGGAGCCCAGACCCTCAGCTGACCATGACACCAACACCTGATGGCCAACACACCTCAAACTTGCTCTTCCTCCCCCCACACTAGTTTTCTCTCCATGCTTGCTTCTTGCTCTAACCATTCCCTTAGCCATTCATGGTTGTCACTGATTATTAAACCCCTGTTCCTTCCATATCAGTTCTTCCTCTGTCTCCCCACTGCCACTGGGCTATACCAAGCTAAGTGTCTTTACTGCGCTTTACAGTTACCTTATGACTGGCATTTCCCTTATACATCATACAAAGAAAGTAACAGGTTATGTTTCAGAAACATGCAACTCTCCATAGCAAGAAGCTTTATGAAGGAGAGTTATCTCCGTATAGTCTAAGGCTCCTACCAGGCAATGTAATTCACCCCTTAACATGGTCTCGAAATACTTGAAATAAGTTTCATATGTGAGACTTTGTGTAACCACAATTAGCTTGGTACTGACTCTAGGTTAGAGTAGAGAAGGTGGAGAAAGTCTGAAGTAGCATGTAAGGAGGCAGAGCAGGAGCTCAGATGACAAGGACCATACTTATTCTCATGCAGGGTCCAAGGCCACCTCTTGTTGTAAACCATTTAAGATTAAGAAGGAATGAAGTGTCACGGATTCTGCCACCCACCTTTATGTTGGATCATAAAGTACAGCATGGCTTCTCTCTCTCCCTCACAGTGACAGAGCTGGGGACAGGAGTTTGTGGCTATATGGTCTGAGTCAAGGAATATCCCGTGACAGCAACTTTAGTTGCTCTGGTAGTGTGCTGGGTCCCGAGCTGAAGTCTGTTTCCTCTCTATATCTTTACATCAGCCAAATGGGGTAGGTATGCTTAGGGTCTGGGTTTCATAAGTGAGGAAAACAAAGGCAAGAGAGTTTGACTCATTTCCCAAAAGCCATGTAGCTTCAATGGGCTGTACATCTTATCCACATAAACTTACACAGGCACCCAGGAAGGCACACTTATGCAAAGACCTTCTCCCCATCATGACCACCACCTCTGGGTTCCAGGAAGTGAGGAGTTTGAGTTATGCATCTTGTAAGGTACAAACGCTATGCTGAAGGAGTGCTGTCATCTGGGAGAGAGGGAGGGAGCTAAAGAGGGAGCCCTGGCCTGGAAACAGACCTAAGTGTGGCCTATTCCAGTTGTTGGCAGGCTCTGTGGCCTTGCCTCACACTACTCTTCTCTCTAGGAATCATTGCAAAATGATGGGGTTAGATGCCCTCAGAGGTCCAAATTACAAAATTATACGGAATAAGTATCTATAATTACATAGCTACATGTAATTATATTACTATAAGCATAAATCTGTCTATCTTTATTATACATAGCACACATATAAACGTGTGTGTGTGTGTGTGTGTGTGTGTGTGTGTGTGTGTGTGTGTGTGTGTAGAAAGGTTAACGAATGGACAAAAGAAGCCTTGAGAGATCAGGATGAGGGAGTAGGAAGCACTTTTGAGAAATTAAAGAAATGTATCTCTTTGTACAAGTTTTACAGTTTTACTTAAAACTGTTTCAGGGACTTCCCCATGCCCCCAAAGCAATGTAAGTTTCAAATTTCAAAAACTATTCAACACACACACACACACACACACACACACACACACACACACACACACACACACACACACACAGCTCAGGGTTCGTTTCCTGCAGTGGCCCAGACTTAAAACAGACTGGTTTATACTCTGAGGTTGGTCCCTTTCCTCCCCTGTAGACCTTAGGTCACTGCATCTGGTCAGCCTCAAGCCAGTGTCCACCACCAGAGGCTGTCTGTTCCTTTCTGCTTCTTTGGAGTCTCCAAAGTTGACCCTAATCAGCAAGGAGATGGACGGGGGTGATGAGCAGAGTGATAGAAGAGAAGAGGGTGAGAGTGGGGGAGTTGAGATTTTACATGTGTCCATGTTCTCCAACTGCAAAACTGGTCTCTATCAAGCCTTCAAAACACAAGCCCTGTGATGAAACCCCTCCTCTTGGTCCACAGACTTTGGTCTTTTAAACTGGCCTGCTAACTACTTGATTTTCCATCCCACAAAATGAACCCAAGAAAGGTATGATGGGATATGGGATAACCTCAGTTGTCCTCCCCAACACAACACGATCCTGATGGTACCAGCCTGTTATGCTGCACAGAGAGAGGGAGGGCGGGGAAATCCAGCCACAAAGTCACCTCCTATCACATAGCCCTTCCTGGATTTCTAAGCAGTGATTATTTCCCCAGTCTCCAATGGGCTATGAGCACTTTTAAACAGACACCATAGAAATACAAGTGCCAGAGACTCCAGGGTTATCTTATCCTCCACTCTCCTAAGCATGCAGCTGGATTCTGTGTTCTTCCTCCATGTCTATGCCTTCCCTGACTTTCCCACTGGCACCTAGGATGGGCACTGGGAAGAGCTGGAAATGCAGTGACTAGAAAGACTCAGACTGGTCCACTGAGAGTCTCCCTTTGTCTGGTTCACCCCACAGTGAGTACCTACTGTATAAAATCCTGCTCAGAAACAGGGAAGATTTGAAGGGCATTTGGCTGCTTCCTGCCTTCACAGTCTCCTTGTCTAAAGTAGTTAACTTCCACAGGGCGATTTAGAAAGCCGTTTCTAGTATGTGAACAATAAGCATTTGTACATTAAAATGAGCTACAACCTCATGAAGGTAAGGAGGACAGCTATTTTGATTCATGTTCCATATATAAATAAATGAATAGTCACCCAGGCCCAGTGACACACCCAAATGCCAGATATAGCTAGCAAGTGGTGGGCTCAGGATTCTTGAACAGGTCTTCTGCCAATATGCCCTGCCAATCATACCACCTCCTCCAAAGTGATGTATATTCAGATTCCAGGTTGTGTGGGCCCCAAAGGGAGGGCTGAGAAGGGAGCTTCATAGCCTGGTGGCAACTTGAACTGATTTTAAAGGAAGAAGAACACAGGTCTTGGGACAGGGGTCAGGGCAGAGATGTAAGAAAGTACTGTGTGTACGCAATAGGAAGGGGAAGGGGTTGGATGTGGTCAAGACATGTGATGAGAGAAACATGGTGAGAGGGAGCTCTGGGCTGGTAGCTTAGACAGAGGTATAAGAGACTTTTGAATGTTCTTCAAAGCACTGGGTTCAGTCGGGAGGCAAAGAGGAGAATGCTGCATATTTCTGAGATGGGAATAAGTCTGGTCTGCTCTTCATAAAATGGAGATAACATGTAATTTTGTCCCACATTCCCAACTTGGAGAATGTGCTATATATAAGGCCATTGAAGAAGCACAAAGTCATTCCTTCCACAGAGGTAAACATTTACTTATTGTCTGAAATAGTAAAAGTACAAAATTCTGTGACACCACCCTAAACCTACCCACTTTGTCTTGGAAGGTAGATTACAAAGCTTGCAATGAGGCTACATCCCAGTAACCCCTTAGGATGCTAAGGATGAAATTAAAATACTAAACCTACCATTTTCCAGAAGTCCGAATTGATTAATTCAGGTTCTGTTGAGAATGTGAAGGTTTTCAAAGCTTCAGTTAGAAACCTTCTGCAAAGAAATGTGCCATTGCCCCCAATGTAAACATAGAAATGGAACTCTGGGAGAACCCAGGGAATGTAGTTGATGCTACAGTGATCATCTCGTTGCAGATTCTTCTCATACACCTGACCAGCCTATGATGGCTAATCTTCGTTGTCAGCTTGACTGGACTTGGAACCACCCGAGAGATACACCTCTACTGTTTCCAGAAAGGCAAGACCCACCCTGAATGTGAACAGGACTCGAGTCTCAGACTGAATAAAAAGAAGCAGCCAGCTGAGTGTTAGGGTTCATCTCACTCTGCTTCCTGGCTGTAGATTGACTCAGTGTGATCTCATGCCCTACTGCCAGATCTTCCTTGCTATGACGGATTTCCTCAGACCCTGAGTCTAAATAAACCCTTCCTTCCTTAAGATGCTTTGGTCAGGCCTTTTGTTACAGCAGCAAAAGTAGCTAATACACAACCCAACACCCTGCTTTAGTAACAGAATACACTGGAGTCATGCTTTGTTCCTCTTGTGATCATGTGACTAGGTGAGGACTGTGGTTGATCCAGCATCACAGGAGAGAATCAGACTATGGAGCTCTGGCCCAGGAAATGCCACAATTCAAAGTCTGAAGTTTGACTTCTAAGGAACACTGACCATGTTCATTCCACTGTCAAGTTGAAGTTCTCTAAGTGAGATGATCACTGTAGCATCAACTACATTCCCTGGGTTCTCCCAGAGTTCCATTTCTATGTTTACATTGGGGGCAATGGCACATTTCTTTGCAGAAGGTTTCTAACTGAAGCTTTGAAAACCTTCACATTCTCAAAAGAACCTGAATTAATCAATTTGGACTTCTGGAAAATGGTAGGTTTAGTATTTTAATTTCACTCTCCCCTGATGGAGTTGTTATGGGGAATAGAGATGCTCAACTGTCGCATGCCTGTAAGATTTTAAAGCACAGATTTAAAACTTCCCCATAAAGCATTTACTCAACAGTAAATCATGCCTTGAACTTTGAAAAGGGTTTTCATGTAGATCACATCAGTGGGCCCTCATAGCCTTGGGGTGAGCCAGCTTTACAGAGTCCTTAGGTACCAGCCCTCTAGCAGGTAGGGGACCAAAAACTGGATGTGAAACGACTATACAAATTCCTGTTCCCACTGCAGTTCCGTCATCTCCTGTGCTCTAAACCCACTGCCATTACCATGTAGCCTTGACATTCATTTTTCTTCTAACAATTTTGCAAATAAAGCATCAGAGACTTATCTCAGAAAACCCACTGTTTAGTCCCCCACTTCCCCCTATAGATCAATACATCAATTAGCATGAAGAAATACGGTGCTATAAATCTTGCCATTGCTTGGACCGAGGTATATACTATTGTGTTGTGTGATGTTTAATTAGGCTGTGTCAGGTTAAATGGAAGAGTTCCTGCAATGGATTGGATTGGATTGGAGTAAACTGAGTTGGGTTGGGTCAGATTAGGTTGACTTAAATTGGGTTGAATGGGATTGAATTGGGTTGGCTTTACTGGTCTGTGTGTGATCAAGCAAAACTGAATCCCAAGTCTCTCCTGATTGCTTACAGTCTGTAGCATCCAATGCCTACTTACACACACTTGCTGAGCCACAGTGGCCAACTGTGTGTGTCAAGAGCAAAGTGGGGCCCCACAAGCAAAGGATGGTACCACACTGGCCTGAACATCAGTGTCAGGGACCCTCCTAGATGGTCCCTTTCCTCAGCTGGCTCAGGTTACAACCATCCAGGCTGCTTGAGAAAGCAAGCCATGGGGAAGAAAGCCAAAGGCAGGGAGGGAGGGAGGGAGGGAGGGAGAGAGGGAGGGAGAGAGGGAGGGAGGAACAAGGAAGAGGCAGGCACACCAGTGGGGAGGGGTGGGGGCCAGGCAGCAGAGTTCGCATGCCAGCAAGCAATCTCTCAGAATGCAAGAATCAGACCCCTGGGAAAGGCTGTGATCTGTTTTCCCTCCAGACCCAAGGTAACTGGGTCAATGAAACTCAATCCTAAGTGCTTGTGACATAAGGTCATAGACAGAGGCAAGGCAATGTCAGAAGTTCATCTGCATACAACAAGTGGACTTACAGGTGGGGGGCGGGAGGGCAGGTAGGCAGGAGGGCAATACTTCTCAGAGTAGCCCTGGGGGGACTGGCACCCTTCCCAATCAAACAGGTGAATACTCACTCCCACCCTCCTGAGCACCAGAGGAGCCCACAGTGAGCTTAACCCTTTGGTAACCCCATCTGCTCACTAAAAAGGAATTGAGGGCGGGGTAGGGATGGGGGAGAAAAAAGCAATATTATCCAGAATTCAGAGCTTCAAGGGAAAGGCATTTTATCACTCTGTGCTCAGTTGCTTTGGATATTGGGGAGTGAAGTGGAAGGCAGGTCAGCTGCTCCCCTCCTTCTCAGCCCCCTCCCCAGGGCCAGGAGCCAAGGTTCTATCTCCTATCTCCCCCAGAGGGAGGAGCTCCACCGCTCTCACCAAGACTTTTTGCCTTCTGTGCTCTTTCCCGGGAAATAGAAAGAGAAAAGGAATCTTTTAAAGCTTCTAGTTATCATCCCGCGCTTGGCTTTCCTTCTCCCTTCCCCAGTCTCATCTGTCTCTTAAGACAGAAATCTAATACATCTGTGCTCACGACAACAGGGAACTCCAGCTGCTGCTGCAGGCTGCACGAGGCTGGAGGGGGCCTGCTCAGTGAGGTGTGCAGACATTCATGTGTTGTGTATAAGTGGCTATGAATATACCTATGTGTGCACCCACGTGCCTGTTCATTTGTGTTTTCTGAAGCTGCTCTTTAAACCAGTGTGGAATCCACACTCAATCTTGCATCTCCCCCTGCAGCCAGTAGGTGGCAGAGCTGCGACAGGCCTCTGATTGCAGTCCTGTGGTGCTAGGGTCAGGACTTTGGGAGGATATGTCCACATGTACCCCGAGGGGGCCTGTGCAGAGGTACTGCACAAGATGGTTTGGAGAAGAGCTAGTCAAAACTCTTTTGAAATTTCCGTCTACCTCTCCTGCTCCCTTCTACTTCTCTCTGTCCTCCCTAGTTTTATCTATTTTTCATGTTTGCTAAGCGTCTGCAGTACTGTTTTCAGACTGAGTGGACATTAACCCTGCCTGTGGGGTTTGAGAAAAATGCAGCTTCCCAGGTCCCATCCATTTGAATTGTCACTCATCAGAGCTGCAGGGACCTGGGAACTTTAATTTCAAATAAACCCTTCTGGTGGTTGGCAGGCTGAGTTCACGATGAGAAAGAAAACTATAGTATACAGGACCACCTAGACCTGTCTTCGGGCCTTGTGACATCTGTGATCCGGTTAGCTTCTGCCGGCCTCAGCCACCAAAGCAGTTACGTCATCACCTGTCGCCAAGTGCCTTTCCACCGTCAGCTATGAGACATGTGCACCCCTTAAAAGTGCCCGCCAGGGTACAGCTCGCTTTCTCTCCTCTTCTTTCCTCTCTTGCCTGTCTGTCTGCCTCTCTTATGTCCCCACTCAGACATGACCTTTCACTCCCCCCCCCTAATAAACCTCTTGCACTAACTCTGTTGTGCATGGTGTCTTTGCTTAGGGGTGTACCTTGGCAGGGTCCAATGAAAGGTTCCCACTTCGCCTTTCATTTTATTTATCATTACAATCCCTTCTACCTGCTTCCTGCCCTTCAGCTGCTCGGAGGCCACACTACTACACCCCAGGGCTTCTGTTCCCATTCTTAGTTCCTTTGTTCTTCCCTCCTGCTCATTCTGTGCCATCATGGGACTACTGGGCTTCCTATCCCTTAAGAAGACTTTCTCACTCTGCAGAGAGGAGTCCTGTCACCCCAACCTTGTTCCTTTGCCCTCCCCCTACTCCTTCATCCCTGTCTCCAACTACCAGAGTCAACTGCCCCCATAAAACGTTCCACAGATAAGCGACCAGAAGCTGCACCCACAGATAACAGTTGAGAACCAGGGCATAGATGACAGAAATGCTTCTCTCCAAGCACTGAAGTTCCAACGTCTGCAATCATGGCGATCCCTTGGTCACATCTCTCGGAAGGCCACAAGAGCCCTCCTCTTCCTGCTTTTCATGGCTGTTCCCAACCCCTGGTGTTCCTTGGCTTGAGGCAACATCCCTTCTTCTTCAGTAATGCAAGTCCTTGGACTCAGTCAGAAGCTCAGGGGATCTGCACTAGTAGCCTGTGTTGAACAACCCTTGAGGCTTTCTTATGCCTGAAGTGATGGTTCCAGAAGCAGAGGACATGAGGGGCCCCCAGCACCTGCCAGCAGTCCAACATATCACTTATTGCCAAAGGTCTCCCCATTCTTCTGTGTTCTGTTGGCAGGCATGCTCCTCCCTGAGGCCCCTTCTCACAGCCTCCTGCGAGCAGCTGGAGAATGTCAGCTGCCCACTCCTCCCATGATCACAGCCTGCCTCGTCCCTCCTTACCTGGCTGCCCCTCAGACATACTTGCATGTCCTCAGCTCCCTGAAGCTCTTTGTCTTGACAGAGGTTGGTTAAGTTAACTCTGCTCACACACAAAGCAAACTATTTTTTTCTTTTGCTATCTGCCAAGCTGCTGAAGGCAAGGATGTCAAGCCCGGGGTATGTATGAACGGAAGATCTACAGTTATCCTAGCGTGTCTGAGTTCTAAGCAAGCTTTTGTTGTTGCTGGGTTTTGTTTTGTTTTCAAAACCGTGGTCTAATTCCCAGGGAGCTGCCAGTGGAAACCTCTTGGATGTGCTTTATGCCAGAAGTGGCAGTCTCTGTACACATTGCCTGATCCAGGGGATGAACAACTACCATGAATAAGAGATGATGGGTCACTCCTGGGCATCTGTTCATATTTCTGATCCCCTGGAATGGCTATTTCCCAGCCACCTTAGATGCTGGTATGTGCCTGTTTGCACACGGACCATCAGGTAGGCAGGGAGATAGACAGGAAGGGTGTCTGAGGGACAGGTGTTAGAGCCTGGTAAATATTCAAGAAATGAAAGCTATTTCAGTGAAGTGGGGAGGGTCACAAAAGTCTTCTTCAGAGAGAAAAGATACATGTACTAAAAGCGTGCATGTGCATGTGTGTACACAATGGGGGTGAAACCTCCTAGAACAGTCCCAAGTCCCTGGGAACTCTGCCCAGACTCAACATGGACAAGAAAGGAAGCTGTGGAAGGGGAAAGGGAAGGAATGTTAGAAACACGGGAGCCCCTAGAATTCCACCTCCCAGAAGAAGGTAGCAGCAAATAGAGGGTCTCGGCAAATGTGTATACAGTCTTTCCATCTTCTAACTCTCAGTCACAAGCCAGGAATCATCATAGTAGAATCATTGTTCAATCAAAATGAATACAGAGAGGGAAAGGGGCTTGCAAAGAGACTGTGCAAGGAATCCAAACATCTTCACAGGCAGGCACTTTGGTCCGAGACCCAATTTGCATAGAATCTATAAGCCAAACAGACAAGGGCTCACTTGAGTTTAGCTTCCCTAAAAGGGCTGCCCGCATTATTTCCATTCCATCCACATCAGGATGCAAGAGATGTGTGTGCCACACAGCAAGAAGGCAGCAGGGGGCTCGAGAGACAGCCCAGTGGTTAAGGACGGTACTGCTCTTACAGAGACCCAAACTCTGGTTCCTAGCACCAGTAGGTGCTACAACTGTCTGTAACTCCAGCTCCAGAGAGATCTGGTGCCTCTGGCCTCAGAAGGCACCTGTACTCACATATACATACCCACACAGACACACAGACAGACAAACACACACACACACACACACACACACACACACACACACACACACCACTCTTAAAAATAATTTTCAAAAACCAAAGGAGAGCAGTTGAGTGCCCTGACCACAGCTCCCTCTTAGTCAGTGACTCTGATGCCATTTCAACCCCAGGACTCCAGCCCCAAAGCACACCTAGTCCCAGAAAGGTAGAGTCTCTCCCTACTACTGCTGCTTCAGGAGCTGAAAACACATATCTCCTCATCTCCACTTCTTAAATGCCTCACATGACGTGTAAATTTTTAAACTGTTGTGACTTGTTTTGCACTGTGGGCTTAAGAAGTCACTGGGTCACTCTTTGAAGAGATGCTCAGGATGAAAGAGATATCACAAATTCCCGGCGAGTCCATTTTCTGTGAGTCACAGAATCGTTCAGACTGAGTGGGACACTCAGTCCCCCATTGCTCTGAAGTGTGTTCTGAAAATGTAAGCAGAAAGACTTCAGGATGAGAAATACAAGGTTGGAGGAGCGGGTCTGTTTATATCAGTGTATTCGCCTCCGGTTGCGATGAGACACTATGGTGATGTAATGGAAATTCATGGAAGGGAGAGATGTATGGAAGGAGAGACTCATAACTCAGGGGGCCATTGAGCTGTGACTCCCATGACTTCACCTGGTCTAGCTCTTCTTCCTCCCATACCCCCCAACATGGCTGTAAATCACCTGTGCCTGCATACTGCTTTAGCCTGACACTTGATACATGCAACCAATGGCCAGACACTTGGTAGGAATGCAAAGCCATGGAAAAGGGATCCTGGGTTGGCACTGTAGCTGTTACAACGTTCTTTAGCCAACTTCCTCAGGCCCGGTTTGTTCTCGGGACCCTGAGGGATGGTGAAGTCAGTCAAGCACATGGGCTCAGGCCACAGAAAAACAGCATCAACAGGCTTTTCTTCCCCTCTCTACTGCTCACCATCCCCATGCCCCCTTTTCTCTTGTTACTGTGCCCCTGGGTATTTGTCCAAGTTTGTCAGTGTTGGAGGGGAAAGAGGAGCTGATGGTGGACAAAATGAGCATTTGCTTAGCTCTTCACACAGTGTAAAGCTGTGGGTGTGTTGATGAGTAGAATATCCATAGCACCGTTTGGTCCATCTGGTCTTCACATGACAAGTTACACCATGCTTGCATCTGCTCCTCCAATCCTGGCAGTGACCTGAGGACATGGCCATTATCACCTCCAGGGCCTCCAAGGGACAGGAAGAGCCTTCAGCACCAACTTTCAACCCCACAATTGACCTAGCTCCTCCTCATATCCAAAATACAATTCATATACTAATATCCAATATCATTTGCTATGCAAAATTATTTTGAACTCATCTGGAGTGGACTTTTGGATTCATGTCATGTTTTCGTTCATAGCCAAATCTCATTCCCTTCTTGTCCTAGTTAGGGTTTCTATTGCTGAGATGAAACACCACGACCAAAAGCAACTTGGGGAGGAAAGGGTTTATTTGGCTTATACTTCCACATCATAGTGCATCACTGAAAGAAGTCAGGACAGAAACTCAAGCAGGGCAGGAACCTGGAGGCAGGAGCTGATGCAGAGACCATGGAGGGGTACTGCTTACTGGCTTGCTCATTAAGGCATGCTTTATTACAGAAAGCAGGACCACCAGCCCTGGGATGGCACCACCCACAATGGGCTGAGCCCTCCTCCATCAATCACTAATTAAGAAAATGTCCTACAGGCTTGCCTACAGTCCAATCTTATGGAGGTATTGTTTTTAATTGAGGCTCCTTCCTCTCAGATGACTTTAACTTGTGTCAAGTGAGCATAAAACTATCCAGCACACTTCTCCAGGGACCGCTGAGGGGGAAATTTGTTCTAGCCATTGAGGCAGATACTCTCCTCTAGTGCAGGTCTATGGTGTTCCCGTCCCCCATGGGCTCCACTGTGTAGGTTGTTATTATTCTAGGCACTCCTCTGAGAGGACCTCATGGGTCATGATTGAACAAGATTCTGCTAGAGCCTAGAGTGGTGACCATGATTAGGTTAAGAACATTATTGCAGCTTCTGAAAAAAGATTCAACCCCAGATTGGAAACCCCATGATGTAATTTACAAGGCTGTCATGGCAGGAAGGCTTCATCACCACCACCATTATTGTTATCATTATTTTGTCTCTTCAGCGTCTTGGAAGCTACAGAAAAAACAATGCACTGCTATCATCTATGGAAGTATGAGCCCCCTTTCACTGTGGCTCCTCCAAGCATGTAGTATGTGATTCTACACAAAATGCAAATGAATTCAGGTGCAAATAATCCCAACATCCACCAGATGACCGATGAGGACCTGGACCACACTGAGCAACTCTAAGATAACTAGAGACGGAAAGACAATAGGTAACGAGGAGCCGGGAGACATTTGTACTTTCTGCAAAGCTACTGGAGAATCTTAGACAAGGACTTTCACCACCGAGTCCTTAGCTGGGATGCTAAGATCCAAGGAGAGAGGGAGGATAATGGATGGGAAGGGATGAGAAGAAAGGGGAGCAGAGGAGAAAGCAGAAGGGGAGTGAAGGAAGGATGGAGAGAGATAGATACACACAGAAATGAACTGCTTGGTCTGAGTCCTGAATGAAAATGCCCTAGCAGATTTACATTCCCTGCTAACAGCCATTTTTGTTTTTATTTATTTTAGCAGGGCGTGCGTGTCATGTAATCACTGTTTTAGTTCCTTTTCCCCCATCACCATAGATGGTGATAAGTCACGTTGGTTGTTAATAATCTACAATTACCTAACAAATTTTGAGCTTGTACTACAGCATCATTAATATGTTTAATTTATCGTTACAATTCCTTCAGGTTAATGGTTTGAAAGTATGTTGGAGTTTAATCTGGGCCGTTATTATAAAGTGCTTGTTTCTCGTTAAAATGTAAAACCGAGATAGTCAAGATTTACTTGGGATGAAATGGCTGGAGTAAATCTCCCCTCATCTCTCCATGGAGAAGGGAATGAGATCTGGCTATTGAAAACACGATATGAATCCGAGAGCCCCCTTCAGAGAAGTTCAAAGTAATTTTGCAGATTAAATGGTTTTCCCCCCGGGGCTAATGGGAGTCCTGCCAGAAGCCAAAGTTTGTTCTAGAAGGATTGTATGGGTGCTACAGGGAGAGGGGGACAACAGAAAATGGATGAGAACTGTATTTTGCCAAAAATAGATGCACCAAAGATTCCTGGGAAGGTATTTGAATGGCAGGCAGTGAGTGAGTGAGAGGAAACAGAATACACTTCATGGCCTTCCTTATGTCCTCAGGGAAAAATTATAATCAAGATTTCCCACCCTAACAGAGCTCAGAGCAGAGGTACCAGCCTGCTTCTCTGCCCAGGACTTTGCTGGGACCTCTGACCAGCAGACTGCCACAGGAACACTGGTGGCCAGGTCAACACCTTCCCAACTCACCTTTGCTTCCAAGGCTGCCCTACCCGGCTTTTCATCTGGTGACTTCCGGCTGTACCATGGGGAAGAAAGCAAACCTCACTCAGTGGCTCCAGTTCAACCATACAGATATTCACAGTGGCTTCTAGAGAGTTTAAAAGCTCCCCTGATGGGGAGCTGGCAAGGTGGCTCAATGGTTAAGAGCACTGGCTAACCAAGCTTGATGACTTGGATTCAGTCCCTGAAACCCATATAAAAAGGAGAGAATAGAATCCAATAAAGTGTTCTCTGATCTCCCACAAATGTGTGTGGAGATCTAAACAAACAAACAAATAAATAAATTAATAAATTAATAAATGCAAAAAAAATTAAAGAGAAAAAACCTTTTCTTGAATTTGAGGTGTGGGCAAGGATGCTTCCAGACTTCCAAGAAGTTTCCAGATGCCTGATCACTTGCAGTTTGTTGATAATTGAAAGAGCAATGCAATTCTTGCCATTTTAATAATCAGGGCCCCTGTTGTCTATCTCTGGCTACTGAAAATGTTACCCAAGTACATATGGAATTCCACCCAATACCAGAGACTATGACTTTATTTGTGTATAATGTCTTTGCAGATGTAATCAAGATAAGATAACTAAGTAGAACTTAATTCAACCTTCCTGGTATCATTATAAGAAGAAGAGAGCACCATGTGGAGATGAAGACAGAATCAAGTAACACAGAACAAGCCAAGGAATATCCAAGACAGACAGTCAATGTTGCAAGTCAGGGGGAACAAGGCAGGCTTCCATCCTGAATCTTGGGGCAGGGTATACATCCCTGTCAACACCTTACTTCAAATTTCTGTCCTCCAGAAGCTTAGGAGAAAGAATAAATTTCCCATGTCTCAAGCCACCCAGTTTATGATCCTCCATAACTGCAGCCATATGAAAAGCATACAACTAGACTCTGCAGGTTATTCTGCGAAGGTAGAGATGGCCATGTGGACTGGCAGGCAATGGGTGCCCAGGAGCTAACATCCAGGATGCGGCAACCTTCTAACCTCCTTCTTTGCATTCTCCATTCTTCTCAAAAAGAAAAAAAAATTTTTTTGATTTTTCAAGACAGAGTTTCTCTGTGTAACCCTGGCTGTCCTGGAACTCACTCTGTAGACCAGGCTGGCCTCAAACTTGGAGATCTGCCTGCTTCTGCCTCCCAAGTGCTGGGATTAAAGGTGTGTGCCACCACCACCCAGCCTTTTTTCAAAAAACTTCTAATTGAGTCATTGTGTGTGATAGTTTAGGTTCAGCTTGACGGAGCCCCTACATAGCCAGATGTTTGGTGAAACATTATTTGGGTTCATCTGTGAAGATGTTTCTGGATGAGATTAAATTTTGAGTCAAGAACAGAGTACAGCAGCTGGCCCTGCCTTTTATAGGTGGGCGCCATCCATTCACTGCGGGCCTGAATAGAGCTAAAGGTGCATGCTGGGAGAGAATGTGTCCTGTCGACCTATTTTCAAGCAGAGACATTGGTCTCCTACTTTCAGACTCAGACTCAAACTGAGAGTATAACATCAACATCCTGATTCCTCAGCTGGCCAAGTGCAGGCTCCAGGACTCTGAGTCTCCATTGACAGGTCAGTTTTTATAAGCAAAAAAGAATATATGAGCATGGGTAAGTATATACACAGAGAACGAATTGTGAGTATACATATACAGTATTATACATCTTCATTTCAACCTGATATTTTATATCAGACTATAACCCATCCCACTTTAATGACATCTACAATTATCCTATTCAAATAAGGTCCCACTATGAGGTACCAGGAGTTAAGAGTTCATTACATGATCTTGGGGTGGCAAGAGTCACAATTTAATCAACAATGCGCAGTAAATATACTTTATGTTCATTGTCTTACTCCAGTGGTGTTTTTTTTTTTTTTTTTGGTGTGTGTGTGTGTTTTATGGTTGAAGAGAAGGCTTTTGTTGTAGACATGAGGGAGAGAACAGTCAGAGGCATCTGGAAAAGTCAGACTGAACATGGCCAGCAGACTGAACTGGGGCATGAGAGGAGAGAGGGGGGAAAGTGAGAAAAGATGAGAAGAGATAGGGACAAGAGATGGGCACCAGGAACAGAGAGCAGAAGAGAACCAGGAGTTCCAGCGACATTTCTAAGGCAACGCTTTACTGCAGTCATGTGTATAACTTTATACACAGATACAGCGACCACGTAAACAGCTTCAGCTTCTCTGGAGGATGAGGCCAAACACACCTCGGGCTTGTCAACCTTCAAGCCCTTGACTAGGGATGGCTCCAGGGCTCCCCTTCTGTTTGCCACTCCCACCTCTCTTCACTTGCTCACTTTACTCCCTTCTCCCTAAACTCCCCGCCGCCCCTGCAATACCAGTTTCTTTCTCAGAGTGATTCTGACCCTGGGTCCCTTTCCCTGAGTCTCCCACAGCTGTCTCCTCTCCTAACCTGGTCTCCCAATCACTATCACCACCTGAGCTGGTTTGAATGAAAATGGCCCCATAGGCCCACAGGGAGTGG
Organism: Peromyscus maniculatus bairdii; assembly: GCF_049852395.1. Taxonomy (NCBI): domain Eukaryota; kingdom Metazoa; phylum Chordata; class Mammalia; order Rodentia; family Cricetidae; genus Peromyscus; species Peromyscus maniculatus. Next base: position 58,848,315 of record NC_134854.1, on the reverse strand, counting down.
CGCTAATAGGAGGTGTGGCCTTGTTGGGGTAGGCGTGGTCTTGTTGGAGGAAGTGTGTCACTGGGGATAGGCTTTGAGGTTTCAAAGGCTCAAGCCCAGGCCAGTGTAGTGTCATTTTCTTCCTGTGCCTGCTGATCCAGATGTGGAACTCTTGGCTCCCTTTTCAGCACCATGTCTGCCTGCATGCTGCCATGCCTCCTGTCGTGATAAGGGACAATACTTCTGAACTGTAATCCAGCCCCAATTAAATGTTTTCCTTTATAAGAGTTGCCATGTTCATGGTGTCTCTTCAGAGCAATAGAAACCCTAACTAAGATACTGCCCCTCTCTGAGATGCCTTCCCTGACTCTCCCAGCCCTGATATCTCTCATTCCTCTCACACATCTCTCTTGGCTTTTTTATTATTATTATATTTTTATTATTTTATTTTTCATTATAGTGACACTTGAAACTACAGCTAGTTTCCCATTGTCTCTTTGCTTGCAGAATGTAAACTCCCCAGAGGCAGGCACCATGCCTGCCTCTTTCTTCCTGACATCCAGGAAGGGTTGTGGGAGAAAAGAAGGAGAGAATCAGAAAAGGAAGGAAGGAGAAAAGAGAGGACAGAAGAAAGGAAGCTCTCACCCCTATTCTAAAATCTTCTGAAGAGGCAAATTATTTTCTAGAATAAGACCCATCCACATCATGCTTGCCTCGAAAGTTGAGCCTGCTTTGATGCATTGCATTGGTCACCCTTATACAGCATGCTCACCATGTGATGGGACACATTCAAGTTGCGCTATTACTCTGGGTCCTTAGAAACATAAGCGAATACTCTGTGTCAAAAGCAAGATGTAAGTTCCCATGAGTTATTTATCAAATTAGACAAAATTCTAAATCCATTTTAAATCCTTGTATAGAAGTTTTCATGAATGAGTTCATAAAAAAAAAATAAATCAAAGCACAGGGTCAGTTTGATTCTGCATATGAAGAAGGGGCATTACTTCATAGTGGAGTAATTTCCAGTAAATTCTCCACCTACCAGCTGGGTCACCTAAGTATGAGAGAAGGAGGTCCCAACCCTGGCTATTACACTCTGAGAACATGGGAACCCTTGCTCCCACTGAGGGACCCAGGTGAGCTCTGGGTGGTGGGGGACGGACAGAGAGAACTTGGAGTGCTGATGGAAGTGGTGGATTGCCAGATGTCGCAGAAGGAGCCTTTGAATTCTCCTCCCAGTTCTGGCCCTGGCGGCCCATTTTCCTCTAGGCGCCTGACCCTGCTAATGGGGACTCTGCTTTACTTCCCTATTTCCACGTTAAGTGAGGGGTCACAGGGGTCGGGCAGGCACTGGCTTCTCTTCCTCCTGACAGATCCATAATTAGAAGGAGACAGAGCATTCAAAGAGGAGCGTTTGGCTCCAGGCACATCCTTGTCAGCCTGTCAAGCAAAAGCCTGTTCTCCATGAGCTATTTTGAGCCACCTTCTCAGCTGCATTTCTGATCCTCTAGGCCCGTGTCACCCTCCCCCACACGCATGGTGGCCCTCCTCCTCCAAACTGCATCATGACATCACTGAAGAGCCTTAGTTTGGGAGAGGGCTACACAAAGGAGCATTTTGTTCAAGATGCTGGAAGGGCCGAATGGGGAAGTCATCTCACCCTGTCCAAACCTCCTACCTCTTGGTCCAGTGTCTTAGACACAAGGACCGGTGGGCACCGCCATTTGTTGTAGTAGACATTTTCTACTGTGGGCATTTTCAGCAGATGCCATGAAGCTCAGCATATCCCTGCCTAGATGCAGGGTGAAACTTCTTCAGAGGAATTTATAGGACAACAGCTAGAATTCAGAACATGAGAAGTATATTCTCTACCCAGGAGCTATCCAGAAAAATTTCTACAACTGGGTAATGCCGGGCAATGTCCAGAAAGATCAGTGCACCATCCAGAAAAGTCCCTTTGTTGTGCCAGCTGAGAAAACACCCCAGAAAAACACAATTGCTTTCCCAAAGCTCTGGGGACAGTTTAGAAGATAGCATTTTTGTCCCTGGGCAGCTGGCATGCCCCAAAGTGCCCCATGTCCTATCACCACAGCCCCAAATGGTACAGCTCACCTAGCAATCAATCCTACAAAGAACCATCCCTAGAGGACACTCCTCACATTCTGCTGCTGGTATAATGGGCCAGAGCAGGGGTAGTGAGCGAGCTGGCTCATGGGGCTGACCGCTACCGCAGAACATGTGGTGATAAAAATGGATGCTGTTTTGTGTGCTGCTAGGTGTGGGAGATATCAATTCCAGTGGTACTTCCCCAGCTCCAAACATGGAGTTGTGCCCCTGAAGCTTCCCCATCCTGAGCAGACAGCGGGTTCCTGCTGCCTGGGGTCTGCCACTGCATCTGGTGGGAAGGGACTCTCTGTGGAGAGGGTCCTCTTCCTATCAGCTTGGTTCTCTCTCCATCCTGGGGATAAGCTGCATAGACTCACTCACAGTCTCGTTAGGGTCACCAACTACCCAGTCTTACAAGACAATTGTCTCAAGGAGGAGCCGAGAGCATGGATTCTGAACTATGCAGACACCTGGAGAGCATCTCAAACTGGCAGAGCAAGCAGACAAAAGTGGTAATAATGAAAACTTGTCAAATCCACCGCCTTCAATGGAGCACTACGTGCCGGGCGCTGCTGGGGATGTCGGAAGCGCCATGCCCTGTCCTGCTCATGGTAACTCTGGGAGGGAGAGGCCACTGCAGACAAATAAAAGTGATCTTTTCTCAAGGCCCAAGCCCTGAGCATGCCTCAGACAGTGCAGACTGTCTCGTTCCCTCAGGAAGCTTGCTTTTATTTCTTCAGGATAGTGGTTCTCCAAGCACAGCCCTGGGGTGGCCATCATCAGCAGTCTTTAATGTATTCAAAATGCTCTCCTCTGAACCTCTTGGATCAAAACCTCAGGATAGAGCCCAGTGGTCTCTGCCCTGCCAAGAACCTGACACCAACTCGAGCTTAGGACTTCTGCTCAAAGGGTTCCTTTGTCAATCCACAAAGGAAACACCTACCAGGAATGTCTGACCTATAGCCCATAGGCTACACGTGTCCCAAGAAGGTTATGGATGAGGCATGCCACTTTTATCAGTGACAATAGCACATCACAACATCAAAAGGTTGGACATCCCTGGGCCCCAGGCCAGATGTAAATGCTTAGTGCCTGACTGTAAGTGAATCTGTCTTTTGAGTCCAACTCCAACCTTACTCTTCCAAGGCCCACTCCAGACCTCTCTGGGATCCCCAGAGTCCTCAGGAACACCACCCTTTCATCCCCTCACCCTGGCCTGCCTCTCATACTTGCTGAGAGCTTTTGTATCTGCCCATGCACATGAATTCCTATTTGTGCCCCTAGGGGTTCCACCTTAGGGTGCTCAGTCCCATGCCTGCTTATATCCCTGCTGCTGGCCCCAGGGATGCAGTGACTGTCACTCACTGCCTTTCCAGACACCAGAGAGAATCGATTAAGCACAAGCTTTAATTGTGGTGGCACTGCCCAGGGCTGGGAGCCAATCCCAGCTGATTTACCCTGCTTTTGTACAGCAGGCTTCCTGCTCTACCCGTTGTTTTTAATTTCCCAAATAGTAAGAAACCAACAGCTCTTGGCACCAACCACTCTCAAGAGGGACCAAAGGCCACTAAGACAAAAGTAGGTGATCTCTGTGATCTCTGGAAATTCAGCCATTCTGATGGACAAATGGGGCCAAACCCCAGGAATGGCTAAATTCCAAAGTTCTTGTTCTGTTGCCTGAGTCAAACACTCTCTCTCTCTCTCTCTCTCTCTCTCTCTCTCTCTCTCTCTCTCTCTCTCTCTCTCTCTCTTCCCCTCCCCCTCCCCCTCCCCCTCCCCCCCCTCTCTCTCTGTGCCTGTGTTTGTGTGTGCACGTGTGTATGTAGAGGTCAAAGAGCAACCTCCTGCCTTGTTTGAGATAGGGTCTCTTGTTCTGTACCCAAGGCCAGATGCCCTGTGAACTTACGGAGATTCTCCTGCCTCTGCCTCCCACATTGGCAAAGAAGTATTAGGATTATGGACACACTCCACCACACTTTGGTTTATATCGGTTCCAAGAATTTGAATTCAAGTCCTCATGTTGGTACAGCAAATACTTTTACCCAGGGAGCCATTTCCTTAACCTGTCCCTGAAATTTTATATGATGACTTTGACCCAGTCACTCTGAGCCCCATGGTGAAGGTCTTCTCTTTAGAAGCTGTAGGAGGCTTTACCACCCTGGTAGTCGGCATCTGCTGGCTCACAGAAGCCAGGCTCTGTGCTAGGCATCAGGACCACACAGTACTTAACACACCTTTGAGGTACCCTGCCTTGTGTGCTGAAAGCTGTTGCTATGTTGTTACTGTCAGCCTGCAGGAGTGTGGAGCACATTTCCATGAGCTGGTTCTTAAGGAACATGTGGGCATTCTTCCAGTGGAAAGAGAGGAAAGGTCCAGTTAAAGGAACATCACGTGCAAAGACAAGGAGGTAGGAAAGACGGGAGTGATGGATGGCTAGAAGGCATCCAGCTTGGCTGGAGCTGAGGTCCCAGAGAGGCACAGAGTGATGACCTTGAGGAGTACTAGTCACCCAACACAGGGGGACTCTGGGACACCAGCCATGGCTTAATTCATTGGCTCACAGCGGCCGAGTGGGCATGAGAATAACACTCCTATCTAACTTTTCAAGCAATCACACTCCAAGTGAACTAGAACCTGCTCACCAGCAAACAAGTTAGGGGGGCCATGTACAGAGGAAGGGCAGAGGCAGTCCCCAGCCTATCAAAGTTTAAATGGTTCTTCTGCCCCAGAGGAGTCCCAGGGGTTTAAGACACACTTGAAAATACACAAACATGAGAACTAAGCTTCTACTATGATCCTTCCCAGCTCCAGCTGTGCTGGGCGTAGTCCAGAGAGATGAACTCAGGCATATGACATGGCGTGATTGATGGAAGAACTGGCTGGCTTGAGTTGAGCTGTGGGCTTGATCTAGGCCATGAGACAATGGGCTCATAAGGAAGGAGATGTCTGAGACCAAGACCGCAGGCAGTCCCACCATGCCCAGAAGACACCATGTGAATGTGACCTGCTATACCCTGGTCACTGTTCACCCTCACAACAGCCTGGGGCATCTGGCATAAGGAGTAGCAGGCAGTGTTTAAGAGCATAATAAAAAAAATGCTTTTAGATTGAAAAAGGAAGGGCAGCCAAGGACAGTCACGGAGCAAAACAATCCCCTTTACTGTATCCCGCCAGACACCTGTGACTCCAAATAGCTACCTGGGTCTGCAGACCTGTCAGTCATTTTCCAAGGCTCAAGATTCCACTCAAGCCAGGACAGAGTGAGTGGAGATAGAAGAGGGTCCTGACAGCAGGGAGGGACAAGGCAGCCCAAGCAACGGAGCAGCTCCTAGGCCACATTAATGAGCTTTGTTCTGCGTCACCTAGCTGTATAATAACAGCGGGAATTAATACAGCTACAAACTAATAGCACAGAAGAGCAGTCAGGAGGCAGAGATACATTTCTAATGGGCTTAGCTGAGAGCCAAAAGCAGATGGATACAGGGGCTTCTCCCAGCTCCAGCCCCTCAACCATGTCAACAGGAGCTGGCCAAGAGGCCATCACACCCTTGCACATGGCCTCCTCTTTGCCAATGTCAGAGCTCTGGTCTCTGCCAAGGGCAATCATTTGGACCCTGCGGGCTGGCAACTCTCTGCTCTCATCCTTGTTCAGAGTTGCAGACCCTGTAAGGAGCCACCCGTGCTGTGGGCTGCTGGGGAAGAGACATCCCAACCTGAGTCCGGCATATGCCACTCCCCACCAGAGATGAGAGCATTTCTCTCAGCTGCCTCCCCTGAGGTCCTGTGACCGTGTGACCATGGGGAGTTGTCAGGAGCAATTTTCTGTTAGGGCCAAGTGAATTGCTTACTCAGCCATTAAATCTAATAATAACCCCAAGAGTACAGTATTTCTCTCATAATCGTCACGAGTGGCTACTGCTCTCAGCTTTCCTTCCATTTGGGAAAGTTTCCTTTCCTCTCCTTTGGGGGCCCAAAGCACCAGCACTTGGGTCTTACTTCCTCTAGGCCCCTCCATAGAAAGGAGGATGGACAGAAGTAAGGGTGCTCTGTAGACTGCGGGGAGACAGCCAACCCTGTCCTTGCCAACCCACAGGAGCATCAGAGACACCACAGTCACGTGAGAGACTTGAGGTCCTGGGAGAAAGAGGAAGGGAAACGTAGGGGTTGAAGTCTGATTGTAGACCCTGCTCAGCCACATGATTCTCCATGACCCTAGGCAAGGCACTGGACTTTCACATTCACGGACGGTGTGTCATCTATGCAAAATAAAGGCGTGGGGGGAATCTCTGAATTCCCTTCAAGTCCTGATGCTATTAAGAGTAAGTCACTGTGAATTAAAGGGGACATTCCAGAGCTCTCAGGTATCCCCAGTTCTTCCCTGTGCCTCCATGCACACTTGAAAGGAGAGACAAGAACTCATTTGGTCCACTTGTAAGGGCTAAGAGAATGGGCTCTTTGCATGGACTGAAGATTTTCAGGCCCCAGGAAGAATGATCTTATCATTCTATTTCCATCTTAGAAGGAGGCATTGCTGTGGGCCAGGCCTCCTCTTGTTGCCTCTGGGGACCTGGTCTGCCCTGGAGTCAGGAGGCTCCCCATTCCTGTCACCCTCTTGTGACTGTTTATCTCCACAGCACGCAGGAGCAGGGCAGACAAGTCTCCATCTTGTCCTGTTTGGAGTAAGCCAAGCTTATCCAAGGGTTGTTGATATGGTGCATCCAAGGAACAGTTGATGCTGCAGAGCTGAATCTTTTCAAATTTGAGAAGAGGAGCCATCATCTACGGAAAGCGTGGCAACCTCCTACCCGAGGACTTGGGATTCCTAAATTTCTCATGGAAAAATTTAAACCAAGACAATTCTTACAAAGTGGGTGGGGGGAGGGGAAGAATCCTAGAAGTGAATAAGAGAAAGAAATAGATTTGTCTTCAGCTTGGAATTGCATGGGAGAACCTCTGGCAGGAAGGGATGATGGATGGGCATTCCACACTCTTCTTGTTGGTTCTCATTGGTGTGGAGAGCTATCCGGGTAATCAGAGCTGATAGAGCAGGGTAGACCAATAGAGTATCTCTCCAGCTTTCTGTCTGAGACTCACAGTCAGACTCCATTACCTGCCCAGGACAGGCTTGCTTAAAGCCACCTGAAGCAGATGTTCCTCTTATGTTCCTTTTTCTCAATCTCTCCTAAAGAAAAATTCTGTTTATGACCCCTTAAACTGTTTTCATGACACATTAATGAGTTTCTCACCACAGAAATCATTGGGTTAGGTGATTGCAAAAGAGAGGCGCCAGTTTCTAACGGTGGAGATCAGGAAGGACAGCTCTTCCCGGTCCAACCTGTGCATCCATGACAAGCCTTCCCTGGCACGAGGTCCTGCTGCTGGGGGTTCGTGGGAAGAAGTTTCCAGAAGGAAGTCTTGTTAAGGGGAATCCAGCCTAATGTCAATTTGACCAGGGAGTCATAGAAGGCAGCTCTGCTATCCCTGCATCTGCCCCTAGCCCTGAACTCTAGTCCCCTGGGCGGAAACGGGGGAAGCAGTGGGGGAGGGGGAGGGAGAAGTTGGCCATGAGTACCAAGCAACACAAGAAACCTAGGCAAGGGCAAGAAGCAAGGGGCAGGCGGGGGGGGGGGGGGGGGGGGGCACACAGGGAGGCTCTTTGGCTCCCCTCCCCCACTCCTCTTTGGCTTCTACTGCTAATGGGCTAACAGGGAGAGCATGTGCCTGGCTATAGCTGGTCCTCCGCAGCTAACACTGACGGCACCTTTAAGGAATTGTCTGTATTTGTAGGGGAGCTGCTCCATAAGGATTTGTCTTCCCCCAAAGTGAGAGCTGAGATGGGGCTTCACGATGGTCTTTGCCTTATAAACCACACCAGGCACATCTCAAGGGAGGCCTCCTGTTGACACAGGCACAGCTCTGAGATCCTTTGGGCCCTCCCACTTTTCCTCCAAGAAGAGAACTCACCTACTTCTCTTTAGAAAGCCCTTCAAGCCAAACAGGGCTTTGCTCACATATTTAGTTACTATTTGTGTGCTCATTAGATGCATTTAATAATTGGGATGATTGTACAGCATCTCTGACTTTTTCTTTCTGCACTATGAATCATCTCTCTAATGGAATTCTTGTGGCCTGGTGTAAGCTACAGAAGCAGCAGGGGGTGGATCGGAGTAGACATATTTTTTGCACAGAGAGTGGTCTCATGTTTATATTCACGAAGAACTAGACCCTCTGCTAAGGATTACCCCCTGGTGCTTTGTGAGCTGTTTTGCTCACTGTAGCAAGAGACACTCTGGATCCTGTGGCCTGATAGTAACCAGTGGGAAGTCCAAGTTCAGGTTCAAATAGGACATTAGGCCAGAAAAAGGGCTGGACCACATGGGTAAAACAGCAGAGGGTAAGGATTCCACAGCCTTCCTATAAGACGAACTGCTAAACAGTCTTATTAATAAAAAACCCAAGCCAGATATTGGGGTGAAAGCTGAAAGGTCAGCCCCAGAAAAGCCATCTGGCTACACCTTCCTTTCTTCACTAGAGGAAAAACGGTCTCCCTGATATTCCTTCAAGCCTACCCTTAGACAGCCCACTGAGCAGTCGCTGGGATGCCAGCATTGGCTATAACAAGGTGGACGTCCACAGAGGCTAATTTATTTTAGATGTCACTTCAAACTCTTTAATAAAAAATGCAAGCTTTGTGGTTCTTTTTACTGGGTCTTTCTGTTAACCAGAATGTCGGCACTCTACTCTGACAGATCAACATTAGAGATAAGTGCTCTTAGTCCTGTGAAAATCTTCACTACTTCTGTTAATTAAAAAAAATTAGTCAGCATAGTTGTATTTTGAAATACAACTTACTGTCTTTAAATCTCTTAACAGTTCTTCCTCCTTGGGCTACATGTGCTGCAAATCAATGGTTCTAAGCATAGCCTTTGTGGCGGGCTAGTTAGACACTGACCTCCATGAAAGTTAGAGCTTTGAGACTGGGAGGTGGAGGTGGCTTAGCTGGTAAGTGTGTGTCTTCCAAGTGCTGGTAGCACCTGAGTTTGTCTGCTGGAGCCCACATAAAAATATCGTGCATGATTGTACATGTTTGTAATCCCAGTGCTATGGAGACAGGGTGATCTCTTAGTCTTCTGGGTAGGCAGTCCAGTCCAACTGATGAGCTTCAGGCCGATGAAGAGACCCTGTCTCAAAGGTTATGGATAGCCTTCTGGAATAATGACATTTCAGGTTGTTCTCTGCCCTCCCCCCAACATCCACCCATGTGCACCATATGTGTGTGCACACACACATACACACATACATGGCTTTTGTCAACAAAAAAAATTGAAAAGAAACTAAGAGTTTGGGGATAATGAGCAATATGAACCTTTCAGCCTAGAAGGAAGACACTAAATAAAGTGTTCCTTTTGCTATAATAAGGGGGTGGCTCAGAAATTGCTAAGATCTAATTATTCTATGATGTGCTGACTCAGAAGCCTGTGTTCTCTGTCAGAGGTTGCTCATTTCCAATGCCACCTTCTTCTCTCTACTGCCCCCAACACTGGAGTTAATTTTCCTTAAATGACTCAGCCTTGTTTGCAGGTTTTCAAGTACTTTCATTCTGGGGCTCCCTGAACTGAAATAGAAGCTTCCTCAACCCTGATTTTAGCTTTAAAGTTCAAGGCCACCGAACATTAAATTGGTGAGTTCTGACATTATCCATGAAATACTGAATATCACTCATGGGACAAAGACAACATTGTTTTTCTCTCATTCAAACCATCAGCAAACATGGATTTGTAGCATCTCCACGCTATGGACCTGCACCCAAAGGTCCATATTCTATCTGGTGTGTTGCTTTTTGTGAAGACTGTCTCCCCATTCTAGGAGGGGATGGAGGCCTGCTGATACCTTTGGCAAGACCAGCAGAGCCACTAGGCTACTGTCTGCTGAAAAGGAAGACAACCATGGGCACAGACATAAACAGCCTCCCAGACTGAGAGAGAAGTTGCCAGCCCTTGGAGGAAGGAAAGTGGGGATGACATATTCTTCATCATCTGCTTGCCTACCATTCGTGGCAGCAACCGAGGAAGGACCCAGCTGAGAACAAGAGGGAAAACCATGTTCTCATGGAAATAGCTTCTGCTCTCTAAGTAATCTAGTCCATGCTAACTGTTTCTGGATTTAAGATTTAATTAGCTCCATTAGTAATATAAATAAGTATGTCAATAGTTTTGTTTCATTCAGAGCAACCAATGGTTTATTCCCAGCCAGATTCAACATGCTGAGCATAAGATCCAAGCAGCAGACATTTTCTGCAATATACAGTTTCCAGAATAATCCTACCCAAATTCTTGATTGTATATCCTGATTAGAGGTTTGGAGTAGGGAGGTTCAGAAATGATGGCCATTGTGACCTGTGCATTCACTTGGAATCTGTTATAGCTTGGGCCTGAAATACGCCCCCCAAAAGCTCCTGTGCTGAAGACTTGATCTCCAGTGCATCAGTATTCAGAAAGGGGCCTGTGCAAAGATCATGAGGAGTCTGACTTCATGAATGGATCCGCCCATTGATGAATTTGTAACTTAAGGGGCTATGGCGAGTCTCTTTCTTCTCACACTCTCTTTGCTTCCTGTTCAACAGAAGAGGAATAGAATTTGTCTGTCACAAGCTTCTGGTGCCATGATGTTCTGCTTTCTGACTGATCAACCATGATCAACCTGAGCCCTTGAAGCCAAGAACCACAACCAAGTCATCTTCCTCTCATTCTCCCCTCAAGTGGTTTTCCTTTGGGGATTTATTAGGCAAAAAAGTGCCTAATTTCATAACCTGACTGCTCTGGTGTTCTCTTTTCTAGAATACAGATAAGACGGCATACTTCCTGAACATTTACCATGTATCAGGTGTTGGCCTCCCCAGGTACCTTAGTACCTGTTAGCCAGTCTCTTTTTCTTTTCTTTTCTTTTCTTTTCTTTTCTTTTCTTTTCTTTTCTTTTCTTTTCTTTTCTTTTCTTTTCTTTTCTTTTCTTTTTCTTTTTCTTTTTTCTTTCCTTCCTTCCTTCCTTCCTTCCTTCCTTCCTTCTTTCTTTCTTTCTTTCTTTCTTTCTTTCTTTCTTTCTTTCTTTCTTTCTTTCTCTCTTTCTTTCCTTCTTTCTTTTTCTGAGACAGCGTTTGTTTCTCTGTGTAGCCCTGGCTGTCCTGGAACTTGTTCTATAGACCAGGCTGACCTTAAACTCCCAGAAATCTGCCTACCTCTGCCTCCCATGTGCTGGAATTAAAGGTGTGGGCCCAAGTCAGTTTATAATACCTAAGGCAATCTACTTATAAAGGGAAAAGGATTGTTTTGGCTCACAGTTTGGGCATCTTGAGTCCCTGGTCAGCAGGTCCTGACACCTTGGGCTGTAATAAGACTGTATGCTACAGCTAGAATAATGGGCTTAATTTGTCTCATGACCAGGAATGAAAGAGAGAGGGAGAAGAGAGACTGAGGTTCCTACATTGCATTTAAGGGCACATGACCTAACTTCCTTCCATTAGACTCCACCTTTTAAAGCCCCAACTACCTCCTCTGCAAGCTAGAGACCACACTGTAATGCACGAATCTTTGGAGGACATTCAGATTCAAATTGCAGCAGTGGCCATGCCAGCCCCCTACTTTCAAATAAAGCAAACGAGTAGGTTGAGGTCAGAGACAAGGGAGCACATAGCTGGTAAAGGTGGGATTTGAACATGGAGTAGGACTGCAGAGCTCCCTACACCAAATGCTTCCCAGCAAAACTGACTGTACCTGTTTTCCTCTCCATTGTCCTGCTTGTTCCTCCCATTTCCCTGACCGAAATCTATGTTCCACGGGGGTAGGCAGCCAAGTCTCGGTTGACTAAGGAAATAACACCTGTAGATCTAAAAATTAATAACCAATCAGAGCAGCCGCTTTGCTTCTCTATGGACTTTGTCTCCTACCACAGCCAGCTTCCTACCACTACTCACTCCCTTCACACCCAGGAAACGTGGGACTTGGAGCCAACAAAAGCTGCTTCTCTCAATCCGCTCTGCTGCTGTAATAACAAACCATAAAATTAACTAAATTTCACCACAGTGTAATGTGTTGCATAAAAGCTGTGGCAATGTGTCTGCAGGGCAAAGGAGGGCTCTATAGAAATCTGGTTCTCTTTATTATATGGCCAACACTGTACAAGTTCTCCCCTGAAAAGATGGGTGGGGGGAGGTCACATGAGCAAAATCAGAATAGACATACTTTAGATACCTGTTATGAACACATGCGTTATGGGTTAATGGGCAAATAAAATCTCACAGGAGTCTCATACACATACATGTTCAGATGCACATCCGTTTGCTGTGGAAACACATACAACTGTACATGTGAATACTTGCACATATGTGCAGAAACATATAACAGTGAGGCTATACCAGTGTTGGACACATTTATCCTTGCTCAACAATGGTGCTAAAATGACCAGTAGCCAGACAGGGACTTATACTCCTCTCTTTGCATGCATATGCCACCAGTAACTGCTTCATGGAACTCGGCCATCAACAAATATACTGCAGTTACAGCAAGCTTAAACTATATCTTAAAGGCAATGTTTAAAATCTGGAACATTCTCTCCCTGACCTGTCTCTAAGAAAGAAGCCATCCAAAATGACATAACCAGCTGCCATGCCCAGGTGAGCAGGAAATAATCAGCTTGAGGGGATATGAGGCTGTGCCTGTGATGGTGTTTTTAGATGGACGAAAATGTGCCTTGCTCACTAGCTGGGTTCTTCTTCACATTGGAAGAGAATGGTTGTGTGTGGTAGTAGCAGGGTAAAAGGTCATTTCTGGCTGTTGGGTGCATCTGGCCATTGCACCGACCCTTCCAGATCCTATACCTGCCCAGCCCATGCAGCAAAGCAAGCATGTTCTCCTGATTGTCTGTTCTATGTCCTTCCCAGAGGAGCAATTTAAGCCTGGTAATTCTTGTGCTGAGGGGAAACAGTTGCTCATCAGATATACACTATAGAAACCTGTTATTCACCTCTAACACTGGATGTCTCTCAAATTCACCACCACTTTCACACTCACAAAATCCATGTTCCCAGCTGCATACTACAGTGAGGGCATGGTCTTCTAATGTCCAGTTTCAGAAAGGAATGTAGGGTGGAAGGCTATGTATGTGTTGGAGAGAATATTGGATTAAGAGTCCAGAGACCTAGGTCTATGCTGCCTCTGCCGCCAACACAGAAATCAGAATGGTGAATATACACAAATTCCTCTCGGCCTCTGCAGGAGACAGTGGCACTTTATTGGGTCATTGAGGCCCTTGATGAAACCCTTATCATTCCAAGATGTTTTCAAATATCCTTCTTGGGTCAAATATGAATGCTAATTTCTTTTCTTTTCTTTCCTTCCTTCCTTTCTTTTTAAATGTTATATATAAACAGGAGACGTTGGATTGTTACCAGAGCCAGCCAGCTACTAAGGCTGGCTGAGATGTACTGTCAGTAAGAATGAGTTGTTTCATGCTTTCAAGACAAATTGTCTTTCAAATGCTGCCAGCCGAGTGATTACGCAGATATTTACACAGTGATTATTGACATCCTGACCCTGACTATAGGAAGATATTCTATAGATAGACACGCAGCCTCCTAGCCTAGCCTGGAATGTCTCTTAAGAGTAACAATGCTCAGCATTCAGTCAATAATTACTTAGTGACCACATTGAAAATATCAGAGAGCAGCAAAGGCCTGGCTCTAGAGACATACCACTGAACAAGACACAGGGTCTGTGCTCAAGTAATAATAACGAAATAAATAATAATGGAAAGTGGTGCTCTAGCTGCCCACTTTGCTCATCAAGACAAGGAAATAGCCCTTTCCTCCCTGAGAAGACACATCATAAAGTCACATTCAGATGTGGAGTTCTCTACATGGCCAATAACCAGCGTAGGATGGCTAATATAACTGCTAGTGTGACAGGTAACTGCATCAGTTACCTGTCACTGTTCTCTGCGACAGCTCCTTTTAGGAATCTGGAAGGGCTACAGAAGATAAACAGAAACCTTCACATCCTCTGCATTGACTCAAATGATCACTCTGTAAGGGAATATAGCGTGCAGGCCATCCTTGTCATTTTAAAGACCGGGTAAAGTGAGACCAGTGAAGAAAGAGTAACACTTGGAACACAGGATGCCAAGCTTGACACTCTGTCCATCCTTGTTAGGTAAGAGAAAAATGATGAAGATAGAGATAGAGCATGGTTTTCTAAACTAAAACTAGTCCTGGCGAGTTTTATGTCAACTTGAAATAAGCTAGAGTCACCAGAAAGGAATGAACCTCAATTGAGAAAATGCCTCTATAATGGAGGAGGAGTGGATCTGGGGTAGAGGGGAGGGAAGCACTGGGGGTAGTGGAGAGGGAGGAAACTGCAGTTGGGGTGTAATGTATGAAAGAAGAATAAAATGAATAAATAAATAAAAATGTTAAGTATTACATAAAAATAAAAGGTCCATCTGTAGGGAATTTTCTTAGTGATCAATGGGGGAGGGCCCAGTCCATTGTGGGTGGTGCCATCCCTGAGCTGGTGGTCCTGGGTTCTATGAGAAAGCAGGCTGAGCAAGACATGAAGAACAAGCCAGTAAGCAGCACCCTCCATGGCCTCTGCATCAGCTCCTGCCCCCAGGTTCCTGCCCTATTTGAGTTCTGGTCCTGGCTTCATTTGATTACGGACTATTACCTGGAAGTTTAAGCCAAAATAAACTCTCTCGTTCCCAAGTTCCCTTGGTCATGGTGTTTCATCATAGCAATAACAACTCTAACTAGGAAGGACAGTTGCAGTGCCCAATCCCCAATCAAGTGTTCCCTACCCATCACAGCAGGAAAGATCATGGGGAAGTTTATCTCAAGTGGAATTTTATGGCAGGTCTCAGCCATATTCTTAAAATCAATTTTATATATTTTAATCACTTTTATGTCTTAATCATTTTATATATTTTATGCATAAAAGTGATTGTACATTTTATATATAAAAGTGATTATTTTATATGTAAAAGTGATATATTGTAATCACGTTTATGTAAAAAGGTTTATTTTAATAAAACCATTGAATTGGAGATGCCTTCCGTTTCATCATTCCTTTTTTTCAAATGTTTTGTAGTATGCATACCACAGGCAAAGCATCAAGAAAAAAATGGAAAAAAAGAATGCTCTATTTGTGAAAAGTATGTATTTGCTCACATCTAAGTAAATGAGCATTAATGAAACTCCTCACCTCTCTGCTCCTCAGATGTAGTGGTCTCAAAGGTTGAGACATGAGTTGTCTATCTCTTTAGGTTTAGATGAAAACTTACTGAACATGGTTTAGGTGCCCAAGTCCCTGAAAAGCCTGTGTGGAGGACACACGGAGATGAGACTATCAAGTCTGGGCTCCCATGGGAAATTTCCTGGCAGGCTCTGAACAATGTTTCCAACAGAACCTGGCACTGATGCTGACCCTGATGATAACAGGGAGGGTTAATTTTACCAAAGATACTATAATATACAACCACCCACTACCACTACCACCATTGAAGACAAGCAATCAGGATACAGATTGTAAATATCCACTCAGTTTTCCTGACTTTTCCTTGTAGGGGGAACTGGCTTGCTAGTGGCCTCAGGGGTCCTATAGATCTCAGTGATTTGGTTTGGTTTTCTTTTGTTTTTCTTTTTTGTATAACTCTCTGGGTCTCATTCAGAATCTTTGTTTTAGATCCATCGAATAACAAGCCATGGCTAGCCAAATCTGAGACATCCGTGGATTCTACTCAGTTCTTAGTGGCCTGGTTGGATTTAAAAGTTTGAATGTCCAAGGAAAATCCCACCAAACATTCCTCCTACCCCTGTTCATTGAATTAGCCACTCATGTTTAAAACAGAGTAAAAAGTAAATTGAATGGGATGGCCAAAGAGAGATGAGAAAAATGAATCCCCTGAAGAGAACATGTGGGAAGAGCAGAGGGCACTGTTGCTTGGCAACCAGCCATGGTACACCACAAAAGTGGGTGGTGCTTCTTTGTGGCCTGAAGGTCCATGACTTCATGTTTCTGGGTACCAGCTACTAGAATTTCTTTTTTAATACATCCTTACCTTGCTCTCCTTCCCCCTATCTCTACAGCAGGTGGAACCATAGATTTAGTGTTCCTTAGAGACACTCAAATCTATTGAGATTTGCTCAAAAGAGAAAAGCAGACAAAAAGGCACAGAGGCAAACCTGGGAGCAATAAAAGGCATGAAGAAGAGAGCATCATCCCTCAAGTCCAGTTTTCTGCCTCCTCCAAGCCCACTCTGTAGAGTCCCCAGAGCTGTGTGGACAGGCGAAGCAGCCTGGAAGAAGTAATAGAATACGTCAAGGGTCTCAACCCTATCCTAGGCCACAACCCTGAGGAGTTAGGAAGACTGAGGTTGCTCCTCAGAACTGAGTTGTACCTGATGACAATAGAGCACATGTTGTAAGCATCAGACAAGTCCCTGGAATATCCAGGGGAGAAATAGTAGCAGGAAGCTTTCTCCAATCCTTGGGTCTTGCAGCCTTTAACACACCACATTTCATCTAAGCTAAAGCACCAATTGTACAGCACACTGTAATTTTATGTACTACTAAGAAAGGAGAAAAAAAAGGCTGCAATTAAGTATGACAATGCATTGATTGTAAGATGCATTCAGTTTCAGAGATGTTGAAAATGAGAGGAAAAAATGTGTATTTTAGAATTGCTAAAATATAGTCAGATCTAAATCTTTTACAACAGTATTCAAGCCCTTCACAAAACGGGCCTGATGAGTGTCTTGCTTTTCTACCTGCTCATGAAGCAGGGCTTCAGCCAGCCCTGTTTCTCCTTCACCAGCTCGCTCACACCTCTATCTAGACCTGGACTGAGGCTCTCTTTCACCCAGAAGGTAGATAGACACCTCTCTCTACCTGGGACATTTTCTTCTGTCTTCAGCATGGCCCTTACTCTGTTCCTTTAGAGCATAATTCTGAGTGTTTGGGGTTTTTTTCCTTTTGATATATTGTAAGTTCCTTAAGGAAGATGAAACAACAATTTAATATGTAATGAGCATCTATTGGGTGTCAGGTAGTAGAAGTATATGCAGACACACACATATGCATATATGACCAGGTTAGATAGCCATAGTCAATTGAAAATGTCATATGCAAATAAAAATGCACTTAACATATCTAACCTACTGATCACCTTAGATTAGCCTAGCCTAATGATAGTTACTGTTGTCATTAGTGTGACCAAACACTTGGCAAAGCAACCGAAAGGAGGAGGGCTTTGTTGGGCCTCACAGTTAAAAGGCTCCTACCCATCATGGGGACAGCATGGTATCTGGGAATGGCCTCTGGCAGTGGGAGTGAGGCACCTGGTTCACATCGTAGTAGATCAGGAAACAGAAAGACTCAGGCTCAACAGAGCCAGGCCACAGCCCTAAACTTTGCTCTATAGGCCATCTAGTCCCCATGTCAAAAGGTTCCCCAAGCTCTCAAAACTATTTTTTTCATAAGGGAGTAAGTATTCAAATACAGGAGCCTACATTGCACATACAAACCATTAACACCTACTTAAACACGCTTAGAATTGCCTGCAGTTGGGAACTAACGTGGAGCCTATGGCATAATTAACTGGTTAACGGTCGGCCATCTCATGTCTCTTAGTGAAAAGAGCAAGAATTACAATATGAAATGACTTATCTACTGAACTAATCTTAAGTATTGCCTTCACATCAGTGGGGAGTTCAGAACCATCTATACCACACAGAGAAGTAGGTAGGAATGTGAGCTAAGGGTAGTCACTTTGCTGAATTCATTCAAGCTACTGACTGTAGTACTTAGTCAAAATAGTATTCAGACACATTCTGGGAAACACCATTGTCCATTTTTAGTCACTTTGGATCTGAGTGGCTTTAAGCACGGGCACCATGCCAGGCATGAAGTGGCATGAACAAATCCATCCTCATGGTTTTCCTTTGGTGTGGGAACGGCTTTGCAGGGACCATCCCGTCTGACTCTGTTTCTTATTCTTCCTCCTCCCAACAACATCAACAAAATTGCCTCAGCCCTAAGGAAATGTATGATTATAAATAAAACAAAAGCTTTGAGGCATTATGGAAAACTAAAGAAAAAGGAAACTAGATAAAAATAATAACATTGGATAGAAGTATGAATAACAATGCTGATAATAATGAGAGAATTCATGAGCCATAGTAATACACTTAGTCAAATAAAGGATCTAGGAATATAATGAGCTGCAAGCAGATTCATCTTGGCTGTAAAATAAGAAGCGTCTGTGATTGTTGTTGTTCTTATAAATTAAGCTGGGCTTAAAAACATGATGTAGACAAGTGTGTCTTTTAATACACTTGAAAACATAACCCCAAAGCAGAGTCCCGTGTTTTGTTTCTCTAGCTCTGGAATGACCAGAGATACCAGTGAGCTGTGCAGGTGGCTTCTGACTCAAGTCACTTAAGGAGAGATAGCCAAGCCTGATTGAACAGGCAAATACCTCCCTTGGGTGTTTCTGGGGGGACACAGGCATCTGACAGAAGTCCCTTCAAGGACCAAGCTCTTGGAAAAGAAGAAGAGTTTTCAAAGGTGTCATATAGAAGATCAACCCAAAAAGACTCACTGTGTAAGGCAGCTGCACTGCTCCTGGGAATTGACCTGAGTGACTGCAGGCCAGTTTAGGGCATAGGTACCTGGACATCACTGTTTCCTGGGGCACTGTTCACATGGGCTAAGTTACAGAACCAATCAAGGTGTCTATCACAGAGGAATAGTAGAGAGAACACAGTGGAATTTTCTCAGCCATAAAGAAGGATGAAGCTATGTTGCTTGACGGAGAATGGATATAACTGGACATAATCATAATTAATGAATTAAGTCAGTCTTGGAAAGAAGATAAATATTACACGTTTTCTGTTCCTGTGGTTCACAGATGTTTATAGGTACATAAGATTACATCTGTACACATGTGAAGTAGGATCAAGACTGTCTAGGGGACAAAGGGAGCAAAAAGGGGAGACAATGGAGTAAGCAGGGGATCCACTCAAACTGCGTCATGTACTTGTATGCAAATGTCCTTATGTAACCCAGCAGCATTTCAATGTTAAAAAAAAAAAAACAAACAAAAAACTATGATGATACATGCCTAATCCTAGTACCCGAGATGTGGAGTTAGGAAGAGAAGTTCAAGGTCATCTTTAGCTACATAATGAATTTGAGCCAGCCTGGACTACATGAGACCTTGTCTCAGGGGGAAAAAAAAAGCCAAAATTCATGTTAGAAAATAATACTAGTTGGGCTCTTGCAATGGCTCAGTGGGTAGGAGTGCTTGTCAGAAACACACACACACACACACACACACACACACACACTACACACACACACACACATACACACTACACACACACACACACATACCACACACACCACACACATACACACACACATACACACTACACACACATATACACACTACACACACATACACACACATACACACCACACACACACATACACACTACACACACACATATGCACACACACATACACACCACACATACACATACACACATACACATACACACATACACACTACACACACACATACACACACATACACACCACACACACACATACACACTACACACACACACACATACACACTACACACACACACATACACACCACACACACACATACACACCACACACACACATACACACCACACACACACCACACACACACACACATACACACTACACACACATATACACACTACACACACATACACACACAAACACACCACACACACATACACACTACACACACACATACACACTACACACACACACACATACACACCACACACACACACTACACACACACACACTACACACACACATATGCACACACACATACACACCACACACACACACACACCACACACACACACCACACACACACACCACACACATACACACACACACGTAATATAAAAATTAATTAAATTAAAAAATAGTACTGGGGTTAAACACAGGGGTCTTGTTTACACAAGCACTCTACCAAAGGGTTGCATCTCTAGCCCCTTCTAATTTTTTAAAAACAGAATACATTTCATTTTATTATATTTTTGACTTTTTATCAAGCCATGGAATTATTAAATATTTTTCTCTTATTTTCTTTAATTAAAAATTGAGATTATAATATCATTTCTCTCTTCTTTTTTGCCTCCTCCTTTCAAGCCTTCCTCCTCACTCTCTTTCAAACTCATGGCCCCTTTTTTCATTAATTGTTGTTACACACATGTATCTATATACATACATATTCCTCATATATAAATACAACCTATTCATTCTGTATAATGCTACTTATATGCATGTTTTCGAGACACAATGTCAAGACCTATGTAGCCCAGGCTGGACTTGAGTTTGTGATCTTCTTGCTCTACTCCCTTGAATATCTGGATTTACAAGCCTACACCAGCAGGTCATCTGGAAAGGTCTTTTGATGTGGACTAGTCCATAATAAGTATGGGCATTCTCTCAGTGAGCTTTCTGAAATTATTGTCACTTGGAAATGGAAGAGGCTTCTCACGTCCTTAGAGAGCCACTTGTAATGGGGAAAGTGAGGCTCAGAAGGAAGTAAACCAGTGCAGCGACATGTGCAAGCAGACGAACACTTGTTTAGATTCACAGATGCCACCCCACACTCATCACTGTCACACCCACTGCCATTTGGATGGCTGTGTCTTCTCAAAGGACAGTATGGCTCTTGTCTCAGGCAGGAGAGCAGGTAAGATGCCATCTTGGAAGCCATGTTCTTGCCATGGGAGACAGGTTTTCCTTTGTGAGCTCAGCCTAACAGTGTGAAAGGCACAGAAGACAGGCTATGAATGGGCTATAGGACTATCACGTCAGGGGCTTCCCCCACCTTGACTGTCAGGGAGGAAGCTGCTGTGTGCCCCAGAGATATCACTTTCTATGTGTGCCACAATGTAATAAAGGTCCCTCACTTTTCCCAGAACAAAGACTTCAGAAAAACTCACTTCCCTGCAGAAGAGAGACCAGAATAGTGAAGGGTTACCTTAGCATCTTGCCCACCACGGAGAATGCCCCATCCCATAGAGCAGTGGTTCTCAACCCTCTAAACACTGTGACCCTTCAGTACAGTTCCTCATGTTGTGGTGAACCCCCACAATTATAAAATTATTTTCATTGTTACTTCATAACTGTAATTTTGCTACTGTTATGAATTATAATGTAAATATTTTTAGACATAGACGTTTGCCAAGGGGGTCATGACCCACAGGTTGAGAGTCACTGCCATAGCATGATGTGCCTACCTACTCCCTTGACCTGAAGTAGTCAACACCAGCCTCTGTTGAGTGAGAGCCTGATCTGGACCCTCTCCCTTCCTTTGGCCTTGGCTTGTCCCCTTTCTTTTCTCTCCTTCAGCTGCCCTATTAACTACATGGTGGGTTTCATGTGGATCCCCAGCAGCTGCCCACCATAACACTGTCTAGTTTCACTTCCGTCCTCAAAGTGTGCTCATCTCATTGCTCAGCGCCAGAATTTAATCATGAGACAAGGAAGAGATGAGTTGAGCTGTTGCTTGTCAGTGAGATGAGGAACAGTGTTGTCTCCAAAGCATGCAGGTATCCTGGGTTGAAAGCCACATCACAATGAACAGACCTCCTATCCTAAAGGGAGAAATGATGTCTGCCATAAACTAGCTAGATTGGATGTGCAGACTGGAGCATTCTACCTCAGTGTTCTCACTGCAAATGCGTAGACGATAAATATTCCCCCAACAGAATAGGCACTAGCAGCTGATGGATACTGGTAAAATGCATGCCTGTATATGTACATTTGGGGGTAGGTCTTTAAAAAACACTCTTTTGGGGGATAGGTATAAAGCAGAAAGTCACATGAGCAGAGTATTTAATAACTAACAAAATACGAACACTAAGTCCTGACTATTGACACATTAAGGGTAGCTATTTGGTGAATACCAATACTCCAAAGTCCTCAGTACTATGTAGCATTGGTTAAATGATTCTTGCACTAAACCAGCACTCCTAAGATCATCATTAATCCCAGCACATGAACAATTACAAAAAAAAAAAATCCATCTGAGAAACAAAGAACTACAACAATTTATACATCCACAGTGCTTGCTGTACATGCATTAAACATTAACGTTTTGCTCCTGTTTATTTCTTAAGGGCACAAAATCTCAAGTATACTCAGTGCATCAAACCCTCCCACAGAATGACATGTACTATCTCCCCTATGGTAGTTACAACCACAAGCCTGCTGTATTGAATTGAATGAACAGAATGAATGAATGAGTCCAGGAAAGTATCTGTAGGATCAGTGGGAAAGGAAATGACGCAACCCATAGATCTACCTCCCATGAGTTCAGGTGAGCTGGATGCTCTGGGAACCCCACAGATCTGTCCCCTAAATCTTCTGGCTGAACCAGCCAAACCCCAATGGGAACATTCTCCAATAACCATGGCTACAGGAAGCTGCTGGCAGGGTCCCAGAGGCTCCAAGTGTCTTACCCCCAGAGGAACTCTTCAGGCAGCGCCAGAATAGCCCCAACCTCACAGGAGAGCCCAGCTGGACCATAAATTGTACTGACAAAGATAAAGACGCACATTTTCTCTTGGCTCAAAGGACTTTAGCATGGCACATTTACCCTCTGCTCTGCCAGGCTAGTGGACTGTGCTCATGGCTTCCTCTCCCCTGTAATTTTTCTCATCTCCACTCAGCCCCTTTCCCATCTGCTGTGGGAGCTGTAAGGCCTCTATCACTCCTGGTCAGCAGGGCTGCATATCATCCCAAAGCTGGGACAGCGGGCTGTTTGTTGGGGTGACCTTGAAATGACCCTCCATCTGAATCTTGCCTCAGTGCTGAGTAAACCTTGTTCCCATGGAAAGCTGTGGGCTCATGAGAAGCACTCAAGTTTAAGTTAGCACAGTCTGGTTCAGATATGGCTACTTGCTCCTGTGTGACTTTGGACAAGTTGTTTGACATCTCTGAGCCTCACACAATAGTGCTGACCTCATATGAGGTGTGAAAGGCGAAATGAGGTATCTCAATAATTTCATTAAATTCAGATTTTCTAATATGTTCTGAATGCTTCACAAGATCTTCACAACTTCTGTTCACCTTGAGAGAGGTAGGTAGGTGTTTCAACTCAATGGGTTTCTTCTTTTGAATCAGGCTGCCTTTTCTACCCATATTATAGAAGACACTGTCCAAAGTATTTTGAGATGCTTGGAGATCTTTTCTGAGTAAATCACACACACACACACACACACACACACACACACACACACACACACACCACACAGTTTCCTAGAAATTTGGATGAGTGCAGACTCCTAGAGGAAGTGGTTCAGCTGAGGCTTTGGCAGACATTATTTATGTGATGTGTATCCAGAGTGTTGAATGAAAAGGTGAGGCAGTCTTGACAGTCCTATCACTAGGCAGAAAGATTTGATCAGCAGTAAGGAGATAACATTAAAGGAGAGGGCAGGGAAAGGAAACTGCCTTCCTTTGTGAGCTTGGAAAACATGATAAAATATAAATAATATGGATGCTACCCTGGTTCCAGTTTTTCTTTTTATTCTGATTACCACTTGAGATAATTAGCAAGTATAACAAGCCAAATAGAAAACCACCTGGATTTTTTGTTAGATCACTCCCCCTCCCTGCCAAACAACCTGGATTAAATGACATTAAGGCACTCTCTGCTAAAACCCCCATCCCCCAAAACAAAGGAAACACAGAACTCAAAGGCAGACTTCTCTTCCTTGCCCAGCCCAGAAAGGTTGCTGGGAAGAGCTTAAAGGCCCATGTGAGGAGGGAAACTGGGATGCATCTCCATGACAACCACCCAGGCCAAGGCCAGTTTCATCACCTGGAAACTCTAAACAAAATACAGGAGGAGGGGGTGGGGCGTATGTTGGGAAGTTTGGAGTCTCATAAGCATGGGCCTGCTTGAATTCAGGTGGAGGTTGTACCTACTGTGGAACCGGCAGAGAGGAAACAAAAGACCCATAACAGGCTCTGAGAAATTGTTCAAATCAAGGAGGAGGGACTTGCAGAGATGAGCTTTTGCTACCCAGACAGCCATCCACGATAGCCAGGTAGAACATGTCAAACAAACTTGAGTGCTGAGCCTATTACCCATGAGACAGGGACAGTGTGCCTCCAGATGATACTGGAGGACTAGGCAGGGAGAGAGGACAGTTGCCCAGAATCACAGTGACAGTGTCAGAGCCCAGACTCCATCCTACACTTTCTTACCCAACCCAGGGCCATACTATCTGGCTTTATCTCCTTCCCCAGGAAGCGTCTACCTTGGGAGACACACAACCATACACAGTGTTTCCCACATGTTCATCTTAACTCAGTTTCCCCTGTAGAGAGCCATGAACACAAGGCAATTGACACTAGAATGTGAGTGTCATCCTTGGGATGGCTCTCTTTGGACAGCTGTAGGATAAAAAGATGAACGGGAAGGAGGAACGAGTCTCACTTGCTCGTTGCTCTTCCCCAGGTTGGTGCTGGAGGGGCCCGCATGCACTGGGTGTTATGCGTAAGGCTGCCCTTCTCCCTCACCTTACCCATTGCCCCAGGGCATAGGTGAGCAGGAAGGAGCCAGTCCACCACCCGCTAACTAGACGCTTGTTCTAGTCCACCACCTTCTCGGCCTTAGTTTCCTAGGCTTCTGTATAAGAACCATGGCAACTGACTGCTATTATTTGAATACAAAACATCTCTCATAGGCTTTTTTTGTCAAATACTTGGTCCCTAGCTAGCTGATGATGTGCTACTGTGAGGGTGTAGCACCTCTAGCAGGTGGGAGAAACTGGGGGAAGTAGGTTACTGGGGAGTGTCTTCAAAGGTGATCCATAGTCCTTATTCCTTCTTCACTCTTCTTCCTGCCCTGCATGAAGTAAATAATATCTTTTACCTTGACAGTCTGCCAAAGTGCATGGGGCCAAGCAACCAGAGCAACCCTCTGACTGCATGAGCAAAAGGGAGTCCTTTTCCTACTCATTTGTCTCTTTAGGGATGTGGGCCACTGCTCTGCACAAGTAATGGAGACCCCAGTCTCCTACTATGGAGCACAGAGGCGTCACTAGCATTTCTGCTGCTCTGGTCTAAGAACATGGCTCAAAGATCCAACTGTACTAGTGAATGAAGGCAAGCAGATGCATTCTTTTCATTCCAAACCTGGTTTCTTCTGGCTCAGTGCTGCCCAACCCCTTTCCTATCATAACATACTAGAAAAATCCTAATGTTTGTACAATGCCGATGTAAACTGAAGAGGTGGTTTACTGTTGCAGGTGAGTGGCTCTAGTGATCTGGCTGCCCCTAGACCCTCCTGGAGGCTCTCAGGGCTGTGGGGATTAATAGCCTTGTGCTGTAGTCAAGAGAGAGAAAAGAAGCACAGCCCAAACCTATGGAGGACATGACTACAATCTCTAGAGCCAGGGAAACTCAGGGCACTAATGAGTTTAAAGATTATGATTCTAATGAACCCTGAAGACAAGATGGATAAAATACCCTGATTATATTGAGCCAATAGAAGCCTTCCTCTGGCCCTGGGGGTGGAGCTACCCTCTTAAATCTAATTGCTATAGGAGAAAAGCAGAATGCTGGTTGATTACATTGAGCCAATAGAAGCCTTCCTCTGGCCCTGGGGGTGGAGCTACCCTCTTAAATCTAATTACTGTAGGAGAAAGGTAGTATGCTGGTTAGAGAGTTATCACCATTCCCACCAGAAGCACGATTCCTAATGTAAAGACTGTCATAAATGTGAGGCTTTTCCCCGGTGACCCTCATCCCAGGACTTCCCTAGTGTGTCCTTGGGTTTGCTCATCTTTAACACAGCAGTCTTTCAGCTTCCAAGCCTGAATGATCTGCTGAGAGAGCTAAAGAGCTACCTCATGCTGTCACACTGAAGGACCAAACATTTGAGCTTTTTCTTGAGAGGTTTTTGAAAATAAATAAATAAAGGTGTTATTTAGCTCTTCCCCTCCCTCTCTCTTAACAGCATCTTTCAAGCCAGGAGCTGCCAGAGAAATTAGAAGCCGCGGCTATGTATAGAAACCCCATCACTCTCTACTGAAATAGAGAAGAGTGGTAACGCCCCCACAGCACTTAGGGAGAGAGGGGAAAGCAACCCAATCCAGCCAAAACATGGGATCAGGAGGATGCTGCCCTGTGCTGTCTGGCATGTGCAGGATTGCATAGGGAAGGTGACGGGGTGGGTAGAGTGTGTGTGTGTGTGTGTGTGTGTGTGTGTGTGTGTGTGTGTGTGTGTGTGTATACGTAGTGTAAGGACCTGCCTCTGGGCATCTTATTCACACTCCTGGGTGTACTTTATCACATTTGGAAAGGACTTTGGGGACAGGAAATTTGATGAATTCCCATCGCAATGTTTCATGACCCTGACAGCAAAGGAGCTGTCCCTAATAACCAAGCTCCAGGCGGCTTCCCACAGTTTCAGGGCCCTTTCCTTGTGAAGTCCTTTGGAGAGCTGGGAACAGCTGGTCACCATCCTCCTCATAATAACCCCTTCACACTGAAGATAGTTATTATATCACTCCTCACCCTCTGCTTCTCCTTGTGAGGGGGAAAAAAAAAGCTGAACTCTGATTTCTTTATCTTGGCATGAAAAGCTCTTTTCCTTTGTCCTGGGGCAATCCATCATCACCCTTCTTTCTTTTTAAAATTATGACCTTTCTTCTGACCTTGTGGCAAAATTAGCAGAGTGCATATCCACAGTACTCCTGCCTACCATACCATTATGATGGAGGCATACTAATCTGAGCTGGGTGAGACAGGAGCAGAGAACACATGCCGGCTGCTTGTCCCGAGTTTTCTCAGTGAATCTTCTCAATCTGAGAATGTAGCTCAAGCTCACCTTCCCAAATCAGGAAATGAAGATTCAGAGAAATCAAATATGTCCCCCTAAATCAGGGTAGGCCAAGGTTTGAATTCACATCTAGTTGTTTATAGACTCACATACCAGTTTCTATCAACAGGCTATCAGCTCCATTCAGGAAATGCATATCAAAGCTACAGTGAGATTCCATTTCACACCTGCTGGGATGGTCCCACTAAAAGTTGGGCTGTAACAAGTGTTAGTGAAGAAGTGGCAAAACCAGGACCTTTCACACCCCTCTGGTGTGCATATCAATGAGGCAACTGCCTTGCCAACAGCCAAGGTCTTCCTCAAATGTCTCAATAGAGATTTGCTACACGACCCTACAATTCTACTCTTGGGTTTGCTGCTAAGAGGTATGAAGACACAGTTCACAGACATAGCTGTTCATGGTAGCATCATTCATCACAGCCTTGGAGTAGAAGTCAAGTCAGGTGTGGCAGTATATGCCTGTAATCCAAACACTTGCAAGGTAGAGCCAAGAGGATCATTCAAGGCTAGCTTGGGCTACATAAATGAGTTGGAGGCCAGCCTGGCCTATGTGAGACACTGCCACTTTTTTTTTAAAGGTCCAAACTACCCAAAAGTCCATCAAATGAGGCATGGATACATAAAATGTAGTTTAGGCACATAATGGAATATTGCTGGGCAGTAAAAAGGAATGAATTGCTGGCACATGCTATGTAGATGGGCCTCATTAACATTATGTGGAATGAAAGAAGGCAGACATGAAAGGCACATATTATATAATTCCATTGGTATGCGGTGTCCAGATCGACAAGTCTATAGCCATAGCAGATAAGTGGTTGTTTAGGACTGGGAGGCATGGTAAGTGGGAGGGTGGTGGCTAAAGGGTATAGAGTTCGCTTTTAGATTAATAAAAATGTTCTAAAATTGATTGTGGTGATGATTACACAACTCTGTAAATGTAGTAAAAGCTATTGAATTATAAAAGCCATTGAATACTCTCTTCAAATGGATGAATTATATGAAATGTGAATTATACTTCATTAAAGCTTTAGAAAAATACACCAAGTAACTAAACTCTGCTTTTGAATGGTTTAAGAATCCTTGGGCCAAGGCAGTGCCACCAGTCAAATCCCAGGATCAATCTCTACAATGTTCTTAAAGTTCATCTGTGGCTAGGCATCCCGTGGTGGGCCACTGAGAATGTGAATGGCCCCTGTGCCCCCTTGTCAGGAAAGTAAGACCTGTGGCCTATGAAGAAGGGAGTGGGGAGACCCCTCATCCAAAGAGTGTACCCAAAAAATATGCCCTCTACCCACTCTCCTATTTCCAACCAGAGGCAGGAAGCACAGAGGAGACATCTTGCCTGGGCATGGCATAAGGCAAATGTCAGACCAAAGGACTTGGAGGACCTGCCTTATGTCAGGACCACATTCCCCCAGGTAGCAGGTGCTTGAGGCTGTCTGCTAGAAGGCTGGCAGGGAAAGGAGTATTCATCTTTCACTCACTCCTCCCTTGCTCTGTCATTCCATAAAGCTCCAGAGAAAGAGAAAAGGAAAGAAAAGAAGAAAAGAGCATCGGAAAATAAAAGGGGGCCAATTCCCTCTTAGTAAGCCTGCTATTGGGCTGCGAATCAAATTAAACCACAGGGCTTTCCACTCGCCGAGTGCTATTTTAAGCCTTATTAGACTATATTAGGATTGGCATACATTTCCACTGACATAATATCGGCCTTTAATTGGATTTAAGGGCAAGGAGGCTGCATTTAGCTGGAGTAGGCACCATGCAAGGAGAAACTTGGTATTCTTCTCACAGCATCCGTACTTTCCCAGCTAGCCACCAACTGAGGGTCCCAGTGGGCCAAGTAACCCATTCTGACTCCAAACAGCAGTTTCTCTCTTTCTCCTCCTCGAATAGGCTGGCCTAGAGCAGGCCCTTCTAATCCATATATGTGGCCATTGATGCCTGGCAGACATCTCACTCTGTAGATGTGGAAGCTGCTGACCTGTGGGTACTAGCCAGAGTGGGTAATGGGCTTCAGACTATGAGTAAAGCCCTTGAGAGAGAGGCTAACCTCACCTCTCTGGATTCCAGGCAACTGGATGGAGCCACCGACTGACAGCAAAAGCTTTCTTATGGGGCCATGATGAAGAGGAGGATTTGAAGCTAGAAACACAGACCTTGATTTTTGAACCCCAAATGACCCCTAGGGCAGGTGGAATCTGAATAGAGAAGGAACACAGGAAAGAGTTCTCTCACCCCAGGAAGCTGTGAGTTCATCAGGCAGGCAAGCAGATCTTGTCTGAAGACACAGCTTTTCCTGGCTCATCAATAGAGCCAAGGGTAACCCTGAACCCGGGTCCTCCTGCCTTTACCTCCTGAGTTCTGGGATTACAGGTGAACATGCCTAGCTTTATGCAGTGGTGGAGAGCAAACGCAGGGCTTCTCACAGCTGAGCTGCATGCCCAACTATGGTTCAACTTAGTCTATCCTCACCTCTGTCAAAAGACAGAGGCTCCAGATAGGAGTATAATGGTCTAGCCTAGGGTCCTGAAGGATCCCTATTGACCTCACACTCACAAAAGCTGCACTTACCTCCTCTATAAAGTGAGGTCACATTGCCCTCTCCTCCTCCAGAATGTTCTGGAAACTAACGGGGAGAACACAGGTAAAATGATGCTTATGAGGCTTTACAGCCTTGAATCCTTCTCCTCTTTCCTTTGTTTCCCAGGCTTCAAGTAGTTCTACTAAAAGGCACCATCATGGCAACAGACGTCACCAACCAAGCGTGTTACAAAATAATGTTAGGATGAGAAAAATCTTGGTACAGAGACAAGGATGTATGAAATATCATTTCCCAAAATATTGCTCAAACATGAAAAAAACACACAAAATTCCTCAAGAATTTTCACTAATACATGTGAATATCGCCCATTCCCACTTGCCAAGACTCTTCTTGGCTAGACTTTGATGTCTTCAATCTCCACACTTGTTTTCAACTCTTCTGCCAGAGCCATGTGCTTGTTTATTTTTACTACATTTTATGACGTTTCTGCTCTAGCAATAAGTTTTGCATTATTAGTTTTATCAAATAACAGAATGTCTGGTAGGCTGGCGGAGGTTTACTGGCCCGATTTTTATGGCTTCAGCCCAGAACACTTTCTGCGATCGCTTTCTTAGTAGTTCTTAGATCCGTTCTTAAGTATGTGCTTCTGCCTGTATTAAATCACATCTGAGGGCTAATTGTTATGGTATAAACTTAGCATCAGTGTGGTGCCAATTGCTGTAATCTTATCATTATTACTTAATCACAGGCTTGCTTGCTCCGTTCTATGCAGCGCAGCATACACATGTTGGGAAAAGTTGCTTGTAAATCCGATATTTATAAACAATGTCTTTTTATATTCACTGGGACCTTTGTGTTCCCCGCACATATTATCACACCTTAAAATGCCTATGTGGCAAGTTTAGTTTAGGTGATATACTGAGTTTTCCTGGCACTGGAGAGAAACTAAAACCTAAGAAAATCAGACCCGCTTGATTCCAGATTGAAAGCTGCAGCTTTTCCTGCCCTATTTGATCAGTTCCTGGGAACCATTTGCTTCTATATTTGTGAGAAAGCATGCACTCTCCCATGCATGCTTTCTCACAAATATAGTTTCCATGGGGAAACTAAGGCAGAGGGCCAGGAAGTACCTTGCCCAGACATGAGAGGGGGTACCAGTTGTCCTGTCCCTTCTGGGGAAGACCCTCTTAGCCTGGCATTCACCAAGTCTGTTGAGCTTCTGGAGAGCTTTGCTACCCCTCCAAGTCCCTGCTCTTTTCAAGTCAGATCTGGTTCCCTCATGGAGCCTGAGCCCAGGGGATGGTTTTTTTCCCTCCCTTTCCCCCACCCCAAACACATGTCCTCAATGCACACTGACCCCCAGAGAGTTCCACATCAGTAAGAGTGGGACCTCCTGGAATGTTCCCCCAAGGGGACATCAAAGGAGCAACTGTCCTGGTGGGTTTGGATTAATGACATCTGAATCATTACAGATAGAGTTGAGTTGCGCTTGCCTGGGAGCAGGGAGTAGGGGAAGAGCCGAGCCAGCATATTAAGGAGTGGGCTGAAATCCGCAAACACAGATCACACCACTGTGAAGTCAGGCACTCACTATCTACCCAGGATGGATAATGATTTGAAACCCACTGGGGTAAAACCATCCTTCTAGGGCTCAGTTATCTGGAGTCAACGTGTTTTCTGTTCTCTTAGCCACAACTTTGCCACTACAGCTCTTCTTTTTCCCACCAGGGACAACAATACTCCTGTGGCAGAGGGTGTCAGGCTGGAGCCTTTCTTTGATAAAAATAACTTTTTGTCATAAAGCATTAGCGTCATGCTAGTGCTTTTTAGTACTCACGCACGTAAGTTACTGAAATAGGGGGCAGTTTCATGGTGAATGATCCCTGGATGCCTGAACACATGTGTGTGTCCTAGTGTACCCCTGCTCTGCAGATGTTGTCATTAATCTGGGCAAGGAAAGCTCTAGGAGAGGAATGGTTGTCTTCAAAAAGGAAGATGTCCTAGCTCCTCCCTCTGCTTAGCAACCGGCATGTACAGATGTGGCAAAGGCAGATAATCAGACAAGGGGTCATGAGTTACACAAAGGTGCCCTCGGAGGCAGCTCACTGACAGCACCAGGAAAGTGAGAGGAAGGTGTCTGGGGCCCTTTGTAGCATCTTTATGCTTGCAGGATACAGGAGTCTCAGAGCAGCTTTGAAATTTGATTGACACCAAGTCCAGGAAGTGTGGGTATCCCTTTTGCAGCACTCTGTTTCAGGGGAATCCAGCATGCAAGCAACCCCTCCTTTGGAGGAACCTTTTGTTATAAGAAGGTATGGTGGCCGGTAGGATCAAGCACCCCTGCTGCTGTGGAAAAGAACTGCATTCCTCTTCCTTTTGGCCATGACACTCAGGGTTCTTTGCTGTGCTACAGGCTTTACTCCTCAGTCTTCATATCTCCAGAGGGTAAAACCATGGAGAGATGAGAAGAAACCACGTAGGATGGCACAACACAGACGGGGCTTGCAATCTGAGTGACCCACATCCTGTGCCTGGTCCCAGTCTGCACCCCAGCTATCCATCTGCTCTCAGAGCCCTGGTGTCCTTCCCTATAGATTCCCTTTGTGATTATGATGTCCTGATCAGCCACTGTCCTTTGCAATAGAACCTCTAACTGGCAAATTCCAAAGACAACTACTGTCAGATTTCATTAGCCAGAAGGGAGAGGCCATTGACTGGGAGGTAGAGACACACTCATCACAGCCTCTACTTTCCATCAAATGCCCAATCAAGTGAGACCATCCCTGCCTAACCGTCTCCTGCTGAGTCAGTCAGCAGCTACCCAGCACTGACTCGAATCTGCCTCTATCTGGATCCAGGAGCTCCAGCCACACATGAGAAAACAAGCAAACCCCACAGACATGGAAACATCTCTGATCTCAGAACAAAGGAAAGACAAGGAGGAGAGAGAAAGAGAGCCCCAGAGGCAGGAGTGAGAAGTCTTCTGAGAGAAGGGTAGCTTAGTGGAGTCTACACTATAATAGCAGAAGACCACACAGGCTGGGTAAGTGATAACAAGAGTTCCAGCTCTCACACTCTGGGGCCGAGAAGTTCGAGGTGGACAGAGTACATCTTGTGTAGGTTGTCTGACTGAGAAACACGGGGAGAGAGAGAGAGAAAAAAAGATCTCACTTTTGTAGCAAAGCACTCCTATGATGATTAACAATAAGTAGCCCTATAACATGAACACATTGTTAACCTCAACATGAAGGTAGAGTCACCTCCCCAAAGTTTCTATCTTCTTAATATTGTTCTGATAGCATTTGAGTCACAGTATGAGTTTTTTGGGGGGACAGTCCATCCACAGCAAAGAAGCCGTCGTTTGTTGAGTGGAGGACAATAGGAAGATGACATTATGGGAAACAGTGAAGTAGGCTGTGAGCAAGGGATGCAAGCAGCGGGCCCTGGGTGCTCATTTTGATTAGCAGGAGGGGCTCTGAGACAGGGGTACAAAGAGAGGGATGCCTGGTGCCGGTAGAACTGGGATGTCACTTTAGAAAGGAAAATGGCATCACTAATAACAAGAGAAAGTATTCCAAGGCTCTAACGCTCCAACAGATAGGTAAGAAATTCAGAGGTCCAGAATCCTCCCAGACTGTTGCCTCCCATGGCCTGTTCTTCCACCCTGGTGCCCAAATATGTATGCCAGAAGCTCTGACACGGCTGTTTGTGTAAATGGCAGAGTTGGGTTTATAGCAATTTAATCAGCAGCATTAATAATGTCACCTAAGCTTAATGATACCAATTATAACCACGGTAAACATAGCCAAGCAGCTTATAAACAGTGATATTAAAGATGAACTTCCTGCATTCGGTCAATGCTGTTGTTAAGAAACAAACGTGCAGGGTTCGTTCTTTAAATAGTCCCATATTCTCACTCCCATTCAAAAATGAAGAGCCCCAGGAGCTTCCCTGCAGGAAGAGACGCTGTCTCCAGTGATGGGTGCCTGCTTTGGTGGTTTCCTAGAACAGACCTGAGTCCACAGCTGTTGGCTACCAAACAGAAGTCTTGGGTACAAGTATTACAGAACAAGGGTCCAATTAGACAATCATTCTGAGTCGGGCAGTATTGCTTCCATAGCCCAGGCAAGTTCTGAGGATTCCAGGTGAAAACAGGTTAGAGTGGTCAAAAGAAAAGAGAGAGAAAACTTAGAAAAACTTATTATACATTATATATTCCAATGGAGTTAGAATTTAATAAGGATTTTTCTCTCTCTGTGGGAGCTCCCATAAAATGGATAGGAAGCAACCTTCCTGAAAGAGGAAAAATGCTATAGAACCAAAGATGCCCCACAAGGGAGTCACATGACAGAGTGAAGAACACAGGAACACCAGGAGATCTCGAGAAAGTCGTTGTGACATCACCCGCCTTTAAAAGGACTTCCACATTAGAGATGACATCTCTGCTTAGAAGCAATGTGGTGTCCAGATGGACCGAGGAGGCTATTGGCTATAGAATGTGGGTCAGCATGAAGTCCCTTTCAGGAACAAGAGCCTATCAGAAACACCTTCAGTTTAATCCACAGGACTCCCTGGCCTCATCCGCAGCAGCCACAGGAAAAGCCCATCTCTCTGGGGCAGGTGGGATAAAGGGAGGAGGCTGCTGTTCAGGTTGATCTTTCATCGGAGAACACTATCTAATGCCCAGGTGATTTCCTGAATGCCAAGCTCTGCCCTATGTCTTCCTCAGCTTCCCTCTTTCCCTTATACCCCTTCACCTCCATCAGGAGCCTTATGGAGGCCTTTCTGCTTCCTTCTGGTGCTCACAAGGGTCTAACTCATGGAAGATGCTCTTGTCCTGGATCCCAGCCCCACAGGAAGATTAATTTTCATATTGTTAGTACACAGTGCCCTCTGAGCTCACACAAGAGCTTGGCCCTGAGTCCAGGCCCTCTTTGGAATCTTATAAGAACCATCTAGCAAAATTCCTGCCTTTCAGTGTAGTGTCTGCCCACCAGGCTGTCATAAAGACAGGATCAGGTTGAGCCTCCCTCATTTCATATGAGCCCATGTGGGGGCTCAGATGTTTCCCCAAGAAGAATGAAGGGCTTTACCTCTCCCTCCTCATTCAATTTACAGAAAGCCAGCCAACCTCCTCTCCCTTCATCACAGGTCTCTTCAATGTAACATCCCCAATGACAGGGCACTCTTCAGGGGGAGTTTACTGCAGTGTTTGGAAATTGCATTGTGTGTTTTTATGGATTTGTGCGTACACCCGGTGGTCTTAGAACTCTGCAGGCAACTCTAATAAATAAATAACAGTGCCTGGCTGAGCCCAAGTTAAAGTGAAGGATTTTGTTAAGCCCAAGTCTGAGAAAGGAATTACAGGGAAACGTGTACCAGGAGGCAGAAGGCAACGGGACACACAGCCTTCCACTCGGGGAAGGACCTCAGCACATTCTCCTCCCCACCAGTGTGCCTCAACAGAGATGGGGATTTGTGAACAAGACTCAAATTCCACTGCCACCATTAAATTGGTTTTAAAGTTTAAAACAAAGTCTTTCTGTGGCTGCGTCTATGTGCCACCAACCATCTGGTAGGGTACTGTGAAGTTATTTAATTATCCAGATATTTCGAAACCCACGAATCCTTTTTTCCTACACTTTCAATTCAACCCAGATGTGTGTCCTTGGTAGAAAGTGTGTGTGACTTCATCTGAAAACGAGAAGAGGTTGTCGAAGGGATGTCCTTCCTATGAGAAAGTGATCCTGGAGCAATGGCCTGTGTTCTTTGGGAAGAAGAGACTGGGGTGTGAGTGTGTGTGTGTGTGTGTGCTCACTTGCATACCAGCAAAAATACTTGTAAGTGGGCCGGGCGGTGGTGGTGCACGCCTTTAATCCCAGCACTCGGGAGGCAGAGGCAGGCGGATCTCTGTGAGTTCAAGGCCAGCCTGGGCTACCAAGTGAGTTCCAGGAAAGGCGCAAAGCTACACAGAGAAACCCTGTCTCGAAAAACAAAACAAAACAAAACAAAACAAAAAAAAAAAACGAACAAACAAAAATACTTGTAAGTGTACGCAATGTCGCACATGAGTGTGGCAGTTAGAGGACAGCTCAGCTGTTGTTCCCCAGGTGCCATCCACCTGGACTTTTTAAAGGCAAGGGGTCTGAGTGGCCTTAAGCTCTCCAAAGTAGGCCAGTGGTTCTCAACCTTCCTGATGCTGTGATCCTTTAATATGATTCCTCATGTTGTGGTAACCCCCAACCATAAATTATTTTCTGTGTGTGACTCCCATAGGGGGTCACAACGCAAAGTTTGAGAACTACTGAAATAGGCTGTGCTGGGTAACCAGCAAACCCCAGAGATGTGCTCGTCCCTTCCTCTTCAGCTCAGGGATTAAAGGCATGCACCACTCCAACAGGCTTTTCTCAGCGGGTTCTGGACATCAATCTCAAGTCTTATGCTCACAAGCCAAGCACTTTACCAACTGAGCTCTCTTCCCAGGTCCAAAATTCATCTTAAGAACTATATTACTGATGTACCAAGTAACAGCGGCATCTCTAAATAGAGTAGCAATTGGCAAAATAATTTGGAAGAGTGTGTTGGTGGAAAGAAAGCTGGGCAAGAAGAAGACTGGTTTTTTTTTTTTTTTTTTTATTAAATTCTCTGGAAATAATTAGCTGTGTGGGATCTTCAGATATGGTGATTTCTAGGTTCCAGGCCATTATTTACTCATAGTTAATTCCGTGGTGCGTGTGTTCATTCACTGAATATTAATCTGATGCCTGCTGTACGATGGGAAACCTGATAGGTGATAGGAATAAAGGCATAAAAGCAAGACTTTTGAAAACTTTGGTAAATGATTTATTACAACAGAAGAAACTATAAAGAGAAGGTGAAGGAACTACATGGCCATTGGTGACATTGGGAGAGGCACATTCTAAGTGTTAGCACGTGGGCTTTCTCTAGGTAGGAAGAGGGCAGTGTGTCTGAACGAGCGAGAAGCAGAAATTCCAGTCAGTCAGAGCCTGAATCAATCAGGCTTGCAGGGCACAGAGAGAGTGTCTGCTGTTGACATAAATGCAATAAACAGTCGCTGACAGGTTTGGACACCAGGAGCAGAAGATTTGGACTCTGGGTCCTGGCTTAAGCAGCCAGCTCTCCCAAGAAAGTGCAGTGCTGCTTGGAACTCAGTTTCTTATCTGTGAAATGGTGAAGCAAACGGGTTTGTGTTTAAACAGGCAAGGCACCTTGGGGTATTTTGAAGAACATCTCCCTCCTATTTTAGTAGGAAAAAAAAAAACAAGAAAAAAAAAGGGCTTCAATAGTCATCTGATTGTCTCTATTTGATTGTGGTAGTCATTAAAAGAAATAATGCTCGTAAATTTGGCAAAGTAAAGGAAAACACATGCCTAAGGGTTTATCGTCACTATTATTATCCCTGACATCTGTCATGGTGATGCACATCTATCACACCGACCCTAAGAGTTGAGAAGACTGACAGAAATGTCTGTGGTGCACACACCTCTGTGATTTTTACCCTTATCCCACTATCTGGGTCTAGAAAGGGAGAGAGGTGGGGAAAGATATATGGGACATGGGCTGCAGTTCTGTGGCATTATTTACAAGGAGGAGACAATTCTGAAAACTACCTATCCCCTTGGGGGCAGTGGTCTAATCAAGATGTATAATTGCCTGCCTTATCTAAATGAATACATCATTTGAGAAACAGTAATGTGTGGCTTCAACTGCTCCACAGTTCTCAATTGTTATTGAGTTCTCATTTGCCATGGAGTTCATCTGTGGAAGGGTAATTACAACATTTAACAAATGTATTCCCTTCAGGGACTGTGACAGACACAGCAGCATCCCCTTTCTCATCCGACCACAGCTCTAAGGACCACTGCCACATACCTGGAAGTGTGGGTACCTCCTTTTCCCAAACTTGCCTTTCTCCAGTCCGATCTCAGAGACCGGGGGAGACCATAACATCAGGACTTCCCGGGAGGGATCCAGCTACCATCCTCACACAACTGTGGGAGTTCTCATGGTCTTCCAGGTTTCCTGATGAACTTCAAGAAAGACTGCAGGAATAGCCCCCTATACTCTGCCAATTGACACATCTCTCCTAGGCCCTGGATGTCCCTCTGTTCCCACAACTCCAACACAAAGGACTGTTAGGATCAGGGCAAAGATAATGTCTGCAATACAAAGACAATCAGCTCTTCTTCAGGAGTGGAGGGATGAACTGACTTTTCTGTGGCAGGCATTGGAAGGGACAGGACTAGCAATGGCCCCAGAGCCCAGTGGTTACCTCCTCTCAACCCAAACAATACAAAATCAAACAAAGCTAAGACAAAAATTGACAGACATGGAGAAAAGCATCCCAAACCTTCCTCAAGTTGTTGCATCGTGGCCAGACTCTTCACCTATCCAGGAGTTTGGAAAACATCAGCAGAGAGGCCTGTGTGGGCTGGCAGCAGCAGGCATAGGCTTGGAGCTGGCAGGCCCACCTCTACCTGTCCCTACTCCATTCTCAACCCATCGTGTTGCCCTCTCAAAATGTAGCTTGAGCAGGGGTCATGTCTGCCACGTGTCATTTCATTCCTGGTAGCTAGGCTTTTCATAACCCCGTGTAGTATCTCATTAAACACTCACAGAATGAATGTTAGATACAACAAAGGGAGGAGTACCACCCACCAGCTCACCACCAGCTGTGAGACCAGCTGTTTCAAGATGGTGACCTCAATCTGGGGCGGTCTTCCATGCCATCCCATCCCCACAAGGTCTCAGTCATCCTGAGGCCGCAGAGGTAGTGGCTGCTATTGGCCTTGGGGCCCAATGAATTCCTTTCAGAGAAAATCAAAAGGAACTTGAAGAGAAAGACGTCTCAGATGTGCCTAAGTGGTGTGGTGGCCACCATGGAGCCACTCACGGTGCCAGCCCAGTGACAGGCTAGTGTCTCCACAGGCTGCCACGGGCTCATGATGCCCGGGATGAGCATTCGCTGACCAGGAGCCCACCTGTGTTCCCACTGCAGGCATCAAGTGAGCTCACAAAAAGTGATGGATTGATTGTTTTATTGGGCCTTTTATTCATTGCGCTCAGAGTGACGGATGAATTCAGTGATGGGGGAAGGAGGCAGGGACAATGGAGTTTGGAGAGGGGTCTGTCAGCTGCAGAGAGGCTGTGCCAGCATCCAGTTATTAGTTCAGAAGAAAAAATTCCTCTCTTGTCCTCACTTTCTCCTTTGTTGGAAGAATATTTTCTCCTACCCACATTAATGAAGAAAATAAAAATAATAATAAAAATGTGGTGTGCGAAGAGGAAAGAGGAAGCATTTGAAAAGGAAGTGCGTGAGGCCAGGAGTTAGTTTAACTGAATCATTTCTGGGCCTCCCTGAATATTTTGATTAAAGCCATAGGACCTCAATCAAAGCCACTGAAAAGAAATAAAAAGATGTCTGAGAACAATTTTGTTTGCTGGAATTTTCCCTCCTGTGTTCTATTACGATGGGGGGGAGTGGAGAACAAAAAGAGAGTTCTATGTGGTCCCCCTTTGATCTTTCAAAGGAAGAAGGGTACTACAAAAGAAGATGAGAAATCGACACCTATTTTGTTCCTCTTCTTTCCTTCACTGGTATCAGCAGCACAACTGGATCTGAAGGGGTAGCCAGCAGCTCCCAGTCCAGGCTGACCAGAAATAAAAGGCAGCAGCGTTTAGCAAGCGGGGTTTGTGAGTCCACGAGACCCCTGCAGAGTCCGCTTAAGAATGAGACCACTGAGAGGTACTGGTACTTGGTCAACTCAGATCAAGGTTGGCGAGGGAGGACAGCAAGGTCTGAGATGCACATGTCCATTGAAAGGGCCATGGAGGGATGCCATGCATGGAGTGAGGGTGCTGGTCCAAACCCAAAGCAGTGGAGCATTCAAGGGAGACAGAGCCACAAGCACTCATTTCAGGAATGGTTGTAACTGACTCCAGTGCTCCTCAGGGAATGGGGCACCCTATCTACACCAATGTCACATATCTCCAGGACTCTCCAAGGCCACAGTGACAGAGAAACTGATGCAAACATCAAAGTGCAGGGATGGAGGCTGGAGATGTGTCTCCATTGATAAAGGATGTGTCTCCATTGATAAAGGATGTGTCTCCATTGATAAAGGATTTGCCAAGCACACAGAAAGCTCCGGGTTCAATCACCAGCACTGCATAAAACTGGGCATGGTGACATATGCTGTAATCTGAGCACTCAGAAGATGAAGGCAGGGAGATCAGAAGTTCAAGGTCATTCTTCGTTACAAAATGAATTTGAGGCCTGCCTGGGTCACATGAGATCCTGTCTCAAACAAAACAAAACAAAAATTCAGAAATGAGAAGTGAGTTGTAATATGTGTACAAACTCTGACTGATTAATAGTGACTGCCTGAAGTAAAGAATTATTCAGAGGTTCCAATTTATATTGGCTCAGAGAAATAATGTCTACAGATAGACTTAAACATGAATCTTGTAT
The DNA here is from genome assembly GCF_049852395.1 of Peromyscus maniculatus bairdii. NCBI lineage: Eukaryota > Metazoa > Chordata > Mammalia > Rodentia > Cricetidae > Peromyscus > Peromyscus maniculatus. Next base: position 58,808,217 of record NC_134854.1, on the reverse strand, counting down.
ATGGCCATGTCATGTATATAGCCAATCTTTGAAAAGATCTCTGGATGTGGAACCCAAAGACCTTGGGAAAGATAAGATTTTGCAATTTATGAAATAGGTTCAGATGTGCTATGCCTTTATTTCTTTAATAAAATACATAACATTAGATTTTCTATTTTCAATGCAAATTCATTGTAACCTCTTTCTTTACCCTCTTATTTTGTCTCTATAAAATTTGACTAGTCTCAGTATCATAATAGCAGACTAGTTGTCTTATTGTGACTGAATTATTTCATTTAGCATACTATCTTTCAGATCCATTCATGCTGTTAAAATGTTTCAATATTTCTTTCATTTTTAAAGACAGAATAATATTCCACTATGTGGATATATCACATTTTGCTTGTCTATCCATCCATCAGTGGGAATGGGTTGTATCTACCTTTTGGCTGCTATGAACAGTTCTCTCATGAACACGAATGTATAAATATCTGTTTGAGATCCTGCTTTCAGTACTTTTTAGTAGTTACTCAGAAATAAATTAATAGATCATACACTAACCCTATACTTTGTTTTTTAAGGAACCCCCACACTGCTCCCATCTTAAATTTAGATTAGCAATGCCTCTTTGACATAATGGGTGGAGATGGTAAAAGGATCCTAAGAAGGCAAAGGCTGAAGAAATTCAAGTTGACCTTAGCTTGGTCTGATGCGTGCCTGGCCAGGAGTACCTAGAAAATCCCCTTCCCCGATGTAGCCTGACTGCAGCTTGCTGGCCACCTTGCTCTGTCAGAGGTCCAGGATAGAGGAGCAACAGCTTGAGCCTGTCCACTTTATCACGCCTGGTGTGTGAAGAGCAGGTGGTCCCTGGGCCTGTAGGGAAGAGCATTCTCGCTCTCGAATGCAGTGTTTTCCTTGGCAGGGGTACCACTCAGATGTCACCCCTGAAAAGCAGCTCCATCTGTGACAAGGGTGGGGGGGTGGGGAAGGGTACAGGAGGGAAGGGTGGGCAGCCATGGTGGGAGGAGACCATTAGCATTTCGGTTGTGACATATTTATGTTCAGACCTCGTCATGTGGAGCTAATGATAGGATGTTCTGATAGACATTGCTTCCAAATAATGGGCTACAAAGAAAGAAACACACTGCCTTTCTTTGTTCCACAAAGGCCTGGCAGCTGGCGCGAGCGGGGCAAGTCTGCGAGAGTGCGGAGCCTGTGATCTCCATCTCCGTGATGGAGCAGTGGTGGAATGCCAACATGGAGCCATTAGGAGGCAGGGCTGCTTGGGTGCCTCCCAGCTGAGGGTGTCATTGGCAGCTGAGGGAGCCAATCCTCTTGACAGCATATGAAGCTTATTTAAAAAGACAAGGACCCCCGGCATTCATTTCTGGCTTGGAAATCGCGTAACACTGTTAAACCTGTCTCGAAGACAAGGGATTTCAAAGGGCCCACTGACGGTCAGCCTTCTGCCCGCCTTCTTGCCGAGAGCAGGCGCAGATGGTAGGGAACTCATCCCATCCCAATAGCGGAGATTTTTTTTTTCCTGACTACTAAGAATTCCCATGGAATCAGGCAAACTTAGTTGGACTACCAGAGGAGACACTGAACAGTTTGCGAATTGAAGGAAGTTACTAATCCTCACACATTTTCCTCTGCGTCTGGAAATCAGCAGGATGTCTGCCTCACTCATGTAATGCTCTAAGAGCCTGGCATGTATGAGCACAGTGAAAGACTGTAGGGCTGCTATCCATCAGCGAAGGTGTCCTTCTGGAGAAAGATACAGCCAAATGCCCCTTGATGGACACTCTTTCTGACTAATGCCTTTCCTACTGAGGCTCCCCAAAGCTGTAGTTGGGCATTTATTAATGGCCGTGTCTTCTCACCAAATTAAAAGGGTTAGAAAACAAACTAAAAGCTATTCCCAATGCTGGGCAGTTGGCTGAGTGAGGTCAATAGTGAGTCATACTCAGGGTATGCTGGTCACTTGAGTGTTTGGGGGAAGGTGTCCCTCTTGGTGTTTCTATGACCCGAGTTTCTGGATTTCCCAGTGGGTGCTTGGGTAGGGGTGGAGAGATGGCCAGTGGGGTTGGGATAGATTAAATAACTAAGCATTAGGCTCACTTCTGTCTTGAGAAACCCATTTCCCTTCTGAGGATTCAGTTTCTTCAGTTCTGAAACAAAGGATGATAGAAATACATTGCTAAAATGTTTGGCTTAGTAGAACCATGGTCGGGAACTCCAGCTAGTGAGTAGGGAAACCAGGAAAGAGGTGCTTTGTAGGACAGGTAGATGGGTAAATCTGGGCTTCCAGACATCCAGGCCACAGAGGACAAGGAGATGCAGAGAGATGGAGGAAAGGAAGCAATGAAAATTTCAGCAATGAAATGTGTCTTCTGTTAAGTCCTCTTGGTGAAGGGCCACATCCTTAAGGAAACATCCAAACTCAATTCCTTTGAGAACCTTGAGGGGAGGGGAACAAAGGAAGCGAAGCACAATGCAGAGAGAGAAAGTTGGGCGCCCCATGACCTGCCACTTCATACCCCTGATCACGGCGGGAAGGGCTCTTTCCCCTCCAGTCTACTGGTGACCCATTATCCTTCAGAAAGCTCATGGATTCCTTCAGAGAAGGCTTAAGATGCATTAGTAGGAGGGAAGCTGTCTCAAAATCAGTGTCTAGTCATGGGAGTGGTAGTGATACTTGTGAGTCATCCCTAGGCTGCTCACAGCACTCACGGCTGTGGAAGACCCTGCAAGCAGTGGTTCTCAACCTGTGGGCTGCGATCCCACATGGCTCCCATATCAGATATTGATTTTATAATTCACAACTAGCAAAATTACAGTTATGAACTATCAATGAAATAATTTTATGGCTGGGGGTCACCGTAACGTGAGAGACGGTGTTAAAGGGTCACAGCGTTAGGAAGGTTGAGACTGCTACTCTACAGTGTCTGGTAAGAACTCTAAGATCTGTGTCCCACATCCCATGCCAAAAGGTCCTGTCTAGCAAGGTTCTTTGCCTCACTATCTCCTAAGATACATAAAAAGAGAGAAAAAAAAAAAAACAAGCAATAGTTCTGCCTCTGGCCCACCTCCTGGATAGGAAAACCAAGAGTAGCTATCCAAGAAAACAAATGACTGCGGTTCCAGCAAGGGGCCAGTTGTAATCCACCTCAAGAAAAGTAACTGGCCAGGCGGCGGTGGCGCACGCCTTTAATCCCAGCACTCGGGAGGCAGAGCCAGGTGGATCTCTCTAAGTTCAAGGCCAGCCTGGTCTACAGAGTGAGATCCAAGATAGGCACCAAAACTACACAGAGAAGCCCTGTTTCGAAAAAAAACCAAAAGAAAAAAGAAAAGTAACTAGAAGACTTTTTAATTCTCCAAATGTGATACAATGGGAGAAATTTTAAAGATGTGGGGAAAGGCAGCTCTGACCTCCCCTTAGAAATGGATCCCTGGGTAAATGTGAGCATCGGCAGTGACTCGGTATGTCTGTTATTAGTTGCTTTTTTGGGGGGCTGGGGGTCAATTTGACACAAGTGTCTGAGAAGAAGGAATCTCAGCTGGTAAAGTGCTCCCATCAGACTGGCCTGTACCCAAGCTGCTGGGGTATTTTCTTGGCTGATGATTGATGTGCAAGGGCCCAGCCCACTGTGGGCGGTGCCATCCTTGGCAGCTGGGCCTGGGGTATGTAAGAGAGCAAACTGAGCAAGCCAGAGCAAGCAAGCTAAGAAGCAGAGCTCCTCGACAGCCCGACTCAGTCCGCGCCTCCAGGTTCCTATCTTGGGTTCCTGCCCTTCATGATAAACTACAACTGTAAGCTGAAATACCTCCCTGCCCCAGTTACTTTTGGTTATGCTGTTTAGTACAGCGATAGAAAACAAAGTAAGATAGGCAAAGGATGGGCATGTCTAGCTGAGACAGATGACCATACAGAGGAAGTGTGTTCAAGGGGACACGCATCCGGGTCCTGCCGAGAACTCAGGGAGGAAGGAGCCAACGAGGGCAGGATGACCGGGAGCCAGTCTTTGTCCCTGGTGGACCTGAGTCCTATCACAGTTACTAGGTAGAGGGCAAGTGGCTGGCCCAGTTCTCCCGCTGGGCCCAGCAGAACTGCCACTGTTCGCCAGGCTTGCTCTCCTATGCCTTCTCCTTCCTGCTCAGACTGCAGGCTTGAGGGACAGCAGAGGTCATCAAGGCATGGACAAGGAGTTTTCTGTGACAACATTGGGAACACCCAGGTACAATCAGTGTAGAAAGAGAGGAAATGGGCTTCCCAGCAGGGTACTGACCTGAGCCACAATAAATACCCACAACATGATCCATGGGCAGGGGCAGTGTAGCCTCCGTGGGGAGAATGAAGGGGCCCTGTGTGGCAGTACAATGGAGCATGTTTGTGTATTTTGTTCTGGTTAGTTTTTTCCCTTTTTAAGTTAGCATGCAAAAAGGATTTGATCAAGTCTTAAGATCTCCTGGAAAAGAGAAGCAGCGATGTCCCAGGGAAAGGGAGAGGGAAGGAGAGCAGTCTCTGCACACACACAGGCCCGCCTCCTGCCCTGCTCCTCCCTGCCACAGCCTGTCAGGCCTATGTCCAAGCGCCAGCCCAGATGCTGGGGTCCCCCAGGGGTCTGAGGAGCAGAGTCAGAGCCAGGGTCCTGTCTTCTTCTGTCACTGCCGCCCCCATTCTGACATGTGGGACAGTGCACGGGACTGGGCTCAGACAACCTGACATACAAGTGCATAGGTGAGGCTCATCCTGCCCAGCTCAAGGACATCCGACTCTGCCCTGGGCACTGTGCCATCTCAGTCATCAGCTGCCCACAAGGCCATGGCTGAGGAGAACTGACAAGCGCTTGTCTGCAGAGCCCCGAAAAAAAGCCCTCCACACGGTACGGTTGCCAGGATGAAATTGGCTGGTGTCAGCCACGAGGCATGTGGGGACATTGGATTTCCAGCTATAACCTTGGGAATCAAATTCAGATCTGTACCTGGCCTTGCATTCACCTCACACACAGTCTGAAGTGTTAGCTGTTCAGGATCCTGTGAGGGACTTCCTTCCCCCTGCTGCCCTGTTTCCCACACTCCCGCTCTAATCCCTGGCCTCGCAATTCTTCGCAATTCTTCATGCTATTGCATTCAGCTCCTTGCCTGGGTCTGTCGTACCTGCTCCGATTTGCCTGGCCTGTCTGCATAGAACCCTGAGTCTCTCCCACCCATTAGTTTGAGAAGAGAGGATCCATAGTGTCTCTTCCAGTCAGCCAAGACAGAGCCTTTCAACTCCTGTCTTCCCCTCTGGCAAAATCAGCAGCAAAGACAACACTGAGCCCAGTGGCCTAAGCCCCTGCTTTGATTCTCAGGCCCCAAGAGCCACCCAGGCGCCAGCAACCTGCTAAGACGCATCAGCAGACCCCTTGCTGATATCATAAGCATATTTTCCCTTCTCAGCAAATTGACAGGACACGGCTTCCTGGAGACAAAGATGAAGTGAGCAGAGCTCCCCAGGCCTGGGGAGAACAGAGAGAGAGAGAGCGAGCAGGGTCGATGACTCCTGTTAGCTGGTCACAAACCTGAGGAGCCTTCCAAGGGGGCAGGGTAATGATTGTACTGGCTCTGTTAATAGAAGAAGCCAGGGTGCTGGGTGGAAGGCAAGGAGAGTTCCCACGGGTATAATATACACCCCAAAGAGAGGCACCTATGGTCAGTGTTGACAGGCACATATCCTGGGGAAGCCTCATTTGACAGGCAGGCATTCTGTGACTGCTTGGACGCTTGTTATTGGATGCCATCACTGCCAATAACAAGCTCATCAAACAAGGTGTGTTTTTATAGGTGTTCTAGAAAGAAATGATATTGATGCTTAATATGTCCAATACAGCCCCCTGAGCAGTAGGTGCTGCCTTGTGGCTCCAGACAGCAAGTTGGATGGAGGCTTGGCCACTTTATAGAGAACCCAAGTATCTAAGGCTGGAGAGGTGGGGTAAGGCTGGTTGTTTTTCCCCTAAGCGTATCCTTGATTAGGAAGTGGAATGTGGGAGACTCAGCACATTCTTCCCAAGCCCAGCTCTGCTGCGTGGGTTCCCTAGCATGAGAGACCCTGGCCTGAGGATATAGGGTAGAAGACAGCAGTCTTCTGAGGTGACAAGAGGGCCACTGGCCGCCAGAACCAGAGACATGTGATTTCTTAGCCAGGATATGGCCTCCCAAAAACTTTGGTGACACTTTATGGCCTTGTGTAGGAATTAAAAAAAAAAATTGATTTTTTTTTTTAGTTTTAGTTTTTCATTTTTAAGTGTGTGTGTGTGTGTGTGTGTGTGTGTGTGTGCATGTGTGTGTGTGTGTGTGTGTGTGTGTGTCTGTCTGTCTGTCTGTCTGTCTGTCTGTTTGTCTGTCCCCAAAGGACAGAAGAAGGTATGGGATCCCCTTGGAGCTGAGTTACAGGCAGTTGTAATCCTCTGAACATTGGTGCTTGGAACTGAGCTGGAGTCTTCTTCATGAGGAAGAATGTTTTTTAACCACAGAGCCATGTTCTCAACATGTGTGGTTTTTCTGACCATTTCCCCCAAAGCAATGATGTGACAGCTATTTATATATAGCATTCATTTTGTATCAGGAGTACACATGATGTAGACGTGCAGCAGGGTGTGCACAGGGCTGGTACAAACACTGTGCTGTCTTATGCAAAGGACCTGAGCACCTGTGGGAACTTGGTATCATCTCAGGGGATCCTGGAACCAACCTGCAGACACTAGGCATACTCATCCTTCGGAGTGTCAGCTCTCTTGGATTCAGGAGGTATGGTTTGCTTATTTCCATTCATTTTATACTATTAACGTAAATGAACACAAATAAATGCCCATGTGTAGCAAATTTGAAGAAGCTGTAAGCAGCTGTTTTCTAAGTTTTGTTGACTCTTCCTTTTCCATCCTCTCCACCCTGTCCCACATTAGGTATTCATGGGTATGACTGTGCTAGGACATTTCTTCCTTTAGGCGGGACAATGTTTCTTGAAAGGGTACAATGCACCCTGAATGCTGACAACCTACTTTTGTCTCTGAGGCTCCCCAGTGGAGGTTTATGAAGACCATGACATGCGTGAGAGCTGATAGCTATGTGAGTACTTGCCACAAATCATGGCCCCACAGGTGGGCTGAAGCAGGGAGGGATGAGAAGAGTGAAAAGGAGACCCCAGAATAGGAAAGTGTGGAGGATGGGCACCCGTCTGGGGTCAGCAGTAGAAGGAAGGTGCATGTGTTACTGGAGTGAGAGTAGAGAGGTGGGTGGGAGATCCTAGGAGTGAACCCCTGGGTATGCAAGGAAGAATTTGCCAAGAAGTATTCCCAGAGCATACAAGGTATTTCCTACATGCCCTCCAAGTAAGTAGCCTCACCATATCCATTTCTCTGTCACTTAGGGTCTTACTGCTCTCCCTTCATCTCCGTGAGACTAAATGGATTCTGGAGAGTTTCTCACCAGGACCTCAGAACATCTCTAATGTGACAGCACATGGTTGGATAGAGCTCACAAAGGATGCTCTGAGAGGCTTAAGGTAGGGGGCCTCTCAGGAGAGAGAGAGTATAGAGAAGGTACCAGAGCAAGAGATTGTCACACCAGTACTTAGCAGGAAGGAACTAAAGCACTGGTCCCAGGGACAGAAAGATCCTCAGCATGGCCTACAGCAATATTTCTGACCTCTTCCCATGTCTCTCACACAGAGAGTTTGGGCCATCCCCTGCCCCTAAAGAGGGCCTGGGTTCATGTAAACAGACTGAGATATATAACCCCAGGAAAACCTGGGTGGGAAGGGAAACTTAGATAGATATGAAAACTGTCACTGGGCCTTTCAATACCAAAGTCATGAACTTCTGATGAGCTTTGGTTATTGATCATTGACCATCATCTCTAGATAGACACTTGCTTGATTCTTGTCCCACCCTGGATTTTATCATTCAGTTCATCCTCCATGAGCCCCACTACCATGCTTATATTGTTTTTGGAAAAGCATAGCATGTTAAGGTATACATACTTTCTGCCAGAAGAGAGCTTAAATTTCCCAACTCTACAGAAGTAGAAAGATTGGCTGAATCCAAGTTAGAGATGATAACATTGAGTAGTCTAGTGCTTGGATTTTTTTTTTTTTTAAGATTCCCTGGAACAAAATGTACCACACCACATCATCCAGGGACATGATGGAGTTGGTGTCCTGTTCAACCAACTGTGGTGGTTTGAATGAGAATGGCCCCCATAAGCTCATATATTTAGATACTTGGTGCCCAGTTGGAATTGTTTGAGAAGAATCAGAAGAGGTGTGTCACTGGGAATGGGCTTTGAGGTTTCAAAAGCCCATGACATTCCCAGTCTCTTTCTGTCTCTGTCTCTCCCTCCCCCTCTCTGCCTTTTACCATTGGATGAGCATGTAAAGCTCTCGTCTACTGCTCCAGCACTATGCCTGCCTTCCCATTGCCATGCTTCCCACCCCAATAATCATGAGCTCACCCTTCAAAACTGTAAGTAAATCCCCAATTAAATGCTTTCTTTTGTAAGTTGCCTTGGTCATGGTGTCTCTTCACCACAACAGAAGAGTAACTAAGATATAAACCATCCTTTTCTCCCTGCAAATACTTCCTTTTCGCTACAGACTGGTGGATTTTGGTTTTCCCTGCAAATACTTCCTTTTCACTACAGACTGGTGGACTTTGGTCCTCTGGTGTGGTAGGATGGGTGCTGGGAAGATCTCTCCTCTTTGTGGCATGAGCTGAGCAATTGCAGCCAGGCTCCAGGCTAGAAGTCACTAAGCCAACCAGTGTGCCTGCTCCCTGATTTGATGCTTCCTAGGACAGGACATCTGCTCTCATCCTCAACTCTGGAAGCCCTACCGATGAATTGGAAACATGGCTTTTAGAATAACCCCACTAAGGTCCAATTCAGCACTAGAAGAGTCCGGCCCACAGGAGTCGCTGGATAAATACCCGGTGAATGGAATTTGGGCTCTGTATACACTGTGATGTTGCATAGTTTCTAAATGCCTCAACTTTCTCACCTATCAGTGGATAGAGCTGGGAGGTTTGAAGAAGATAAGTTTTATCTATGGGCTCAGCAGAGGGCCTGGCACAGAGACCCAGAAGTGCTACAGAAAGTGGCGTTTCTGGGGCACTGACTAGCAAAATAATGAAATGCTTTTGTGCGATGCCAATGATGCAATACTGAGCACTTTCTAAGGGTCAAGTACCCCTTATCCCTATTAATCTTCAAAACATGGTGTGGTTGGTAAATGCCATCAGCACACTCTCCCACTTGACACAGGCAAGAGCACTGAGGTTTGCAAGTGGTCAGAGCATGGTGTGGCCCGGCAACAGAAGGAAAGGCGAATCTGCAAAGTAGGCAAGCTAGCCCGATTCTCCATGAGTATCTGCCATAGTACAGAGATTCTAGGAACACTTTACTGCTGATGCCTAGTGATGGACCTAGCAAAGTCTTGCAAGGCTCAAAGCCAGAAGGAAGCAAGAGAAGGTAAAGTGCCCACCCCTACAAGGTGCTATGGTCAGGTTGGCTGGGCCTCTCTAGTTCTAGATATGCTTAAAGTGTTTTGCGACAACCAGGCAGCCACCGTGACAGGCTAGATTGGGCATGTCTGGTCACAGGTTTCTAAGAGACACAGATGGACCCATTTGTCTGGCCTGCCTTTTTTTTCCCCCTCTTGGAAATCCAGATCATATAACTGTTGGGAAGCTCACACACCTTTTGAAGTCACTGTGTTCAGAGATTAAAACACATGTACTCTAAGCCACTGGGCCTTCATTATAGGGGGAAAGCAGTTGGATAGTTTGGCTACTAACCGTTTTTTGGCATTTTTTTAGCCAAATAATGAGGCACCCGTGGAAATGCAGCAGCAACGAAAGGGAGGATTCTGGGAAAACGGAAAGTTTCATCCAAGATAAGAAAGCCATACAGCTCTTATTAGAACAGACGTTCTGTCCTGTCAAGGAGGCCCCCTGGCTTTAATAAAACCTCATTTTCCCTGTAAATTCTCCCATGTGGTAGGGGGCCAGGGTTTAATGGGGATATAAGAGATGATTCCAACCTGAGGCTCAGGTGGCGGGGGCCCGTCCCACAGCTCAGCAGCTGGGATTGATTGCGGAGTCGCCTGCCCAGCAGCAGGCAGTCATTGCCCATCAGAGAACAATCATGAGACAGTCCAGGCTGACCTGGGCCCAGTGAAGATGGCAGCTTGGCTCCCGTTATTCATCCCCGAGCTGAGAAGCAAGCTCACCATGGTCTTCATTAAAAGTGGACCCAAGGAGTAAGGGATGAGTTCCAACATGTGATTTATTAGGGGACATCTGCATTTGAAAGCTGCAGAGCCTTTAATCCATGCCTAACTCCTTAAGGCTCCCATTAGCACCCGGCCATTGTCTCCATTAGAAGCTGTTGATTTTGATGAATTCATCTCTCCTGTCACAAGCAATTCTATCTGGGGGGTCTCACTCCCAGTTCTGAGGGGGTGATCCACTGAGCCTTAATATTCCATGACAGGCACCTTCTCAAAACAAGGGGGATGTCACAAGGAGCTGCTGATAGATGCCAAGTCTGAGCCAGCGAGAGCTGGAGGGAAGTTGAGGGTTAGCAGCTGATAATTAGAAGTCACTGGTGGGTATCAGAATGCATCCATCAGAAATCCGTAGAGATAAATACACCCATAGCCATTGTGAGTTGTGGGAATGATATTGGTTCTGGGCTCTTCCTCCATTATTATTAAAGGACCATCGCTTGCTAAACCCTTGAATTCTAAGCATAGCTTCTAGGTATTCTACACTCCACACATACTTGCTGTGCTCCCAAGACAGAAAGAATACTATGACTGTTGTACTGAATCTGTGTGAGGTCCCTGCAAAAGCATGGAGCACGTAGTTTTTAATCTAGCAATTCTATATCAATACAAAGAGACATACTTACTTCTAAATTCACCAAAGAAGATCTGCAGAGAAAAGCTATAATGTAGGTGGTAGGTAGTCACCATGGCCATCTTTTCAGTCCTGAAACAAGCTCTCTATCCATTTTTTGGGGGAGGGGCAGGGAGAGTGGGAGTTGGGAAGAGATTTTGACAGCAAGTTTAAGTATGTGGGAGAAAAGCCCAGCAAAGAAAAATTTGTCTCCCTGTCCATCCCAGATTGTCACAAGTCCTCTGATATAGGACAGCTCTGTTCCCCAGTCCATGTCAGTATTTCCCAATAGAGACCTGGGTGAACTATGGTGTGAGAGCACCTGTCAGATAGAGACTCAGGGTGGGGTGGGGGCTTCCCGGGACCCATGTGATAGGAGTGTTATCTTTGGTGGCATCTGCTTACCTTTCAATGTTCTCCAAGGTCCTTAGGAGTAGCCAAGCAGCTCACCCTCCATTCTGTCCTGACCGAACTCTTCGAAGGATTTCATACAGCATGGTTAAACTCAGTGACACTCTCTTTGGGGTCAAGATGTCTGGTATCCCCCTTGTAGTAGAAAAGCCCCTGGACACTGAAGGACAATGCTGCACAGACTAGGCTCTTTGGCACCTCACTGCATTAATCAAAAACAAATTGCCCACTGTTCCCACAGTTCCTTTAACTTAGGATTTCTGGACTTTAAGAGGGGGTCAAAGCTCACCCACACAAGTAACAGAAGCGTTTCATTCATCATTTTCATCAGGGCAGCCAATAAGCCACACTAGGTATGCAACATATTATCAAATGGGCTGTGTGTTAAGTGACTTTGCTCCACTGCAGGGTATAAGGCAAGTGTTTTGAGTAGGTTTAAGTGGCGAGGCTAAGCCAGGGGAGTTGACAGGTTAGTTAAAATGAATGCATTTTGAGACTCACGATCTGTTGAGCTTACAACAGAACATGACTCCTCTAGAAGTTGAGGAGTGTCTGTACCATATGCACATTCAGTACATGGCACCACTCCAAGGCAAACATGGCTGCCCAACACAGAATCCAGTAAGAACGGTGGACAGCGGATTAGATAAATACAGCACTGTCCAGTGTGGGCATATTGGAAGGCCCAGCAGGACAGAAAGGATTTGGTCTGCTCAGGGCTGGGAAGAAAGGATCAAATAGACAGCTTCTTGTGGGAGGTAATGTCTGAATCAAGAAGGAACTGCTAGGATGGGTAAGAGGACAGCAAAAGATGCTGTGGACAGGATATGCTGTGTTTGCTTAGGGAGGTGGGAATAGCACCGAGTTCTGGCTAAACAGAGTATAGTTTAGAGTTGGCGAGGTGTAGGTATAGAGTGAAGGTGGAACTCACGTGAGATTCAGAAAGAAAAACAGTTAATGAATTGAAGGAAAGCACGAGCATTCCGTCCTTCCAGTTCATGGAATCCTGGGTGGAAAGGGGGTGAACAGGGCCAGCAAGATGGCTTAGTAAAGGCACATACAGTCAGGGACCACAGCCTACGAATGTTCCCTAGGCCTCACAAGGTGGAAGGCGAGTCCCCAGAGCTGTCCTCTGACCTCCCTGGGAGCCTTGTGACACATGTGCACACACATGCACAATAAATAGTAACTACATTTATGTACTAGAATTTTTCTAGCATGGGCAAACAGTGGGGTCTGGATCTCAGCTCTCTGGGTGTGGTCTCAGACAGAGCCTTAGCTTCCAATCTGCAAGACAAAGATGACCACCCCACAGTGCCTGACTCCCGTTCTGCTGTGAAAATCAAATGTGGACAGGGCTCGACAAGCCAATTACTGCTGCTTTGAAAACTGAAGTGAGTGGGAAGCTACAGGAAGGTGCTCTCCATCACCAGCCAGTGTCCACACAGGCCCCGGGCCTAGGCAAACTTTGCTAAAGAATCTTGGGAGTTTACATGCTACAAAGAAATGACCCATCATCACTTCATAATGAAAAACACAACCAGCCAAGGAAGGCCACAGGAAGGGAGGATACTCATCTCTACATTTGCTGCACTCTGTGCTGGGGGTTGATGCTAAATAAGGCCCAGTACCCACTGCTTCCTAAGCAAGGAGCTGTTTCTCCCCATTTACACTCTACTCAGCTTTCCCAAACACTTTCCCTTAAAGGGTGTATTTTGAGGGTCCTTCAAAACTTCAAGAATAAAACCAACAACATTAGGCAAGGCACTTATAGCAAGAAATAGCCACAAGAAAAAAAATAAATGCAGCTGTTAAATTTCTGCTGCCAAGAAGAGACTTATTCCATGATAACCATTCCTCAGGGGTTGGTCAACCACTGGTAAGGCAGAAGAGATGCCCCCCAGCCCTCCAATGGTACTATCATGCAAGGGAGCCAGCACCCATTACCTTTAATTCCACCCATTCAGTCTTCCCTGCGACTTTGGTCAAGATTTGGAATCAGAAGAAATTGCCCCCAAGAATGTTCTAGGAAGGACACAGACAGAGCATAAGCTAATGTGGCTCACCTGCCCTGAAGCGTCCAAATGCTTGCCTGTGTCCTCTGTTCTCATGTCCACCTGTGTGGAGGCAGGCCGATTGTCTCCCTGCGAGCAGTGGGGGTGCCTTTGGCAATGCTTGTTTATGAAAGTTCTCCGGCTGCATCGCTCTCTCTTCATCAAACATGAATGCTAGCAAAAACTTCTCTGCAAGCCTCATGAATTTTGTAAAAAACAAAACACAGGGGGAAAACCTACACTATATTCCCCAGATATTCTCTGCAAGACAATTGCCTGCTCGCCTGCTCTCTCTCTCTCTCTCTCTCTCTCTCTCTCTCTCTCTCTCTCTCTCTCTCTCTCTCTCTCTCTCTCTCCCTCCCTCCCTCCCTCCCTCCCTCCCTCCCTCCCCCTCTCCTGCTATTTGGAAAAAGCTGTTGAATATGAAATATTTATGCTATAAAATAGCTTACTAGCCTTGCTTACTGGGACCCAGCTGGAAAAGAACCAGATCCCCAAATAAATAAATTCTCTCATCTTCCTACCCAAATTGCTTCAAATGATCTCAATCCTGAGGACCATTTTCCTGAGCCAATGCCCTTTGTGTCCTGCCATAGACTCTCCTAGGATGGTACAGGCAGAGTGTGTTCTCTGAGAGGCCCAGAGCACCTTCAACCCAGGCTTCCTCAAGTTCCAAAAGGAGGAGAAAAGGAAAAGGAGGATAGAAGAGTGGGAAAAAAAAACTACTCCCTCTGACAGGTTGGAAAATTGAGGTCCAAGGCTGGTGATGGAGCATCGTAGTTAGAATGGTACCTAGCATGTGTAAGGCACTGAGTTAGAAAACCAGCACCTTCTTCCTCATTTTATCATCGGAGCATGCCAATAGCAAGTTCAAGGCCAGTGAGATATATGTGACCGTGCCAAAAATCAATCAATCAATCAATCAATCAAAAAGAAAGTTGAGGTGACCAACTCAATTCCTTCTCCATATCCTTTTCACGCTGGGCAGCACCCAGAAATGGACACAGCCTCAAGCCTGGGGTGCAGCCTCTTGTCCTCCACTGTATCCACAGTGTCTGCAGCATCAGCCTCTCTCCCTTCTGATACCCACCGAGGGTCTACCTGCCCCCGCCCCTCAGCTCTTCGCTATCTATCAGGGAAGGCCTTTTGATGTCCTAGCTTCCCTTACGGCCACCAGCATGCACAACACAGCCATTCTGCTTTCTACTTGAGAAGCACTTCGCTCTCCAGGAGCCTTCTGTGAGCAGGAAGAGGCACTGCCAGTGAAATTGGAGTAGGAGAAGCCTGGGGCTGAGTGGAGCAAAGAAAGGAGGCGAGGCGATGACTCCACAGAAGTGTCCTTTCCCACAACACAACAATGCCGTCTTGCATGGGACAAAAGAAAACCACACCACCTGGGCCGTGTAAAGGGCCACTGGATGTGGAGAGGAGGCGGCCCAGGCTGCGGTGTGGGAGCTGCCTGAGGTGCCTTTGGAGTAATCCCACTTGTGCTAACACGGCGTTCTTCTCTGACTATCAGAAGACAGGGTAGATGTGGCACCTTGGAGACTCCACCCTCACCCACACCCCATTATGTGCTCCTGCAAAAGCTCTCTTTAGGCTCCCCATTAATGGTGTTTCTATAAGAAACGTCTATGTGAGTCTCAGCAGTCCTGAGGGTGCCGGAAGTGGTATAAATGGTTACAGACTCACTGCCTCATACAGTGGAAGTGGCTTTTCTCTCCTGTGCCACCTGGCTGCTGTTCTGAAGCCACAAAGATGGTTACTGTTACCATTTCAGAATTGGGGATGCAGAGAGCAAAGCGGAGTATCTCATTCAAGGCTCTACCTCCTTATCACCCCTGGCACAGGGCTAGACAGAGTGTCTGAGAAATTACTTTTTGAGGTCCTGGTTATTGTTAACCACTCCAAAATAGGGAATGTGAGTGGGGGTGGTTTTGCTGCATGCTGTGTGGTAGACTTTTCCAACTCCTCTATTGCCACGTAACAACTGAGGACTCTGCCCAACTCTGTTACATGAACAATGTTCTTGCATGCTTGCATCTCCCCAGTCTCTGAAAAACTATCAGACATTCTAAGTACTTTCATAGAGAATAGCCAGGGCAAATGTTAACTTGGGCCAGTGAGCTGACTTCTTTGTGACTCAGAAATTGTGTTTATAAAACAATGTCTAACTGGACATAGTGACTCACCCCTATAACTCCAGCACTTGGGAAACTGAGGCATGAAGACTGTCATGAGTTGGAGGCCAGCCTGAACTGCATGGTGCATCCCAGGCCAGCCTGGACTACAAAGGCCAGCCTGGACTACAAATGTCTCAAAAATGCAAAATAAAATGGTATTTAAAGAAAGAGAATGAGGATGATTTCCATTATAGATCCATCCCTGCCACTTCTGATAGTGTTTGAACCTCTGAAATTTGGAATTCTATTCATAACAGTATTACCTGTTGAGATTTAGTTTACTTTAAACCAATACAGTAGCCAATACAATCCTGAGATGGGCACCTGGTAAGGATTTGATACTTAATTACGTCATCAGCCTTCGCCGGCTTCCCAGCCTAAAAAGAGGGTGAGCCCTCTATGGGCTCTCTGTCCCCTCTCTCTCCGCTCCTTCCTCCCGTCGGCTCCCCTCTCTCCCTCCCCCTCTTTTGTGTCTCTCTGTCTGTGTTTCTCTCTCTCTCGCTGTTTCTCTCCCCCCACCCCCAATGAAGCTCTAAAAAGGTAACCATGGCTATGATTCTTTTAATCAGCATGCTGCTCCGCCGGCATGGTCGCCACCACGAGGGGCAGCGCCGCGGCATAACCCATAACCAACACACCTATCCTCTGGTATGAAAGTCCTGATGTGAGTACTCTTTATCTTGTTCATTACAGATATCCATACCATTTGGTGCCAACATTCTCTGTTATTAGAACTGCCAGATGTCTGGGCTGCAGGTCAGCGACAGCTCGGTTGATATGTCCTGACATTTGTAAAACCCCAGAAAGGGAAAATGTTAATGGAGACAGCATCTCAAAACCTTATTTGAAAAATGCTACTCTAGCATCTATGGCTCTTTCCTCTGGTATCCCCTGGACTTTGTGCAGACCTCCATTCTCCATGGAAGCCTTTGCTCTGAGTTTTCTGTGTATTATATGCTTTTATAGACACCTCCTTCTCTCAACTGTGGGATCTCTCAGAATAGAGGCTATGCATCTACTCTGATAAACACCCAGCAACATGCTTAGTCAGCATCTGTCAAATCAAGTCTTCTGGAAGGAAAGAACCAACTTGTAATGAAGACACAATCTTGCCCAAGGTCACAAACCATCAGTGACAAAACAATAGAATAGCTCAGGCTCCACAACCCTGGGATGTAGCTCATCCAGTGAAAGCTGATTTCATAAGCAACGAAAGATGCTATCTAAATGATTAGCTTGCTTAGTCTCTCCATTATCCCCAGATCTCAAGACCTTTGCAGGTAGAGACTAGGGATTTCATTCAAGTCTGATGCTTACTACTGGCTGACCTGGTCTTGGACCCAGCCACCACCTTCTCACCTCTCCGCCCTCACACTCTGAGGCAGGGTTCACTGAGTAATGCATAGTCCTGGCTGACTTACGGTTGAGGATTGGGCAGAAGTCACTGAAACTGGCCCCAGATGGGATTCCAGGAGTAAAAGCAGCCCATCCACTTGGGACTTCTGGGAACTACAGATAACTTTTTTAATGAACCAAAATACCAAAGAAAAAAACCCTCCTGACAGTTGTTATCCATTGCCCAACTCCCCATGGAGAGGTGCCTGTGGAATTTGCTGAGCTGCGGTCATGTGTGAAGGGCAGCACCAGGCCCCATGGTGATAAGGAGGAGGCATATTTATCTAGCACGCCTCCCCCAGAGAGCTTGTTTTTCCTCCATTGCCATAGCATGGCCCTCTTGGCTCAATCCCTGGTGCCTAGCAGGGATGGGTGGTATCACAGAAACTGCCCAGAGGTGTGCAATGATGCACAGAGGGAGCAGATAAGATGTGATCCTATACATCCTGGGCTGAGGCTCAAGTATGGACAGCCATCAGAGTAAAAAAGTCTCATAATCCTGATTTTAAACAACCTGGCTGCATTCCAAGATCCCAGAAATAGACAGTATTCCACCCTGGGAAGGTAGACAAGGAAAAAGGGTAGGTTTAAGGTACCAAAGTCAAGATATTTTACACACACACACACACACACACACACACACACACACACACACACACGCTCAGTGGAGGAGAAGGGTGCAAAGTGTGTGTGTGTATGTGTGTGTGTGTGTGTAGACTAGAGCATTTGAGACTGGGTCTAACTCTATAGTCCAAACTGGAACTCACAATGTAGCCCAAGCCAGCCTCAAACTTATGGTAATCCTCCTGCCTCAGCCTCCTGACTACTGCAAGAACAGGCATGAGCCACCATGCCCAACTAGAATTCTTGAATGTGTGTGTGTTTAGCCAAGCCCCCGGGTGATGCTAAAGTGGCTGGCTCAGGAGCTATGCCTTAGGGGAAATGGTCTTGGTTCAACACCAGTGAATAAGGGGAGTGACTAGGCAGAACTCCCCACTGTCAAGGTTAAGGGCTGGGCAGGAGATCATGTTGCAAGGAGAGCTGTGGAAACAGAAGTGTAAGTTGGAGACTTGGGTATCCAAAATGGCTCCAAATCAGTTCCTCTCAGCAACAAGGTAACTTTACCTGGCACAGCTTGTATTTATAATCCTTCCACACAGGGCACTGGGGTAACTGCTGTATTCCAAGCATGTGCTGGGAATGGCACCTGCAATAGCAGGTTCCCATTAAGAGCTGGGTTGTTCAGCTTTTATCCTAGTTATTGAGGGAAAAAACCTGAGACTCTGACTGAGAGTCCTACAAAGTCTCAAATTCGCAGGGGGAAAGCAAGGCAGGAATCAGAGTCACAGCTGTAGACTTACTGAAATAAGATATAAGGTAGGGAGAGGAGGCATACACCCTAATATGTCCCTCAGTTAGGAACTTGACACAATGTCCCCCAAGATGTAAAAAAAAAAAAAGAAAGAAAGAAAAAGAAAAAAGAATTTAATGTGATTCCAAATGCAGTCTCATAGTCAAACACATTTGGAACACTAAGTATAAGCAAAGAATCTATCAGTGTTTCAAAAAAAAAAATCCATCGGGAGGGGGGCTTTAGCTAGGGAGGAAGTTAAATACAGAAGAAGGAGGAAGGTGAGTAAAACAGAATGCCTGAAAAAAGTCATACATGTGTGTCTGTGTATATACATACACTCTATCTATCTATCTATCTATCTATCTATCTATCTATCTATCTATCTATCTATCTATCTATCCATCCATCCATCTATCTATCTATCTATCTATCTATCTAGAGTATATATATATATATATATATATATATATATATATATATAGAGAGAGAGAGAGAGAGAGAGAGAGAGAGAGAGTATCTATCTATCTATAGGTAGATAGATAGATAGATAGATAGATAGATAGATAGATAGATAGATAGATACACTCTATCTATGGATATATATATATTCCAACAGCCTTATTATCTATCTGGGCTGACAATCAATGTTCCTCCCAAGAGCTAGGGATATCTAACAAAAAACTGACACTGGGCATGAGAAGCTTTCTTTTGGGTTGTAGGTCAGGGTTGTCAAAGACACTCCCAAAACATTGTAGGCTATTACTTTCCCCTTTAGTTGACCCACAGATGTGAAAAGCAAGGCCCTATTGTTGAGCGTACCATGCATTTTGGACACAGGTCCCAGAGGACTCAAGTTGGATCTGACCTGAAAGTTTCTTCCTGAACTTTCATGGTACCAGAAGGCACCATGCAAGCTTCCAAAGGAGGGAGGCAACCAATCGTCCTAGGCTGCTATGATATCTATGAACTACAACAATGACCAACATGACATGCTAACCCTAAGGTTACAGTAGTGACATACAGATCTTGGTAGTAACTCACAGCACACTAATTGTTCATAAGGCCCACTTAACAGGAGAGAAATCATACCTGGTACTGGAAACTTAGCCTGGAGCAGTGAAGTCGTGGATCTTGGAGAAGAACCTCCAACAACCACTTTACTAAAACAGCATAATCCCTAACTACATTCTAAATACTTATCCTTATGTCCACAGATAAGTGTGGTCCTCCCCTATAGTCAAGGAAACTTCTCTGTGTAACAGATGGAGATCATTACAGAAAACCACAACTCATCAAAATGCAGAGTTGTTAAGCCCAGTCCCAACAGATACATCTACAACACAACTCCACCTAAGGCTCAGAGACCACTGTGGAAGAGGGGACAGAAAGACTATAAGAGCCAGAGGAAACGGGAGTTTTCTGTGAGATTGTGTCTCCTAGAAATGTCGGATGCTATACCCAGGAAATCTCACCAATATGGCTGCCTCAACAGGACCTGAACAAGGATGACACCAATGGACTTGCTAGTATAGATAGAAGGAAGCTCAGGAGGCCTCAACCTTGTACTAAGAATGACAGGCAGCTAAGGAATGCTGAAATCAGCAGAAACAGTCTTCCCCAGGGAAGAACACACCAACTGGTTATCCAATTCCAAATGGTCAGCTCTGAAAACATACACATACAAGTGACACTGTAAGAATTGAGTGGGTAATATGTATATATTCACATACACACACATACTTACATATACACACAGCGAGAAACAAACAATCAAAAAGAGGCCATGAATTTGAAAGAGAATAAGGGGTGTTTATAGGAGGGTTTCAGGGGGAGAAGAAAAGATGGGCAAGTGATGTAATTATAACCTCAGAAAAATAAAAAACAGGATCAATTAGATTTTTCAGATATTTTATTTAATATAAGAATTAAGTGTATAATGACTTTCAGAGAGGAGGCTTATAACATTTCTCAAATTGGATGAGAGGGCTGGGAGTATACCTCTGTGGGTGATCACTTGCCCAGCATGCATGAATGAAGGTTAGGATTCAAACTGTAACTGGGGGATTGGGGCAGACACACACACACACACACACACACACACACACACACACACACAGAGAGAGACAGAGACAGAGACAGAGACAGAGACAGACAGAGACAGAGACAGAGACAGACAGAGACAGAGACAGAGACAGACAGACAGACAGAGACAGACAGAGAGAGACAGACAGAGAGAGAGATCTAAGCAGAGAATCATTTATAAACTATTTAATATCTAGTGACATAGTTGTAAAGAAAACAGCCTACTAACCTTTGGCCTACACATTAATAAAGCCAAGAATTTAACCACAAACCCACATTCCACTTCAAGACACATTCATACTCTGAAGTAAGCAGGGAAACCTTGTCTGGTGTAATCCAAATTGGATTAAAAGGGAAAACCACCTCCAGGCCCCAACAGCATCGACATAGGTCTAAGGCCAGTTTCAAGAGCCCTGAGCAAAGCCCAGAGGTGGGCAGGTGGTCACAGGGCACTGGCGGACCCTTGCAACCTGCAGCCTCCCAGGGCAGGAGCCAGAGGGGCTTGGCCATCACAGGAGCCACCTCCTTTATGTCCTCCATGGGTCTCCTAATTCCCTTCAGAACTGTTTAGCCAGCCAGGGCTTTCTCGATCAATTGTTCACATTTCTATCCATTTGCCTTCTTCAAGGGAGATGAGAGAAAAGGAAAAGGCCACAAGGGGTGGGAATAGAAGGAAGCCACGGGCTCCCTGGGAGGCACAAGGGCAGACACTAGACGTGCTTTCTAATGCAACCTGGCATTTGTCCTTCTTTCTCTGAAGCCCCTGGAGAAAGCAGCTGCCAGAGAGCTAAGAGCACCACCAGTCTCCAGGGCCTGAACCACTGACCCAAGCTTGAACAGAGGCCTCTTAGGCTTGTTTGCCTTGCCTGCCTGGGTAATATTTGAGCAGCTGAGAAGCATGGTGCAAACACAGAAGCTCTGCATCATGCCAGCTTTTAGGAGCATCCTGCCACGTGTTCAGGCTCTTCTTGGATCAAAGGTGCTGGGCTGTTCAAACTCACCTGGAGGGACCCAAGTGAGAACCATACAGAAGATCCACTCACTAGCCTCTCATGCTAAGCATGCATAGTCCACTTTGGCAAAGGGATGGAATTTAAAATTGCTATGTGTGTGGCACTTCGCCAATGGAGATTGCTACAGCATCAGCTCATTAATAAAAGAGAGAGTATTGACATGGTCTGCAATCATTGTTACTGCTATCAAAATGATCTGCAACGATACGCTGTCCTTTGTGTTAAAAAACAATGCTGCAAACACAGTATAATAAGTGCTTATTTTCTGCTGTACAAGGATCAGATATTGTCCCCATCTACTTGTACTTTTAAGGGTACTTGAACTGTGTGTGCACTTGTGAGTACATATATCTGTATGTGTGTACATCATATATATGCACACATCCAAATACACATATACACATATGTAGTTACATGTTATCATGATCATGTATTGTTTGGGGGTATATATGTATAAGTATCTTATCCATAGATAACTACGCAATTTTTTGTTTGGTTGGTTTTGCATGTGTATCTATGTGTTATGTGTATGCATGCTCTCATGTGTGCACGTGTGTGTGTGCACACACATGGAGGCTCAAGGTTGAAGTTGGTTGCTCCTCCATTACTCTCCTCCTTATTCTTTGAGGCAGGAACTCTCAATTGAATCCAGAGCTAGCCAATAGATGAGTCTGGCTAGCCAGCTTGCTCTCAGGATCCCGTCTCTGATTTCCAGGTGCTGAAATTACAGAAAGGCCACTATGTGCATTCACCATTTATGTGGGGCTCTTAGGATCCAAACTCCAGTCTTCACACTTGCCACTGAATGATCTCCCCAGTCCCATGGAATGAACCTTTTTAAGGGCAATTATTTTTTTCCTACAGTCTTTCCCATCATCCTTAGTTTAAAACAAATATCTCAAATAAATACTGTTGGGTATCCAACTCAGCCCAGAAGTGGGGGAGGGCTCAGGTTCCATTCACATTCCACCCCTCAAGTCCTATTTATGGCACATGTTATGGGACAGCTGAGCCACCAAGCAAACCCAGTGACCAATTCAGAAAAAGACTACCTCACTACTGAGTGATCTAGCCAGTTAGCTGTATACCTGGCATGGACCAGGCACTGGACTTTAAAAAGTCTTTGTTCTAAGACCCAGGATTTTTCTATATTTCTTAAATTTTTTTCAATTACAGAAGTAATAAATACTCATTAAGGAAACTCTAGAAAAATATGGATGAATAGAAAAAATTAATAAAGCAAATGTTGTCTCATTTTCCCAACACAGCTACAGTTAGCGTTTTGGTAGATTCCTTTCCAGTTTTTACTTAGTGCATTATAGAAGGCTTTAATTGTATCATGTTTTTGCTTAATGTTATTTCATGAGACTCCGTTATAAGATTGGCCTTTAGAGACTAAATTTCCAGTGGCTGTGTAATATACAAAAGCTATTTAACTATTCCCCTATAAATAGTATTTAAATCAATTTCAATTTTTAAAATGGGGTCACACTAGCCTGGAACTAACTCTGTAGCCCAAGCTGGCCTCAAACTGGCAATCCTCCTGACTCAGGTTTCCATGAGCTGAGATTATAGGCACATATCACCATGACCAGCATAATTTCAGTTTCTGGTTTCAGCTAAATAATGTTGAAATATGTGCCTAGGTGATTAAAATCCACAGTTGGTTCCTGCAGAAACCACCACTAGTTCAAAGGATTTGACTGTTTGCAAGGCTCTTGCTAAATATTTGTGGATTGTTTTCTAAGAGTGTTGCACTAGTTAGAATTCCCACAGCTATGCTTCAATGCAAACAGAGCCAGTTTTGAAGTGCACCTCTGGGAATCATTTATCAACTGCTTATGATGTTGTTCAGCTCCATCAACGTCCCTGCTTTACCTGTCCCTCTGTACCTGCAGAGGGTCTGTGCTGAACCTCAATCCCTAGATGCAGGCCATCAGACAAGGGAGTGTCCACTCCAACAAAGTCTCCATCCGGGAAACTCATGTCCAGAGCAACCATGAGACAAGGACCTTGGGTAAACTTCTGATCTAGTCATGTCTACAAGCGAGGAACACTCCAGCAAGGCTGATGTCTCTGTACCCCATGGGAACTCTCCTCGTTTAGTATGGTGGTTCCTAGCAGAGGAATAGATCTATAGCCCTTTCACTTGTACTTGGGCACTGTAGTCTCTAACTTTAGATTCTGTTTTCCTGAATTAGAAAAACAAAAGCTTATTGCAGTGTTTTACTTTGTGCATAGTCATGTATGTCTATGCACAGGTGCTGTGTATGTGTGTGAGCACGTGTGCCACGGCATGTGTGTGTAGGTCAGAGCTGATTCTTTCTTTTGATCATGTGGATCCAGAAGATCCAACTCAGATCATCAAGCTTGGTGGCTGGTGGTCTGCTGAGCGATCTTACCAGTGCTTTTCTGCTGAGCGACCTTACCAGCCCTCTCTTCCTATGTTCTTATTTTAATTTCTTTCCCAAGTACCTAGCAGAACTCAGGAGGGGAAATGACACCAAGTGTTCTCACCTCCCTCACCACTCACTTCCCCAGCTTTCCCCATGGAGAATTCCAGAACTATGCCAGACACTGGCCATGCAGAAGATACTGCTAGCATGTGGTTACAACCAGACGTAAGGACGAGAGCCTGGACTAACGTGGGGGTTGTTCCACTGTCCTAGGTGAGATTACAGCTTTTTTGCTTATGACTGGCCTCGGCATGCAAGTCTGCCCACCGGTCCCTAGAGGCTGGGGTGGTTGTGAGTCCTGAATTAGTTACTTAATGCTACCATAGTCAGTTGAGCTCTTTCATTCCCTGCCAGTGTCCAGATGACTGGCCACAGATATGGTAACTTGAGCAGATGTCCCCATCTCTGAGGAAAGCAATAAGCCAAGTCAGAGACACCTGTATTCCAGTGAGGGAGTTGTCTAGTCTTACTGATGTTTGTCCTGGTAACACCAGAAAAGTTGACTGGGCTCACACCCCAGTGTCCGAGTAGCTTGAGACAGGAACAAGGGACCAGTTATTTAACCAAATGAAGCATGGAGACAATGGCAGAATCCTTTCCCCTGCCCAAAGGACTCAGATGGCAAGATATGAGCCATGATGCAAACCCAGGATCATGCTGAGGTAGATGCCGGCTTGTCTGTTCCCATTTTTCAGTATCCAAGGTCAACACCACTCTAAGTTCATACGGCTTTGAAGTTCTCAGTGGGCTTCACAGCTGGAGAACAGGCCCACAGAGAAAATGTTGCTCAGTGGAACCTGGGGCTACCTGCCCATGAGGGAGGGGAAGGGTAGACAGAGGTCAGCATCAGTAATAAACAAGGTGATGGCTTCAAGTGTCTTTGCGGACTTGGGCCATGGCACACAGAGGTGTCCCCAGCCTCCCCCTCCTCCCTTGCATCCTGAAGTCCAGCCCATGTTGTGAGACGCCCTGGCTATGGGACAGAGCTAATGAGGCCACTGCCGTGGGCCAGATCCTGGATCGGCCAGGCAGTTTAGCATATGATCCCGGGTCTGTGTGTCACATCCAGCCCCAGGAACTGGCACGGACATCTAGGTGGTGACCTGAGTCATAAACAGCAGGAGGAAACAAGAGGTTGATGACCACACAGCCTCTGAGGCCAGGTAGGCAGATGTGTATGCTGAGGCCAACCAAATGTGCAAAAGCTGTGTTCCTGCCTAGGACAGCAGAACACCCCCAAGCCAGCCCACTCCCCTTTCCTTGGGCCTGTTTGTAACCACATGCTAGCAATGGTTGACCCCCTTCCCTGGAAGAAAACATTAGAAGCACACCATATCTAGAATCTCTTTTTACATAAAAGGGGGAAAATATGGGTGCTTACACACACACACACACACACACACACACACACACACACACACACACAACTTCTCAATGACAAGTCCTCCTGTTGACCAGACCTGACACTTCACTCACAAATGGTACTGACTGGGAAATGAAGCAGCTTCGGGTCATCCAATAAATCATAAGCACACATCAAAATCTAACCACTCAACTAAACCTGGGCCCGACCCAAATCATCCTTTTTGAACACTGGAATGGCTGATTTCCAAACGATGCTCACATAATTCAGAACATAGTTATTCAACACTGATCTCTTTACTCTTGGAGTTACTATCCTTTAATTAGCATTTAGTAAAGATGGTGAGACCGTCTATGAAGCAGCTCCACGTGGGGAATTCCCACAGTGGTGTAGAACTGCAGTCCCAGCATTTGGGACACTGGGGTCGGGGTTCATGAGGTTAAGGCTGGCCTGGACTATATAGTGAGATTCAGTCTCAAAAACAAAACAAAACAAAACAAAACAAAACAAGAAACCTAGATGACTGACTGACTGACTGACTGACTGACTGACTGACAAAAATAGAATACCGACAGAGGGACCTATCATCTGCTCCACTCAGGCCAAACACCAAGGCTTGGTAATGGGAGGAAGAACTAAGGTTAGAAAGAGACCAGCCAGTCCTGACTCCCCAGGGACATCCCACCAGGGCCTGGCCAGCATGCGTGACAGCCCACAGTAGTCCAAGAGCAACAAAGACCTCCTCTGCAGGGAGAAAACCAGACTATGTTTTTGTCTCTAGCCACTCCCCCAGCAGCCTGGGTCCTGCCAAAGGACCGTAGGTCAAGCCTGGGCGAGCTCCAGCTGGCCCTGGTCCCGTCATAACTACACTTGGCTTCATTAACCCAGCCCTCCCCTTCCAGCCAGTGGGGCAGGAAGCCGCCTCACCGGCCTGTTTTTCAGACTGGCTTTTTCTTTCTCAGAAGTGGGGCAGATGGTTGCCACAGTAGAAGGGGAGCCCGCTGGGAAAGCAGAGAATGAGCTGCCCAGGCTTGGGGTGGCACCTTAGGGCTGTGCACACAGGCTCCCCAGCACCCACTCTCCTGGCATTTCCTGGCACAGCCCCCCTGATAAGCTTAACCTTTGTCTGAGATCCCTGGAATTCTGCCTCAGAAAAGAAAACACTGAGCTGAGTTTGGAAAACAGGGAGATGGGATGATGCCAAAAACCTGGCTGGAAATCCTTAGCAGGGATTACCGTCTCCAGGATATGTTGCCCAAGACAGGGAACTTTTGTGCATGAGTGCAGAGCATCTCAAAGTCTCAGAGGCACCATCTAACCCAAGGCTTCACAAACTATCTGTGGTGATGAAGAGCCATTCAGTAACATTTCCAGTCTTTTGTAGGCTACTTTTTGTCAATTCCTAGAAAAATGACTAGGAAACATAAAACAGAAAATGACAGCATGCAAACTCATCGAGCATACTCCGTGATGTTAAACAATATCAAAGTGCTGTGCACATTTCCAAGTGTTCCCTCTCTGATGTCTGTCCCCACACAGATCATTGACAAACAGTTCACAGACCATACTTTGGTCTAGTCAAGACTCAGTATGTGGTTCCAGTACCCAGAGCTTCAGAGTCACGTGGGAGCTTGTTAGAGAAGCCCGGTCTCATGTCCCACCCCAGACCTACGGAGTGAGAGGCTTGCATTTGCAAATCACCCCCCACAGGAGTTTTGAATACGTCAATATTTGAGATTTGCTGAATTGACCAGGCACTACAAAGGTTTTTTCACACTCAACCCTAGAGACGTCTTTGAGTAAACAATGTACTTCATGTTAAAGCATCTTAACTGAGGGGCTATGGAAATGGCTCAATTGGTAAAGGGCTCCTCTCTCAAGTGGGAGGAGCTAAGTTTGACTCTAGGAAAGCCAGGCTTGGTGGCCTATGCTTCTAATCTCAGCATTGGGGAAGTGGAGACACGCTGATGCCTGTGGGTTTCTTACAACCAGCCTGGCCTGCTTGGCAAGTACCAGGCCAAGGAAAGACTGTGGAGAGAAGGGGGAGGGGGAGACAGACAGACAGACACACACACACACACACAGAGAGAGAGAGAGAGAGAGAGAGAGAGAGAGAGAGAGAGAGAGAGAGAGAGAGAGAATATGAGAATATAGGTAGTTTCAGAGGAATGACATCTGAGGTGGTCTTCTGGCCTCCACATAACATGTACACACATGTGCACCTGCACACACAAGCAATACATGGACACACATATATACATATACAAGAGTGTCTTAGCTATATTGGAGTAGGAGGCAGGTATAAAGATGGACAGAGTCTCCAAGCTAAAATATTTTATGGCTCTTCAGTAACTGAGCAGAAACAGAGTAAAGCTGAGGATGAACATCCCAGCTGTGGTCAGATGATACTGTGACTTAGAAGCTTCTAGATAAAGAATGCCATACAGGCTAGATCAACTGTGCATCCAGCAGAGTCAGCTGGAGGGATGGGAGATGTTTCCCAATTGCCCTGAGGATGTAGAACATTTCAGAGGGTGACTTGGGAAGTTCAAGGTGAAGCAAGGGGGCAATTGATTCCATAACTGAATGGGCTGGCCTGACTGGAGACAGTAGCCTGTTTATTTACATTGTCTGTTGGCTGGCCACCTTCTATATAAGGAGTTGGTTATCAGTCACCAGACTGTGCACCCGCAGCTGTAACTTCTCCCCTAATCTGTTTGGGCCATTAAGTGCTCTCCACATCCTAGTCTGTCTCCAGCATAGAGCCAGGGAGGCTGGATACTCCCAGGGGCCTCTCTGTTCCTCCATTCTCCTACATGCCTCTGCCTCTGCCTGGGACCGCAGACTTGTTTCAATCAATTTCCACTGTGTCACATGTTAGTATTTAATGAAGACACCCAACCTGCGCAGGAATGAGAAAAGATGCGTGATGGCTTCATCCACCCCTGAGCTCTCTGAATATCATCTTGCACCTGTAAGTATGACATACACTTCAGTGTGACCCCCAATAGGAGGCTCTTCTCTTCCTCTGATATAATCAGTTCTTAAATCTGGGGTGACCCTTGAAACTGGGGTCTCCGGTAACTATCTTTCCCAAGTCACTCAGCTAGTTTGTGTCCCTGCCTGAGACTAAAGTAAGAAAAGTGACACTTTCTAAGTCCAGGGTAACTAAGCGTAGTCACCAAGTGACAGTGACATTTTTTTATGCTTAACATTATCAGTTTGTGTTCAGAACATGTATTGTGATAATTTCAGTTTCTTTGGCCTTGGCCTTGTATCTTCACCTCCCAATGGGGCTCCAGCACTCAAGTCCCTGGAGAGTAAATCAGTGTGAGTTTGGCCCTACAGCTCTTCCATGTTTTTCTCTAGAGTCTCTGACCTCATGCTGGGGCACACTAGTTTCAAGGATGGCTCAGGTCTAGAATTCAGGATTTGAGGAATTCAAGCCACAGGCTCATGAGACTGTCCGGGTCCCTCCTCCCTTCTAATCCTGTGAGATGCTGGGAAAACACTAGCCTTCATTATTCCACACTCCAA
The DNA here is from genome assembly GCF_049852395.1 of Peromyscus maniculatus bairdii. Lineage (NCBI taxonomy): Eukaryota > Metazoa > Chordata > Mammalia > Rodentia > Cricetidae > Peromyscus > Peromyscus maniculatus. Next base: position 58,779,456 of record NC_134854.1, on the reverse strand, counting down.
AGTAGGGCGTCTTTCCATCAAGCCCTGTAACAGATTAGGGGACCCTGAGTAACAGGTGGTGCCAAACAAGCAGCTCCGGCAAGAAGTGGTAGCCTACCCACAGCTCTGACTGGAAGGCATAGCTCCAAACTCAGCTGTCACAAACTTCTGACAAAATAAGTCCCCGAACAAGCCAGAGTGTGTGACCCACTCATCTTTGTCCCTTGTGGGGAACCACAACACCCCATCCTCAAAGTTGTCCTAGAAATGTTTGTCCATGCATAGCAGCATCTCACTTGAGAACCAGAACGTTCAGCCCAGGACTTCCATGGGTTGCTCATGAGATGGGCTGTGACATTTTTTTTCCCCATTCCACGCTTTTGTGTTTTTCAGTCTTAGAAAATGATGTCAGCAATAAAAAAAGGAAATTCTTGGCTGGTGACTCAAAAGCCAGGGAGAGAGGAGGCTTGTGCAACAGTAACGGACACAGAGGGCCAGTTCTGTCATTTTTGCCAGGCTCCATAGTCTCAGGGAATTCCCTCTCGCCCTCCCCCTTTCCTTCTGAATGAACAAAGGGCTGACCGATCCTTGTTCCTCTTCTCCCCCAGAAACAAGAAGTCACGACAGGAAAGATGATGTACAACCAGCTAAGAGTATGAGGCATGCCACATGTTGATCAGAGCAGGTGTGGCCACCTTCCCAGGTGACATCAGTAGGATGAGACATGGGGACCATGAGACAAGGACAAGGCAGGTTGAGGCGGCAACATTCTTGGCTATTTTCTTCCAAGCTCTTCTAGTTTTGTGTCCTTGCAGGTGAGAAGGGTAACGTAGCAGCCAGCAGGGTGTGGGGAAGGCCAGTGGAGCCTGCCTGAGCTGATGTTTTGCTGGAAGCATGGCTTCTGTGCTCACAGCTACTTACTCTGCACTTGTGCGCCCCTACATGAACCATGGGGATAAATAACACATTACCCTGAGCCTAGAGAGGGGGGAAGGACCTTGCCACCTTTTGACCTGGAGGAGCAGTGCATGAGCAGAGCTGGTGGAGGTCAAAAGGAAGGCGTCACAGGTGGAGCATGCTGAGGAGAGACCGTAGGGATGGATATGGCCGGTTCAGGCTAGCAACAGTAATGAGGACCTGGGGACCAAACCCCGTCTCTCTCTTCCATTGCCTTTCTCCTGGTAAGGCTCCTCATCATTCCCCTTCACTGGGGCAGGTGGCTCCACAGTCCATAGAGGATATGAAGATTACAGAGCTCAATCAAAGGCCTAGGACAGGCACATGTCAAAGGCCACCCAGGTTTGTTTGTGCTTCTCTCCCCCTCTGGATTTGAACCCTCTAGACACTCAACCTAAGATATGAAATTAGTGAGTGAATGAATGGAGGGAGGAAGCTGACTTCACGGTGGGAACCAATGAGGCCCTGATAGGTTTCCAAGTGGGGGATGACATGATGTATTTTTTCAGATATCCCTCATTTCAGATCAGTCTTTTAAAAGGAAGATATTTTCCCCAGTCTACCCACCGTCTACTTCCAGGGTTCTCTTCTCTGAGTCCCCAGCTCAGATTCACCATACCCTGACAGGTGGCTCCAGTGACAGGGACATTCTAGATGGGCATCAGGTACCCCAGAGGTCTCAGTGTGCTCCTATGTGGGTTGGGGTGCCCTCCCCCCCACCTCTGTGTTGCCAAGTGCCTGGCTTGGCAGTTACTGTGACAACAGCCAGTGTCTAACCTCTGGGCCATCCCAGTGGAACCCTGTCAGAGGTGGTGGCTGTCTCATAAGTCACAGCTGTCCTGGTCACTGTGCAGGGTGAAGCAGTGGTCACGGAAGCCCAAATCCTGCTCAGGCCCGGGGCCAGTAAATAGACACACATGGATAATGTTGTTCGCAAAACTTGAGCGGCGCTTGGATATGCTGTCTCTGTACCAGGCAAGCAGCCAGGCTCAACTGGCTAGCAGCTCAGAAAACTCTCTTCTCAGGAGGGGAAGAAGGACCACCCCAATCTTCCCCAGCCAGCCCTGCCTGTCCCTCCTCACCCCATAGACCAGTTTCCATTAAACCTTGATAGATCCCCATGGTTCATGTAGGGGCGCACAAGTGCAGAGTAAGCAGTTGTGAGCACAGAAGCCATGCTTCCAGCAAAACATCAGCTCAGGCAGGCTCCACTGGCCTTCCCCATACCCTGCTGGCTGCTACGTTACCCTTTTCACCTGCAAGGACACAAAACTAGAAGAGCTTGGAAGAAAATAGCCAAGAATGTTGCCGCCTCAACCTGCCTTGTCCTTGTCTCATGGTCCCTATGTCTCATCCTACTGATGTCACCTGGGAAGGTGGCCATACCAAGCACTAGCTGGGGCTCCTGTAGTTGTCAATTTGACATTTTTCACCAACCAGACATTGCCCCTCTAAGTTAGTGAATCTGCCCCTCTCATAAAGATATCGGGCAAACACCCAAGACAGTGCCCAGCACATAGTGGATTGGTGTTGATTTTTTGTTGTTGTTGTTGTTGTTCTTTTTGGAGGAGTGTCATGAACCCGGTGTCAGAGTCACGGATGAAAAAAACACAGCCTCACACGCAACTGGACTTTGGGCACCAGTAGCCAGGGCTAAGAGCCCCACCAGGCTTATTACTCAACTCCCAATGTTATTATCCAAGTACTCACTCATTCCATCCGAGAGATCATACTGTAGGCCACTGAGCAGGGCTCTGAGAATACCGAGGGCAGCAAGACATAGCACCAACACTCTGGAGATGCCAGAAACAGAAAAGACAGACTAGGAAAGACTGCAGTAGATACCCTGACTGAAGCCCCAGACACCCCATGGATGCAAAGAATGCCCAGCTCAGTGGGCTAAATGGAAGCCAAGTTCAGCTGAGATACCAGGACATGGATCCCCCTTCTGAGTGGGGATATAAGCCAGATCTTGCCTGAGAAACCTAGCCGTGCAGCCAGAAGCCACCCGCCACCAGACCCATTACCAATTCCAGGCAGAGAGCCCGGGAGACCCTGGCCACTCATTCACACCCCAATGTCTTTTATTTTTTTTCCCATGCTAACTGGCCTCCCTGTCTGACCTTCCCCAATCCTCCAGTAACCTGGGTGTCCGCCTGGCTAGCAGCCACCCACAATTTATTTATTTATTTTTTTTTCCAAGTTCTGGCTGAGCCCCAGGACACATGGGAGGGGGTGGGGAGAGGGGGATGGGATGGGCTTAGGCTTATGCTAAACCTGCTCTTCCATTCAGCCCCTGCGCTGGGCAGCCAAGTTGCCTGTGAAGTGGTGCCCAGCCGGGAGGGGCTGCCTCTGCCCTACCCTCTAGGGACTGCCAGGCTGAACCAGTGCAGATGGCACTGGCAGATGCCGGTATCAGGGGAGCTCCCTCCTCCTGGCTAATGAGGGAGCAGGTGAAAGAACCAGTGGGCCAGACCGAGGGTGAGAAGTGGAACAAACACTAAATTCAAATTAGGAAACCTGGGTTCTAATCCCAGTTCTGTGGCTAATGGGCTGTGCGACACTCCACGAGTCACACTGCACAGGGACACCTCTCTGAGCCTGGCTATCTCTGTGATCTGAGCCTGTGATTCTGCTCTGGGAGTGAGCATACTGATTTGATAGAAAATAGTCCAGGTCCTCATTTCTGTACAATTGACCTGATGTGTAATCCTGGGCAGATTCTCTCACCTCCTTATGCTAAGGTTAGCAAACTACGAGAAGCCACATCCCATACAGAATGGGGTCAAAATGGAACTAACACAAAGGGCACAGGCCACCACTGAACCCAGGAAGGAGTCAGGGGAACTCCTGAAGCATTCTCCTCTATTTCTTCCACTGCCTGCCACAGGATTCCAGTCTGGAGCCAGCAGTCTGTCCACACATTGTGCCCATCCAGTCCTGCTCTGAACTGTGCTCCATGCTTCCCCCCCATTACCGTCTCTCTCTTTATAGCCCAAGTTCTCCACGGCCATCAGCAACTTAGATCCTCAGCCACTAAGTTCTCAGTCTGGAAATCATCAGCCTTTGGGGGCCCAGGTCCTCATCATATCCACATGTAGCCTTCCCTTTGAAAACAGTGGCCTAGCTGCACAGTCCTGTAGATGTGAGACTCACCCCTCTGCAGACCTACAGCAAACGAACATCAGCCAGCAAGGAGGACATTTGAACATTTAACTGCTTCTTTCCCACTTGGAAGGGATGGAGAAAAATCCAACAAGGAGCCCCGGGTTTGAGCTGATGTGGAGGCTCTGGCAGGCCCTTCAGACTCCTGGGAAATGTCAAGACTGAAAATCAGTTTCTCATATGCTACTGAGCACAGTGGAGGATGAGAGTGGGTGGTGGTCATCTGGGCAGAGAGAAGTTGGTGGAGGTATGGGACAGAATAGGCAGGAAGTTGCTTTAAATGCCAATACTATGAAAGGAGGATATAAACCAAGGCCTGGGAAAACTCAGTAGAAGAGGCACAGCAAGAAGAAATGGGGGACAACATCTTGGAGCCAGGTAGCACCCTTTGTAAGTTTTTCAGTCAGTCACACACCTCAGAGCTAAGCATTACATGCGGTCACCAGAGAGAGAGAGACCCTCCTACCCAACAGGATGCACTGATGCCTCTGATAGAACCTTTGCTTATTAATGTTAATTATCAATTTGACATAATCTAGAATCATTTGGAAAACAAATCCCAGTGAGGAACTGCCCATATTAAGTTGACCTATGGGCATGTCTATGGGGAACTGTTTAGATTAAGTCAATTGAGGTGAGAAGATCCACCCACTGTGGGTGGCACCATCCTCTGGGCTAGGGATCCTGTGCTATGTAAGAGCAGAGAGAGCAGGCTAAGCACCAAAAGTGTGTATTAATTCATCTTTCTATGCTGGGAACTGTGGATGCCATGTAGCCAGTTGCTTCCAGTTCCTGCCATATTGACTCACCTACAATGATGGGTGGCAACCTGGAATTATGAGCCAAATAAACACTTTCTTATTTAAGTTCCTCTGGGCTTAGTGTTTCTTCATAGCAAGAAACAAAACTAAGATGGAACATCTTACAACTGTCATATCAAAGATTAGGCCTAAGGGAGGTTGGGCCAGCCCCTTGTAAAGATGAGAAAAATGTCATCTGACTCTGCCTCCAAGAAGAAGCAGGAAGCCCCAAAGCAAATTCTACCAGGAGCCACTGAACCTGGAAGAGATGCTAGTGAGTAACCAAGGCCTTGATGGCCAAGAGCTGCATGTGGAAACCAGTCCACCACTAGTGCAGGGACCGCCCCCCACACCTGCTGCCTGCCCTCAAGTCCACAGAAGTCTTTTTTAGGGGGATTTTTCCCCCTAGTTATGGAAGATGGTTTCCCAAGAGTGTCCTAGCTTGATGGGGGCATAAACTGATTCTGGAGCCTTACCATGAAGAATGATGTGGCCTAGGGCCTTCTATGGTCACATGATGAGACCTAAGATGGCTTAGGTCACATGCATTCCAGAAATATAAAGCTGGTGGCTAATGTTGTGGCATCAAGCCCAGCCTGGGATGTCCCTGCCATGGATGACAGGGCAGGATACAAGGGACTCAGTCAGACACTCACCAAGGAGGCCTAGTCAGGCCCATGCTGTGAAAAGCAAGGAAGGATTACCTAAGGGAATGAGGAAATGCAGGAGTTCCCTAGAGAGTCATAGAAGTTTCTAGAACCGTAATAACCAGCACTTATGTAGCACTCACATACACTAAACTCTTGTTTCCACAACAAGATGAGTAGCATTTTACCCACATTCTATAGCCACAAAGACTAAGGCACAGGGTAGTTAAGTGTCATGCCTAAAATCAAACAATAGATTCGTAATAACCAGACTTTGAACTTGGAGATATTCCTTCCAAAGACTGCACTCCTCCTCGACTGACAAGCAGAGTCTTATGTAGCCCAGATTGGCCTGGACTCACTATGTAGCCAAAAATGACCTGGACTTCTGAACTTCCTGCCTACCTCTTGAGTGTTAGGATTATAGGGGTGCACCACCATACCAGGTGTATGTGGTACTGGGGATTAACCCCAGAGTATGCAAGGGAAGCACTCTACTAATTGAGCTATATCCCCAGCTCAAGGCTGCACTCTTAACCACTATATGGCATGGCCTCTCCAGATTGAGTGAGCCCACTGGCTTCTTCATGACCTGTCCCTGCTTTCTTGGAGTAAGAACTTCTGAGGCTGGCCAGGCTCCACACTCACCTGATGCTGGGGGACTCCACCCACCAGACTCATCCCCAGGCTCCTGTCACTTTGACAGCTGCCCAGGGGTGGGGGTGAGGACCTCACACCACCCACACTCTGCTGGGAAACCCAGCTATCCATTGGAGGCTAGAACTCCTCTCCGTAACCAGTCTTCCCGAAAACTGTACAAACGCTGGAAGATAAAAGCGTGGGGATCGGCATGAATGGAGTGGGTTTTTCAGAAACACCGTTTAACATCAAGAGCCTTCTGATGTGAGCGATTTGGATTCTGGTGCATTTCTGGATTGTTTGTTGAATTATGCATCAGCAGCTTCTGTTGCCATGAAAAGCGCCACCGCCACTTGGGCTGTTCTGAAACAGTCCTGCAGCAATGGAGGCAGTTGGGTGCACAGTTTGGGTAGTGAGATTTGTCTTTGATGACCGTGGAGCAGCAGAGAGAGAGGAGACCGGGAGGAGAGGGGATGTGGAAGAGAGGGGGCGGGAAGAAGCAGCTGAGCAGGCGTGAGAGCCGCACGCGTAGGCAGCACACCCTCAAGACAACTTCACACCAGGGAGAAGAAGCCAGAGGAGGTGTGCTGACATGGGCTCGGACTCCTCAGATGTCCGTCTCTCACCATGAGGCAAGGGAGGAAGGGGCCGATAGAAAGCCAGACCTCTACCCCTGGTCCAGGATGAAACACACCCAGACTGCCGAATGCCTACTACCTACCACCTGAAATGGGATGTTCTCATCCAACTTTGTGCTTCTTTTTTTACTGGGCCAAGGACAGTTTTTCCACTCACTGCAGGCTGTTGTACTTATCATAAAGCTACAATAGTGGATAGCACACCCATGTGACTGAGGGCACAGAGCAAGGAGGTAGAAGATCCTCAAAGTGCATGCTTTTCAGCGGTTGGAATGCAATATAACCCTAGTTTCTTGACATCCCCAACTCCTGTCTTGGCCATCAGATCTGACCTCCTATCCTGGGGAAGCTTCCAGCATCTCTGATGACACATTACACATTGCCCAAGCTGACAGAGCCAAGTTTGGGCCTGGGGCAATAGGAAGAAAAGATATCAAAACCCCAAGCTAAGCTCTCTACAAAGATGTGCTCCTAAGCAGTTATTTAACTTGTTGTGCCTCAGTTTCCCCACCTGCCAAATGAGCTTATTGTTGTTCTGTACCTCATTGGATAAGGTGATATATTTGAAAGCCTCAGCACAATGCCAAGTGGATATTAAGCAATCAGTAAACATTATCTGCTGGTTCCATTGCTATTCTCAAAACCAAAGCAAAACAAAACAGAAACATGCTATGATTTTAGAGGACTTATTAAGGGTCAGCCAAGAAGGCTCTGGAGCATCTTGCCCACTGAAGGGACTATGTTCTCACTAGTGCAGACTCTGTTTGATCTCTCAACAAGGAATCCCATGTCCACATTAGCCAGGCCAGGAGGCCTCAGGGAATGTGTTGGCATCATGTCAGCGAAACTGCCATCCATGCTGGTCTGGCAAGAGCCTCATCCCTACAGTGGTCCTTTTCAGGAAGTCAGTGAGCCAAAAGTACCCTCTTGGGCTGGCTCTGTTTAGGACCTGGGCTCCAGGGACACGGGGAGGCCCCTTAGCACAATTATAAATCAATCTAGCAGCTCTCAGAGAGCTCACAGCCATAAATGGTTCTAAAAGCTCAGCCCTTTTCGGCCAGCATGCTCAGGGTTCCAGGATTAATGAGCATCAGCTGGCAGCAGTCTGGTGGGGACAGATGCTGACCTAATGAGCAGGGTGGCCCAGCCTGTGCCCACTGGATGTGGGCAGGAGAGATGAGCAGGTGTTCTTGTCACGATGGCCCTTTGCTGAGTGTCACTTTGAAAGGCAGGGCTGTTGTCACCAAGGGCATCCTCTTACCCCACCCTGAATTGCCCACAGAAAATATAAAACACAATTCACAAAGGCCAAGTGTTCTGAGGCTATCAACCTCTATTTGTCATTGGGTGCAGGACCAGGTTCGTCTCAAGGTCTCTCAAACCACCTGGAGGAAGGGCTTGGCGATCTGGGCATTACTTCCCTCTCCACACACCTGTTTGGTGCTACATCTAAACACAGAATTCCTACTAGAATTTGTCCTCAGTCACTTCCTTGGCATAGGCAGATTCTTCCATACAGGGGCTTTGACTTTGCCTGAAGTTGGCACTTATCTATGCAGGTTTTAAAGGATTCAAATGGTGGCATGTGTCCACCAGATGCTTATCATTGAAGGATACAATATAGTCCCTGCTGACCCTGTCTGAGGTCCTAGGAAGACTGTAAGCAAAAATTATGACAGAAATAATAATGATCATTCATTGAGTGCTTACAGTGTGCCAGTTCTTATGGGTACAAGCTTCTTTAGAAAATACAAATGAAGCTGGGTGGCGGTGGTGGTGCACACCTTTAATCCCAGCACTCGGGAGATAGAGGCAGGTGGATCTCTGTGAGTTCAAGGCCAGCCTGGTCTGCAGAGTGAGTTCCAGGACAGCCAGGACTGTTTCACAGGGAAAGCCTGTCTCGAAAAGCAAAAAAATAAAAATAAATTAAAAAAAAAAGGTGAATAAAAGGACACATTATAGCAAGACTAAGTGAATCAGAAATGAGAAAGATCACTTTGACCAGAGCAATCATGAAGGGCTTCACAAAGGAGGCAGGATCTTCATGTTCTCAGTGCATCTCAGGTCAGGGCTGAAGGAAACTTGCCAAGGACATACATTTATGTTTTGGAGGACTGAGGTTTGGAGTCATGGGTATATTTCATTTTGGAGAGAGCTACAGCCTGGGAAATGCTACCAAGATGAAATTTTTTCAAAATCGGGGTTTTACTCCTGACTAAAGGGGTTTTCTCTTAACTGTGGCTTTTATTTTCTATATCTGTCCAGAATGTGAATTTTTTTTAAAGATAAAAATTTACACTTACAGATCTTAAGTGTACACATAGATGGATCTTTCACAGATGTGTTTGTCTATGTAGCTGAAACTCCTATCAAGATCTCGAGTATTTCTATGGGAGATGAAGAGTAAGAATGCAGCCTTTGAATCTGATCATTCACTGTCCACATTTGCTGGCACCTGAGAACTAAAATACATCAAAATGACCCACCTCCCCTTCTCAGGAGCAAATAGAAAACAAAGTCAAGCTCCATGTAGAGAGGCAAATACCTAGTCCATCATTATAACACTCATCTTTGTATCCCTGGAAGCACACTTCCCTGGCAGGCACAGAGTGGGTGATGCAAACTCTTCTGATGAACACAGGAAAGAACGACTGTCCCTGGAGTCAACTCTCCCAGGGAAACAGTATTCCTCTTTCTCCTGTGGGGTGCTAACGTTGAGAGTCCTCATCAGGATGGAAGATATCCCACATCTTACTACCCGCCTTGTTTTCTACAGCATCTCACACTTGGTTCGGTCAAAGTCCGCTAGTGGCCCAGAGTACTCCTAAACTGTTTGGCTGACCAAGCTCGAGACAAAATCTGCCCCAGCCCCAGGGACCCTCACTTTTGCTCTCAGTGCTCAGGAGCCACACCACTGCCTGATGGTTTTCCAGCTAAAAGCCTTCGCAAATCCCCAGAGAAGACAGGCGTTCCAAGACCAACATCCACAGACAGGCTGAGATCTGCCGACTTCCCACACTCTTCAGTACCCAAGTATGGCACAGCTGGCCACACACCAACCCTTTCACCCTCCAAGACTCCAGATGTGCTCCGGGGACTCTCTCCCTTTGTTGGGGACGGCAGGTTTCTCGGCAGCACCAGCCAGCATTTCAATCAGATTATTTCTCACTTGCGGGATTGCACAAAGAGGAAAAAAATAATGCTGAACATTCTGTTCATGGAAGAAAAAATAGCAGCAGAAAACTGTCACATTGTTTGGTCTATTTTCAATTTCATTTGTGAGCCCTGCAAATAGTGATCTGTGCAAGCGGGCCAGAGGAGGTCTCCAGTAACCCAGTACACACTATCCCAGCTCAGAGTGTGGATTTGCAGAAAGACCCTTGGTCATGACATCGCTTTGTACTATAGTTCTGAACAATGTTACCATGGGGGGGGGGGGAACTGAGTAAAATGTACAAGGGACCTCTTTGCACAATTTTTTGAAATTTTGAGCAACTCCATAATTGTTTTAAAAATAGCTTTAAAAAGCACAGGTCTGAGCCAGGTGGTGGTGGTACACACCTTTCATCCCAGCCCTCAGGAGGCAGAGATAGGTGAGTTTGAGGCCAGCCTGGTCTACAGAGCAAATTCCAGGATAGGCTCCAAAGCTACAGAGAAACCCTGTCTTAAAAAACAAAAACAACAACAACAACAAAAAAACAAAAACAAAAACAAAAAAACATAGGTCTGAGTTAACAGTGTTAGGGTATAGTCTCAGCATTGGAGTAAAGGTTCCCACAATGCCATTGTGCAGTCAGGGTTACAAACCCCTGTTCACAGTGGCTGAGGAGGTCAAACAAATAACACAAAGCCAGGAAGCCATTGGCATGCCTTCAGGACCAAAGGCTTAGCTGTGGAAGAAGTCAGGGGGCTGCTGGGCAGAGCATGTACAGGAGTTAGGGGAAGTCAGGCTGGGGTTCCTCTGAAAAGTATCATCATGAGAAGGATGGCATTCAACCAGGATGCAGCAAAGGAGAGGAAAACAGATAGGGTATGGGCAAAGAACATCTTAGGCCAGTAAAGTAGGATGCATCATCCTGTGATAGAGAAGGACAGAATGGGAGGGCCCTTATAGGGAGAAGGTTTATAAAAATCACAACCTGTCCCATTCCTGCTGGGCACCTGGACAGGTGGATCTGTGTGCATCTGGGCCAGCTATAAGCCCTTGCAAACTGTCAGGAGTAATTGTCAGCAAAGAGCCAATTCTCCAGCAGACACTTGGCCTCTCTCAGCTAACCAAACGTGGAGACCTTAGAGCGACTTCAGGATACAACCCTGATGGGGATTTCGGTAAGCCGTCCTCGTCATGGCTCATGTCCCTTTGCCTGTCTGCACATAACTGTCTTAGATATTTCCAGCTGAAAAGCCAGCCATGTACCAGAAAATCCTAGACATGACCTGGGAAAAGCTAAACAGAAATCTCGGTGCCCACATACCAAGTTAATGCTCTTGACTTACAGGGTCTCTTGAGTCACCCACTGCTCAATGCCTCTATTCTTATTTTCTGCACAAGCCTAATAAACTCGAGTGTCTGGTGCCAAGCCCACAGCCAATTAAAAAGAACAAATTAAACAGGCACAGCAGAGCTACATCAGACAAGATTACTGATGACAGTGAACAGTGGCAGGTGACAGACACCTCAATGGCTGAGGAAGAAAGACATCTCTGCAAACTTACCTGGAGTACTCACCTAACACAAGGGGGCCTGCCACAAGGCTGAGAGAGAGCTTTAAGATACTCAATCCACCAGGGACGGTCCCACTGCCTTGGGGTCCCCTAAACAGTTCTAGCTAAACAACTTTCTCACCTATCCAGAGGGCCTGGTCCAGTAACATGGGGCCTCCTCAGGCATTGGTCCACAGTTCATGTGTTTCCACTAGTCTGGCTAGTTGTCTCTGTACATTTTCCCATCATGATCTTGATGGGGGGTGGGAAGAGGGAGGAGAGGGGAATCTATGGTTGGTATGTAAAATGAATAGAAAATCTCTTAACAACAATTAAAACAATTCACAGGAAAAAAAATAAGATACTTGATCCAAGTTCTGAAAGCCCCAGAGAGCCTCTTCTTAATTGAGCTTTTGAGTGATATCAGCTGACCCAACATGTGTCTAACAGTGAGTGATAGAGCTCTGCTACAGGTGACCAGTGGGAGGGACAGCAGGCTAGTCATTCTGACCCCAGGATCACCAAAACACTGTCCCATTCCATGCCTGTGGTCTCCTCTCCTAGTGCTGCCCATTGCCCTGCCAGGGCATGCAGAGCAAATGGCAGGTTTCCCCAGCACTACTCAGCCTACTGCACCAGCCAGGCTTTGCTGAAGGCAAGCAGGAAGTGAGAGAAGCCCCTCCCATGCCATTGTGACAGCCCCAGTGTTTCGAAGGCTGTGGGTCTTGCTGTACACTCCGGCTCTAGTGTGGTCAGAAATGCTGCATGTCCTTAACCCAGTTACATCTTGTGCTGAGCCCTCCCTGTCATTCAGGACTGGCTGGCTAGCAAAGGATGGAGAATATAGCTGGTCCAATGCTATCGTTGGAACTCTGGCCCCAGACATGACTCAGAGCCTCTATCTGCTAACTGGGTTGCACTGGCTGGCTTCAAAGTTCAAAGTCAGAGGTTAAGCCTGCCCTGGGAGTGGCTAAGTGTTGTACACCAACATCCCAAGAGGCAGTGCTGAGAGAAAACCAGAGAGAGCTGGCCTCTCCTGCTAAATAGGAACCAGGTCCCTGTTCCAGACTCAAAGGCCTAACATGAGGGACACATGGTGTCTGAGGACCAAGGCAAGAAGAATGGAAGCTGCATGCTGAAGCATCCAGATGTCCAGGCAGGCACTACCTTCTTCTAGGATCCCAGATCTCAATAGCATCCTCTCTGGTGCCAGTGTCCTGTTTCCACCCAAATATACAAAAGAAGAGGAAGTCTAGCTGGGAAGAACATGTTTTGAAATGCCCTGTCCAGGGGAGTAGATGGAAACAGAGGTAGAAAACCAGGTAGGCTGGTAAGGAGGATGGAAACAGTCAGGTCAGGGCTCGGGTGAGGGCTCTAATTGCTGCTAAAGATCACTGGGCAGCCTGGGAGACACCTGAAAGTCTCCTGTAGCATTTCAGGCACAAAACATAAATCATTCCCTTTTCACTTCTTCCCAATCTTGTTTTCTTGCTGCATCAGCGGAATTTGCCAATTGGCCTGGGTGTAAATGGGGACTTTTGTTCCCGCTCGCTCTCCCCCTCCCTCCTTTTCTCTTTCTCAACAACCTCCCCCCTCCCCACAGAAAGTGATGACAGGGAATCTGCCGGTAAACCCAAGATGTGAAGTTTGTGGCTTCACTTGGTGGGAGGCAGAGAGAAACACGCACAGAAAGGGGAGGGAGTTAGGGGCCCCTTGAGGGAGGTTGCAGGACTGAGTGACCAGCAGGGAGAAAAGCGTCACCCAAACCCACCAGGGGACTCCTAACCAGCCTCCCACCAGGCAAACCCCCTCCCTGCCCAAGCTCCCTGTGCAGCGTTTGTACAGGAAACACAGCAGGGAGGGAGGAGAGGGCTGCATGGGGCCCGCCAATCCCCAGGACCAGAACTCTGCGGGGCTCTGCGGGTGGTTGAGAGAGAAGCCTTTCATTCACTCCTTTTGTTTCCATGGTTCCCCATCACCTCCATGATGCAACAAGGGTCTGATCCCCTTGTGGAATTAACCCAGAGGCCCCGACCCAAGAGCACGTGAGAAGCATGTACCTTCTGTGACCCTCTGGGAACTGAACTGTGCACAGTGCTGCTGTTTCTGAAAGTCCCCTCCTGTGCTACCCTCAGGAAGACCTCAAAAGCTTTCTGAAGCCTACTGGAGAGCTACAGGAGACTCCCCCAATGACATTACCCTTCAGCCTTCACTGAAGACTAGGTGCTCTTCCTTCGGCCCTCATGGGGAAGGAGGCTGAGACCCAGGGTAGCAACTGAGTCTGCCCCTTCTACCCCTTGCTGACCAGACAGAGACAGAGGCAGAGGCCACTGTCATCATCTGGATGACAGAAGAGGATGGCCACACCACTAGTGCAGCTTGCTTGGCATTGTCAGGCCACATCTAGCAGTGAACTTGGGGACTACAGGGTAGTCATTTAGTGGTTAAGACTGGGAATCTCAAGTCAGACTGCTTAGCTGACATTCAAATAGTGACTTACTATGCAACTTTCCAGTACTTTCATAGGAGGACGGTAGTGATATCATCAGCTTGTGGGGCACATAGGTTAGTTAAAACAGTTCCTGGGAAATCCTAGAAATAGTGACAGTCTGAGCCAGTGTCTAGTCTCACTATGTAGCCCTGGCTGCCCTAGAACTCACTCTGTAGACCAAGCTAGGAGTAAAGCAAAGCATTACAGGAAAACAAGCATTCCTCTCCATACTTGCAAGGCCTCTGATAGCTTCCTTCTTTATTCTTTTACCTTTTTAAGAATCCACTAACTTCCAGACTCACCCATGGTTTGCAAAGCGCTGTTGGAGAGGCAGGGATGTGGCAATCACTCAATGTGGCCACAAAGCTGGCCAAGATCCCATTTTGCAGAGGGACAGACTGCCTTACAACTTCAGAGCCCAAAGAGCTCCAGGGCTGAATCACGGAGTTCAAAGGACAGCCTAGATCTCTGAGCCAGCCCATTCGTGGAGAAGCACTTCTGTCCTTCCAGAGACTAATTCTGAACACAGACTCGAGTAGGTTCATTTGAAAGGTACGGAATGTCACTCCTGCACACAATAGTGCGAGCGCTTCCTTTGTGGCCCATGAATGAAGCCCACATTAGATATGTCACTCAAGCATGTGCTCCGAGAGCCTCCTGGGAATTGTGTTCAGTCACTAACTAGTCCAACGGAGGCTCTTCTTGTTCTCACGTCTGCAGTCTTGGGAAAAGTAGAGACTTGGTCCCTTGCTCATTCACATATTATTTGCCACGAACTTCTCCTTCTCCTTTTGGAGGTTTCCAGGGACCAAAACTTTGGAGCAACCTGACTACATGGACTAGAATAAACTCCCCCAAAGTGTCTCTTCTATGGGAGCACTTGATTTTTATCATACTGGAAATTCATAAAACTCAAAGTAAATAAATAAAAAGCCCCTGGGTCACCTAATTTAGCTTCCTACCGCATGGTTAGAAGACAGTGACCAAAAAAGCAGACGACTTCCTGACTGTCACAAACAGGACTAGAATGAGGAGGGTTTCCCAGGCTGGCTTGCTAAACAGCTTCTCCCCAAAGGAAAGAGGGCCACATCCTCAGTACTCTCTAGGTGACCATGCTCTAGTATCCTGGTAGGCTAGGTGGCTCTAGAAAACCAAAACAGAGTGGAGTAACACTAAAAACAAAACTCCACTTTCTAGGCCACATTTCTCCTTTGTGGTATATAAAAAGGACCGGTCCAGACAGGATTTCCATTTTCAAAGGACTGTTCAACTCTAGTGTCCCCACCATGCCATCGAATGTGGCAGCAAGGGGTCTCTAGAGAGACTCCCAGTCACTGCTCTTGAGGCTGCATCTGGGAAAAGACTCAGCCTTGCCCTAGGAGGGTCTTGCCTGCCAGATCTTATGATGAGAAGCTGCTCCTCTCAGCTGGCCCTCTCCTCAGGTGTGGCAGGAATGACCTGACCCTTACTGAGCCAGGAAGGCCTCTGAACAGCAATGTCCAGGGACCTGACACAGTCACCAACAGCCAATTGAAGCACTCGGGTGATTTTCACAAGAATTCATTGTGCATGATTTCTAGGGAAGATGTGTATTTGAGTCCATTGATGCCATACTCTAGTCATACTCTAGTTTCTGAGTAAAGGAGATGCTTCATGCACACACACACACACACACACACACGTACACACACACACACACACACACACACACACACACACGTACACACACACACACACACACACACGTACACACACACACACACACACACACACACTTCCATACACATAGGCATGTGTGTTCTCAAACACATTCTCACGCATGCACACACAGGACACATAGATATATGGGCAAAGTACATAGACTATTTAGGTTCAGAAACATGCCTAGGGACCAATCTACATTGTTTTATTTTCATTCTTGGAGAGTTATATCAATGCATCTCTCCTGACCTGGGGTACAGCCATCAGTCAAAGTCAGTTGTGTGAAGTGGGCCAATTCTTTGCTTTGTAGAGTAGGTTCAAGGTTTAATAAAATTTTAAGAATATTCAATGAAACTATTCATATGATAGCCTTTGTTACATCAGAGCCACCCTTGAACTTAGAAGCCTCAGATTTTTACACATCAGAAATGAGGACTGTCTACCACATTAACAAAGATGTATTAAAATTTCATAGTTTTCTAGTGGGAGTGAGCATAAATTGGAACAATTCTTTTGGTAAGAAATTTAGCACTAGATAGCCAGTCTTTAACATGTTCATATTCTCTGACCCAAAATACCATTTCTGGGACTCTATCCAAAGGAAACAGTCTGCAATGCAAGAGTTAAAAAAACACAAATCTTCATGCACAATAATTTCCATGTCAGCATTATTTATACCTTGAAAATGAGAAGTAACGAAAAATTTTAAGAACCAAAGGAGAGGAGGTAAGTAAATTGGGATACATTCACATAATAGAATATTAAGCAGATGTTTACAATTGTGCTTGTGGAGGGCTTATCACAACTGGAAAAACTGATTGAGTTACAAGGTTTACTGGGGGTAAACATATATAGTACATCCTTACCTACAGAACATGATTAACACTGTGGGGCTGGCTGTGAGGACGTCTCTGTGGGCAAAGCGTTTGCTGCTGCAAAAGCATAAGGACCTGTCCTCCGGTCCTTTTTATCAACACAAAAGCCTGAGCACAGGGGTAACCTAGAGAGACCTAGGCAGCCAGACACAGATGGATGCCTGGAGCTCACTGAGCAGCAAGTCTAGCTAAAACTGTTAGTTCCGGATTCAGTGGTGAGACCGACCCTGTCTCAAATAAATAAATAAATAAATAAATAAATAAATAAATAAATAAATAAATAAATAAATAAATAAATAAATAAAGCAGAGAATGATAGACGATAGCTGAAGCCAGTCTCTCACCTTCCCACTTGCATGCACAGGGACATGTACGTCCCCACACACTAGAGTGCATGTGCACACATACAGAACACACATGACATGGAATGAGAAAAGAAAATAACTACCATAAAAATGGAAAAAATATGAATATCCATAAGGCAGAGGCATTCAGTGTGTAAATTTTTTTTTTTACTTTTTCCTATATATTTCTGCATTTTCCCAAGTTAAAAAAAGTACACTGGTTTTTTTTGGTTGCTTTTCATTTGTTTGTTTGTTTTTTTGCTTTGAACACAGAAGAACATTATTTGCAGGACAGTCTGGAAATACATGTACTACCAGCTCTGCAGGTGACCTCAAGGACGCTGGGATTCCTGTCTGTTTGCTTCCCACTCTCTTCTCACCACGAGCACTCCACCCCTCATCACCATCTCTGTAATGAGTACATTGGATCACATGGTCTCTGAAACCATTCTATTGAAATGTTCTGAATCTCAAAATATCATCCTTCTGTGTTAGAGAATGGGATCTCAAAAGGGGTCCAAGAGGCGTAACCATCTTACAAGTAAAATACTATAATCATCCTAACGAGTGATGGACTTGGATGGTCTTCTGGAAGATGCAGCTGCTCCTTTACAGTCAGCAGAGAAACATGCTGACATGATGTCCTTGGCTTTGGACAGCTGGAGCCAAACATCCAAATTAAGGGGGTCTCTGGCAGCTGTGCTGTGAAGCCAAGAACTTGTGGCTTGGAGAGGTGGGAGACTGCACTATGCTTCCACCCAAGAAGTCCTTGTCCCAAGATGCTGGCTAAGAGACTTGATGGTCTGCACTGGGACAACAGGATGCATAACTCATTTGTCCTTAGCCTCCATCCACAAACATCTCTTGGCCAACCACACATGGAAAAGTGTGTGTGTGTGAGTGTGTGTGTGTGTGTGTGTGTGTGTGTGTGTGTGTGAGTGTGGGTGTGTGCACACGCACGCACATGCACACTGAGTACAGAGCCATCTCACAAGTTGCCTTATGTTTTTAAGTCCTATAACCTCAGTGGTATTGGTTGTGTCTCCTTAATAATTCCTTATCAGTTGATGGGTCACCTGGGAGTGAAAATGGGGAGCTAAACTGGCTTTCTACCCTAAATGAAGAGCTGAATGGATCGTTTTTCCTTCCTTGGTGGAACTCTACCTCAAGACCCTGTCCATATTCCTCACAGTGCAGAAAAACTACAGCTTGTTTTTGGATCTGATGTTCAGGCAGCATGCCTCAGGATGGATAGATGGCAAAACACAGTGTTTCCCCCATAGTTGGTAAATGGCCACTGTCTTTCATCTCAACAGCACAGGCTATTTATTCCATTAGCATTTTCCCT